>NC_134362.1:59682627-59982627 GCF_048569485.1 Anomaloglossus baeobatrachus
TATGTGTGTGTGTGTGTGTGTGTGTGTGTGTGTATATATATATATGTATATATATGTGTGTGTGTATATATATGTATATATGTGTGTGTGTGTGTGTGTGTGTGTATATATATATGTATATATATGTGTGTGTGTATATATATGTATATATGTGTGTGTGTGTGTGTGTGTGTGTGTATATATATGTATATCTCACTATGCACACGTGTGTGTGTGTATATATTACATATGTGTGTGTGTGTATATATGTATGTATGTGTGTATATATGTATGTATGTGTGTACATATACACACCTATATATATATATATATAATATAGTGTGTATGTATATATATATATATATGTGTATATATATATATGTGTGTGTATATGTGTATATATATATATATAATATATATATGTATATGTATGTATGTGTATATATATAATTACAGCATCATTTTTTTTAATTTTTTTTCTATTTTGCCAGTATCAGAAAGGGTGGGGTGTAGATATAACAGAGAAAGTAAATGTCTTTTTATCACTTGAAGAAAAAGACATTTTTATTTTTCATTTTATTTTAAGAGTGACTAAATACATTTTTTAAATTACTCCCTTTCAATAACAATTATTTTCATATATCAAATATGTTTTGTTTTGGGTTCGTTTTTTTTCTTTGAGGTGGGAGTAGAAACAGAGGTTCAGACTGTAGCAGCAATTTTTTTTGTTTAATCTTTTTGTATTTTATTATAAAATATATATATTTTTTATTTTATTTTCTGGGTCTGCAAAACACCTGTTGGCTCCTGCTCCCTCTCAGCACTCAGCAATCACATGATGATGCGCTGCTAGTGTTTTCTAAACTACATGCCCAGTAATCATTCAAGAATGATAATGAAGGCAGAGATGGTAATAAACCATTTCTGCCTTCTCTGAACATTTCTAACAGCTGATTCCTCACTCCTTTTAGCTACATGATCTCCATGCAGCTGCTCACTTGCGAGGATATTCTAAAACGTCCTTGTAAAGTCTCTTGAGGATCGGACTGACGTGTTAAGATGTTGGGTGGTCATAAAGTAGTTAAGCGTTAATTTGTACTAATCGGGAGGTACACTCAGAAATACATTTAGGCTATGTGCACACAGTGCGTTTTTCTCGGCGTTTTTGCGCGTTTTTCGGGTGCGTTTTTGGCCTCAAAACTGCATGACTTTGCTTCCCCAGCAAAGTCTGAGTTTTCATTTTTGCTGTCCCCACACAGCGGTTTTTTTTTTCAGCTGCGTTTTTGTGGTGGCCACAAAAACGCAGCATGTCAATTATTCCCACGTTTTTCACTGCGCTTTTCATCCATTGAGTTCAATGGGATGTTGAAAGACGCAATGAGAAACACAAATAGCTGCGTTTTGGTGCGTTTCTAAAACCAAAAACGCAGCTATAAACGCAGGAGGTGGGTAGTAAAGTGACGTGTACAGGAAGAGGATTCCTTCTGTCAGTATATACAGAAGCGTGAATCCTCCCGGTACCGTCACCGCCGCTTCCACCTCCCGTCCTGGGCATGTATGCTGCCGTGCGGCGCCATGTCTGGGCGGGAGGTGGAAGCGGCTGCGAAAACAAAAGCTAACAGTAGAAAAAAAAAAAAAAAAGTTATACTCACCTGTCTGCAGACTCCCGGTGCCATGCCCGCTCCCATCTCCTCTCACGGTATCGCCACCCCCGCTCCGGCTGTGTGCAGACGGCCGGGAACCCTCCGATGGATGCAGGACCTGGCGCTGGATCACCTGATGCAGTCACCTGACGCATCAGGTGATCGTAAGTATCGCGGTGACGCGGGAGCCCGGCCGGTATCAGCGGATGCGTCAGGAGACTTCATCCCTGATTACCGGCAGCTGCTGCAGCGATCGGACGGGATCAGACTCCTCCAATCGCTCCAGGAGCTGCCGGTAATCAGCACATAAGTGAGTATTTATTTATTTTTTTTTTTTTTTGCACCGATGCATCTGCTGATTGTATAATCGGCTTTTATACAATCAGCTGATGTGTGATGGGATTCAGGCACTTGATCCTGACACATCATCTGATCGCTTTGCCTTCCAGCAAACCGATCAGATGATATTGGATCCGGATTGGACGGCGCGGGACCCTGACCCAGGATTACTGCGGAGGGGGGGTTCTTTATTTCAATAAAGATGGAGTCACTAATTGTGTGTTTTATTTCTAATAAAAATATTTTTCTGTGTTGTTTTTTTTTTTATCTTTACTAGAAATTCATGGTGGCCATGTCTAATATTGGCGTGACACCATGAATTTCGGGCTTAGGGCTAGCTGATAATATACAGCTAGCCCTAACTCCATTATTACCTAGCTAGCCACCCGACATCAGGGCAGCTGGAAGAGTTGGATACAGCGCCAGAAGATGGCGCTTCTATGAAAGCGCCATTTTCTGGGGTGGCTGCGGGACTGCAATTCACAGCGGGGGTGCCCAGAAAGCATGGGCACCCTGCACTGTGGATTCCAATCCCCAGCTGCCTAGTTGTACCCGGCTGGACTCAAAAATTGGGCGAAGCTCACGTCATTTTTTTTTTTTTTTAATTATTTCATGAAATTCATGAAATAATTTAAAAAAAAAGGGCTTCCCTATATTTTTGGTTCCCAGCCGGGTACAAATAGGCAGCTGGGGGTTGGGGGCAGCCCGTACCTGCCTGCTGTACCCGGCTAGTATACAAAAATATGGCGAAGCCCACGTCATTTTTTTTGTTTGGGGGGGCAAAGAAATCCTGCATACAGTCCTGGAAGGAGGATGCTGAGCCTTGTAGGTCTGCTCCCCCTGACTCTCCCTCAAGCATATAGTCCTGGATGGAGCATGCTGAGCCTTGTAGTTCTGCAGCTGCTGTCTGCTCTCCTGCATACACTATTGGATGGAATATGCTGAGCCTTGTAGTTCTGCAGCTGTCTGCTCTTCTGCATACACTAGTGGAGAATGAAGAACACATTGAAGAAGGAAATGACATCAGACCTTTTTTTTTTTGTTCGGTGATAAAAAACGCATAAAGACGCAGTGAGCAAAAACGCAGCAAAACGCAGCAAAAAAAACGCACCAAATCGCGGCAAAACGCGTGCGTTTTTCGCCGCGTTTTTTCGACGCAGGTGCGTTTTTGTGCGTTTTTAGCGGCCAAAAACGCACAAAAACGCAGCGTCAAAAAGACGCACTGTGTGCACATAGCCTTAGATCTTTTCCGCCTTCAGAGTGGAAATCTCCCAGCATTTCCTCCTTGATTAGATGATTAGAGGTACCCCCATCTTTAACAGTTATGGCATCTACTCTATATAATATGTCACTGTTGGACACTTCTTACTGAGAACGAAAGGCTCTGGTATGATCAAATCCAAAATGTAAACATTACATCCCAGTGAAATTGGCCACTTCATTAATCGAACGTGTACGGCCAACGTCACAATCCCATTATTTTATAGGAGCGTAACTATGCTGCTAGAAATGTATCTGTCGACAAGATCGTTGACTGTTTCCACTAGTGACTAAGAAATCCATTAAAGCAGCTGTGGGCTATGGCACAGACTGTAAGAAAGTATTCACCAAGGTTACTGACCTTTCTATAAAGATATCTACTGTACCTATAAATCGTAAATAGTTTTTTATGCTATAAATATATCCGTACTCATATTTGCAGCATATTATCATGTTAATTGCATCCATCATATTTCCTAAGGGACTGGTTTCGGCTATTGCAGGTTTTTTTCTTCTGATGGCCTCCTACAGTTCATTCCCTTAGATAGCGGTGTCTGCATTCTTCACATCGTTTGAGTGTTTCCATATGCAAATCGCATCACTATTACATGTTCCTCCTAATCATTTAACCTGTTCAGTGCCTTAATTAAGTTAAAAGGGTATTAGAGGGCCTTTAAAAAAAGAATTCCTAGATAATGTGGTATCTGAATATTTACACTTCCAAGAAACGGAAGGGGCATGAACGGAAATGTGAAACTTCCGTTGTGAAATGTGAAACTTCCCGCCCATCAGTATTAGCTGAACCCTATGGCATAATTAGCTATAGGACAAGATGGACATTGTTTCAATGGTTACAATAGTTTGCCATCCAATAAGCATTTCACTGATTAGGAGCTTTGACCATGACTAGTGTGAGAGAACAGAATCCAATTTTTTCCTATAATGACCATCTTGTCCTATAGCTAATTATAACATGGGGTTCAGCGAATACTGATGAGCGGGAAGCTTCACATTTCCATTCATGCCCCTAGTGCTCTTATTTGTGCACAGTTCAGAGGGAATTTTTCCTTTGTGACCTTCTATAAACTGGTCACATGTACTAATAAAGCAGACGTCTGAGTACATCATACTAACTGTGTGCTGTATTGATTTTCCCGAGCGCTCGTAGAACAAATCTTATTAATTTGGAGTTCCAGAGGCAAAGAAGGAGTGTTTCGCTCACACTAGGATAATTCCTGAAAAGTGAAGTGGTTTCCGAGATGCTATTGGAAGATCCAGCTTGGCTCTGATCAGTGATCAGTTGATTGGGATAGATTGGCTAAGTTTCAGTTGGGGGAAACAGGGGGTTTATCTGTATGGAGACGAGAGTAAAGGGTTTGCCCCAGAAATATATCCAAAGGGAATGATTCCTGATGATAGTCTGTGGAATCTGAAGAGGAGGGAAGGAGGGTTTCCAAAGACTCCAATGTGAATGGAATTATGCTGCACATGTGTGACCACAAGTTCCATGTATATGGAATGGCGTAATGGTCGCACATGCCCATTATCTCTTCATTTACACAGGGAACTTTAGGACCCTTGTTCTTGTGAATAATTGGATCCCCAGTTATCATACAGTTACCACTTTACAGAATCTACGATAAAATATTTGTGGCTTTTAGTTGAGATTCTGGGCTTGTACAACCTTGTATTGAAGTTTCTTTCAGGAAAACTGCTCTCGGGGTCCAGTTGGTGAGACCACTTTATCCAGATCTGGTTGTATGTAAATGATCTACTATTCCGTCTAATAGTCTTGTGCCATTCTTCCATGTTCCCTTCTTCATAGCATGACATAACATTGTAGTGTCACATCCATTTTCTGCCCGGTCTCTCTTGTTGTGCATGTCTTGCAATGACTCGATACCATGAGGCTTGGCGTTGTGTACATGCATAGATATAAATACCTGCGCTTGATTTGCATGTCATGTCTCAGGATTTTTCTATGGTGACTCATGGCCTCTCGTCCCGTTTTGACGAGCTGCACCCATCTTTCCTTGCACTTTTGTTCTCCAAGTTTTTTCCGATTATTAACACATTCCTGTGTCAGTTAAAGCAGCGACACATCACCTGCTACCTCCCTGTGGATGACGACAAGCCCGCTTCCTCACGTGGAGAGTGTGTACATACTATTGTGTTCTAGATTGCACAACGGTACTTCGCAAAGTGGAGGAAATGATTATTCCAGGTATCTACTTGGAACACTGACGGTAGACTTATAATTCAAGAGGGACCTTGGAGTGGGACATGTTGCTTCCAAGGAATCTCAAACTTCTTATTCTCTGTACTTGACCCATTTTCCCCAAGTTTCACCTGATGGCTAAATCTCCTAAGAATTAATTAACTTGACCGTTCCCTGACCGGTAAATGACCGCTTCCTATTAATCAGCACTTCTCCTCCGATGGCAACTGAAAATTTAACTATGTTGGCTAAATGTTTGTCTTCTAGATGGTTCTATTAATGTGTGTATCATGCTCTATGTAACTCTTGTTTTTCTTCTTCTTAGGCTTACATCTTGGGAACTGTGATGAGATACTAAACTGACCATCATTGATTTTGCCCGGTCTTCTTTACGGCTCCAAATCCTTTGTCTCCAACATGGAATTAAAAGTTTGGGTAGATGGGGTCCAAAGAGTTGTGTGTGGGGTAACGGAGAAGACATCCTGCCAGGATGTGGTCATCGCTCTGGCCCAGGCCATTGGTGAGTATTGGATTTTACTGTTTGTTTGGCCATTGGTCTTTAATCCATTGTAGTCCTTTCATTGGTGGAGCAGAGAAGTTGCCAAAAGAGAAGGGTTTTTTTTTGTAACTTCCATAGACTTCAGTAATGAAGGCACACATTTCCATTGAATTCTAAAAGGACACTTACTTACGACTCAAGATTAACACAGGACCTCTATTTCCTCCAATAGATTGTATGTCCCATTGATGGCATAGGACCTGTATGTATGTATGTAAAGCGCTGTGGAATTAATAGCGCTATATAAATGAATAAAATTATTATTATTATTATTATTATTATTCCCCCCAATACATTGTATGTCCCATTGGTGGCACAGAATCTCTATTTTCTCCCCAATACATTGTATGTCCCATATGTGGGACTTGAACCATCTCATTATCAATTAGTTATAAAGCAATCAATATTTATTAGTTTTATGGTTTTGACATTGTACAATGTTTGAATACTCTTAAAAAGTTGGATTGAGATGACACCTTTATCCTAGTAAGGCTTGTTGACAAAAATCAGCCAGAGTAAATGTAGAATTCTGATGAATGCTTATTTGTTGGGTGAAATTATTTTTAAGCTTTCTTAAAAATCTTCATTCTCGACAGCACTTTGTGTTGTGTAAACAGGACAATGTGCTGCCGAGAAGATGACATTGCATGGACACAGAAAATACAAATTATTTTTTTCTAGCTACATGGGCAGGTTTGTTGGTCTGAACTGGCTATTAAGGTTCACCGATTTGGCTTCTATGTGGCAGATCTGTGTTTGTGTTTTTTAATGATACATGTTGGCTTATCTACACACAACCTAACGTTCTAACTTTTATGATATTACAGGTCAGACCGGACGATATGTCCTTATTCAGACTCTAAGAGACAAAGAAAGACAACTTCTCCCTCATGAGAAACCACTGGAATTCTTGTCAAAGAGTGGACAATATGCCAATGATGTCCATTTTGTATTAAAGCGTACTGGACCCAGCTTAGCCGAACGCCCTTCTTCAGACAGTGTTCCTCCTCCTCCAGAAAGAACTTTTGTCAGGTCTAGTTTGCCTCTTAATCCTCGGGCACCTGGTACGGAAGTTACAAGGTCAAAAGAGCCAAAAAAATCGTTGACTTTTAATTTGGGACCTATGAGTTCAAATGATATTTTGCTAAAACACAGACAAAAGTATCAAAATGGCACCGCCGGTAAAGACACTGCCCAGAGACAACCAACCAAAGAAGAAATATTCAAGCAGGTGCTGCAACAACAAGAGCAACTCAAAGCCCTGGAAATGCAAAATTCCTCTATAGGCAAAGACATTCAAACATGGGAAAGGGGCAGAGCTGGCGGACCTCACGAGGAGGACGATGAGATCGCTTATTTGGAACGACTTATCCGCCGGAATGATGCAGAGTTGTCAGAGGAGATGTTCTGGTTGGATGAACTCGAAAGAGAAAGGCTTGATGAGCAAAAGAGACAAGACAAAATGAAGCAATTAAGAACCACAATGGAGGACTACACCCTTAAAATTAAAGAATTGACCGAAAGGACTGAGGCTTTAGAGAAGGAAATTCAGAAGGAGACCTCAAAAAGGGTTTTAGGGCAACCCAGTCCTGCCGATATTGATGAAATGGTAGCAAAAATGAGAAGAGAACTGGAAGCCAAAATTGGACAGAGCCAAGAACTTGAAAGTAATCTGTCTAATGTGGAAAGAGCTTGTGAGGAGGCCAGAAGAAACCTAGAGGTAGGCTTACTGCTTATCTGTAGTAATGCCAGGTTTGGTTTATGCGTTTGAAGTTGCTACAAGGCTATTCCTTTCATATGGACCTTATTTGTCTAAATATTCTGTTTTTGACTGACTCGAATTAACAGCCCCGGTAGAAGAGCGTGTGCTCAAAAAGAACAACGGAGGAGATGTTGTATTTTTATTGGTAAAATAATGAGAATATAGAATAAAAGAATATTTTATTTTCCTCATTTGGTCCTTTTTAGGTGAACATGACACGTGCAACACCAAATGTTCCGGTATTACGAGATTAATATTTTTGGAAATTGTTAATCTGAACATTATAGGGAGTTTGCAGCGCTTGCCTGTTCCTTGATTTCAATAAATTGTCCTCATGATTCGGAGGTCAAAACGGTTTCTCATCTCAAGTTACAGGTCAAATGTCAACATTTTTTTGTTTTGGTTATTTCTTTGCTCAACGTGATACCTGTAGTATTCGATCCTCTGTGGATTCTACCAGATGCACAGAACATTGTGAAACATGAGATTTGCACCTATGTTTCACCAGCGCGAGTCAGTATTTCCCCTTCGAATAAAATATTTTCAAAAGGTTAGTCTGTGATGCTTTTTCGTTGTGCTCCCAGGTGTACTTTTATCGCCTTTTATTTTCACCACCCTTTATAGTGATACATGAAGATTAAAAAAAATCATTCCATATCTACAATATAAACAAGATACGTCTTTTTGATGTTACGCAATAATCTCCGCTTTTATTTGCTCTTTGTGAGCGGAAAAATAAGATTGAAGGAAGGGCACCTTCTGTTTTTTTAATAAAAAAAGAAATGATTTTATTAACTCAATTACTCCCTCTTGTGGACTCTCCTTTAAATTGGGCTCTTAAAGGGAACCAACCAGCAGGATTTTCCTATATAAAGTAAAGTCAGTGCTATACTGGTGCTAGGATGCGGAATGTAAGCATAGCTTTTATTCTGAGATTGGATGTTTTATTTCAGAAATATGTGCAAGTAAAGTTCCAGCAATGCACTGCTATTTGATTGACAGGTGCAACAGGCAGGGAATGTTTGGGTCGGGACTTGCTATCTATTCCAGCCCCTGACTGTCTGCGCTGGAATTAACGTCTATGATGGCAACAGGAGGAGGAAGGCCAGGCAGCAGACAGGGGTGAGAATAGATAGCAAGACCTGACCCACATATTCCCTTCCTGTTGCACCTGTCAATCAAACAGCAGGGAATTGCTGGAACTATACTTGCATGTATTTCTGAAATAAAACATCCAATCTCTGAACAAAAGCTATGCTTACATTCAACATCCCAGCGCCAGTATAGCACTGGCTTTACTTTTATATATGAAAATCCTGCTGGTTGGTTCTCTTTAAAATTTTGAACAGCTGGATGCTCCAAATGACAGCACTTTTCTAATATTAAGTCAGACACCAAAGATTGAAGTAAAATCCTCATTTTTTTGGTGTTACATGGATCTTACAGTAATATGCAGTGCACCTCCATATTGGGAGAATGAGCTAATATATAGTTAAAATTAGTTTTTAAAGAGTAAACTTTTTTTTTTTGTTTTAACTTTTACTCTCCAGGTAAAGTTTAGAATGTTTGTAATATACCTCATCAGCTTATTTTACCCCGTTCTCTCCCAAACAATATACTGCAGTGCTGTTTCAATGCCCAGCTCATGCTCCTTTAGAAGCTGCTTTTAACTGCCGCCCAGCAAGATCCCTACACTCAGACTAGGACTAACCCACAGGGGAAAAAGTGAATGGGTCCCTGTACAGGAGGTGTTCCTGATAACCCCCCCACCCCCCCCCCCGCCCCCATTTGTGCGGTAGCATGCACACAACACAATACACTTTATTTTCACTATTTGCAGACAGAAGCAGAATCTCATCATTCATTTAACAAACTGCCCAGTTTATTAGCATAAAACAATTAGTGAATGAGGGTTATGTAATATTTGCATGTAACTGAACAGTGGGCCGCCATGGCTAATGTTAGTGGTGGGCCCTTGGCAGCCCAGTCTGACACTGCCTACAATGCATTCACACAATGTGTATACAGGACTTACCCTCTCTGACCTTTTCTGATCTCCTTCCCATACTTTGAAAGGTGAATTCCCAAACACTTTTTTTAAATGGAATAGCATCAACCCTACCAAACCATCTATATGGGCACATAGGTCATAGAAAGCTGAATAAAGTGATACCTTGATATCTGAGATCTAATGTCTTATGCCAGAGAAATCCACATTTTCTTTATATAAATTAGCTGATAAGATCTATGGATCTTCTTGAGAATCTGCTTCCAGAGATTATTTTAAATGAAAAAAGATGTTACCAGTGTGAGACATGTAATGACTGACAGTCTGCTCTCTTGATCTATATGTCTCACACTGGTACCGTCCCCCTTTTACTTAAATAATCTCTGGAGGCAGATTCTCTGGGAGATCTAGGTCCGGCCCATAGATCTTAACATCTAATATACATATTAAGAAAAAACATGTATTTCTCTGGAGTAAAACAACGGATCGCAGATATCAAGAAATCATTTTATTCAACTGTGTATGACCTGTGTGCCTATAAGGATTGATCTTACTAACAGATTGCCTTTAATATATAGTGAAAAGATCTTTGTGGAGTAGCAGTTAAAAGGCTCTTCTAAAGAAGCATAAAATGGGAAGTAAAAAACACAGAGAGAAGGAAGGAAAGTAAAGTAATGAAGTATATTACAAAAATTCAGAGCGTTGCAATTGACATGGAGGTAAAAGTCTGAAAATTTTGGAAGAAAAACCGCAAGAACAAACACTGAAACACAATTAAATGGGAATTCCATTTTGAAGCGCAAAACCTATTACACACTTGCATAAATATTTTTGGAAATTCTTAAAAGAAAAGGGTACTGCATAGACTGTTCCAATAAAGCTGGAGGCCCATAATGTAATAGAAACAATGAGCATTGAGAATTCCAATGAATAGAACTAAAGGATCCATCACCTGACTCAAACCATGGAAAACTGACCCAGATCTTTATTCCCATTTTCCCTTTTTTCTACAGCAGGTACTATGTGATGGATCATTATTTCCATGGTCTTTGTATCAAACCCAAATTTGTGGCCAGACTGACAATTGGTGACATGATTGATCACCCCAAAAAAGACATTTTCACTGCTCCAGAATCCAATGAAACATGCATTAGACATATCTGCCAAATCTTTCCGAGCATCTGGTAGCTCTCAAGACAAAGGGCGGACACCAACAAACTTTCCCAAAACTTTCAAGAACTGAGGACTCTCAGTTCTTTTAAAAAAAAAAAAAAAATCGCCACTGAGAACTTACTTTTTAAACAATTTTTCACCACTGAGGTCTTAGTTCTTTTAAACAATTTTTTCACCACTGATGACTCTTAGTTCTTTAAAAGAACTAAGACCTTAGTGGTGAAATTTTTTTTAAACAATTTTTTCACCACTGATGACTCTTAGTTCTTTAAAAAAAATTTCACCACTAAGGTCTTAGTTCTTTTAAACAATTTTTTTCACTACTGATGACTCTTAAGGGCCATTTACACGCTGCAACATCGCTAACGATATATTGTCGGGGTCACGGTGTTTGTGACGCACATCCGGCGCCGTTAGCGCCATCATAGCGTGTGACACCGAGAAGCGACGATCAACGATCGCAAAAGAGGCAAAAATCGCAGGTATGTGATACGTCATTCATATACCATAAATCGTTGCCTGGTCAGTAACGATATTGTTCCTCATTCCTGCGGAAGCACACATCGCTATGTGTGACACCGCAGGAGCGACAAACATCTCCTTACCTGCGTCCCGCCGGCATTGAGGAAGGAGGTGGGCGGGATGTTCGTTCCACTCCTCTCCGCCCCTCCGCTTCTATTGGACGGCTGCCGTGTGACGCCGCACGAACCGCCCCCCCTAGAAAGGAGGCAGTTCACCGGCCACAGCGACGTCGCAGGGAATTTTAGTTCGTGTCACTGGTGTTAGTGATGTTGTGCGCCACGGGCAGCGATTTGCCCGTGACGCACAACAGAAGGGGGCGGGTACGCTCGCTAGCGAGATCGCAGCATGTAAAGCATCCTTTTAGTTCTTTTAAACAATTTTTTTTTCACCACCGAGGACTTAGTTCTTTTAAACAATTTTTTCACCACTGAGGTTTCTTAGTTCTTTTAAACAATTTTTTCACCACTGAGGTCTCTTAGTTCTTTTAAACAATTTTTTCACCACTGAGGTCTCTTAGTTCTTTTAAACAATTTTTTCACCACTGAGGTCTCTTAGTTCTTTTAAACAATTTTTTTCACCACTGAGGTCTCTTAGTTCTTTTAAACAATTTTTTCACCACTGAGGTCTCTTAGTTCTTTTAAACAATTTTTTCACCACTGAGGTCTCTTAGTTCTTTTAAACAATTTTTTCAAGAAACTAGCAATTCTATGAGCTCCTTTAATTAAGGGAAGCTGGAAAATGAGCCTCAAGAGGTGAGGAACAGGGAATGGTGAGGGGGGAAGGAGTGGTTTCCGCAAAGGGGTATAGGTACAGCCAAAAAGGTCTCCTCCGTTAGGAACCTCTAGTTGTAAATTTGGCAAGCATAGCACTTCACCACACTCGCTTGCCATTTGTGATTAGCCGACATACTTATTCAGTTTTATGCATCTAAAATTGGCAAATCCACTAATTAGTAGGGATGGCTACATCTTTTTGGCCATGCAAAAAAAAAAATACATACAAATATAGCAAGTGTGAACAGGTGCTAACTGCTAAAACTACATAAAACACAAAGACTCAGCAGCACTGTGTAATAACTAAGACATGGAATTTAAACTGTATAAACTCTGTAAGCGGTAAGACATATGCCAACATAGAATATATTACAATTAAACTGCATAAATGCTATATGGAGTATACTTAGAAAAATGAAGGTTCTTTTCGTAAAAATGGCCAATTGCTTGCGCAAACCACCTTACTTTTTCTAAGGTGGTTTGCGCAAACGGCCATTTTTACGCAAAGAACCTTCAGTTTTTTTAAGTATAGTCTTTTCCATATAGCATTTATGGAGTTTAAATTCCATAGCATACTTGTTTTGGCGCTTACAGAATGCTGCTGTGTCTTTGTCTGGGTTTCGTGCAGTTTTAGCAGTTAGCACCTGTTCACACTTGCTATATTTTTGACTGCAGTATAAAATGGACTTTTAATGGTCCTATTTGACCGTTGTTTGTCTGTGTGGCACAATAAATGAACTGTCCAACTGTGGAGCCACCGTCCTGAATTAGCCATAAGGACTCTGGTACGATCGTATAATTGTCAGATTTGGTCATATGGTGAAGCGATAATCTTCTGGTGAGGCTACAGTCACACATTTTTTACCTTTCATGTTTGTTCCATTCTTGGAACCAGACCACAAGAAGCAATGTCCAAAATGGATCTGTTGCATAACTGATGGGATTTCATGGATTGTTATGGGATTCATCTGGGTTCCATTTTTAGAACAGAAATAAAGCGTTCTGCATGTTGCGCCTTTTTTTTTTTTCTTCTAAAAATGGGCACCTAACAGAGCATCATAATAGGATTTTTCGACTTCCATTTGTATCTGTAAGGCAATGAATCCATTTTGGCCGTAAATTCCATTTGTCTGTTCCTTAAAAAGAAACGGAACGTCTGTAAAGAAGTGTGAATGGAGTTTTATTGATAGAAACTTTTTAAAGCTTTTATCTTGGACTTTAAAATTAAAGGTTTACCTCTAGGGTCGACTCTTACCCTCCCCCATCTAATCAGCATTGTGAAGGGGTTTTGTCCCCTTTATTGTTTACCATTGTTTTCCTAAGGGTAGGTCATCAATTTTAAAGTCTTGGATAACCCCCTTTTATAAAATCATTGTTTGACCTTTTGCAGTGAATAGTAGAAGACAAAAACAACTTTGCAGAAGTGAAAGTTTGTTATTCCTTAAAATCCTTTTTCCTATACAATACACAACCAGACGATGACCGAAATCACACCGTATACATTCTGATATCATAGGGGCCATTGGGCGACATGTCACTGTATGGCTATGTTGTGGCATGCTTAAGAGCCTTCCATAGAAGATATGTCAGGGAATACTCACTTAAAGCGAATCCGTCAACAGGTTTTTGCCACCTAATCTGAGAGCAGTATGATATAGGGGCAGAGATCCTGATTCCAGCTATGTGTCACTTACTGGGCTTCTTAGTGTAGATTTGATAAAATCACTGTTTTATCAGCAGTAGATTATCATTACAAGACTACTTTGCTTATGCATGCAGTCCAGCATATTCCTGAGCTCTGTATAATTGCTAGATCTGCAGCAGAGAGAACTGATTTTTATCAAAATGACAGCAAACAGTTCAGTAAGTGACATATCGCTTGAATCAGGGTCTCTGTCTCTACATTATGCTGCTCTCAGATGGGGAGCAAAAAATGGTGACAGATTCCTTTTAAGTGTCAGATGGAAGGATCCGACTGTGACTGAAGTCTTAATTCCAAAACCATAATCACTGTTCTTTTCAATATTAGAAACTCCTTGCATAGATATGGTCTCTGACACATGTACAGTGTTTAAAGGAAATCTACCAGCAGGTTTTTGCTATGTAATAGGAGAGGAGCATGATGGACAGATACCAGTGATGTTTCACTTACTGCTTCATGCAGTTTTGATAGAATCCCTGTTTTCTCTGCTGTCGATGTATAACGGCTGTAAATGCTGAGCTGTTTATAACCCCGCCCCCACTACTGATTGGCAGCTTTCTGTGTATTTTTAGCATGCTGCCATTAGTGGTGGGGGGCTGGGTCTCACAGATTAGCTTGACTGCCAGGCATGGACACCTAGTCCAGCAGTGACAATCTCCGGCTGATAAAACACTGATTGTATTAAGACTAAAGCTGCTGAGCAATTGACACATCCCTGGAATCAGGCTCTCTGCTTCTATATTAATGCTCTCTCTGATTTCAATACAAATAACCAAATGAGAAAATATGTGCCAGGATAAGATTAATCATAACACGTATCTTAACTAAAAACCACAAATAAACCAAGCAGAACAAACCAGGACTAAAAGAGTGGTGGGTGAGCAGCTGTGGGAGCCGCACTAATATAGGTATACATAGCAAATATGAGTAATGAAGGTAAATATAAATCAGTATTCACATAGTTATATAACATGCCAAATGTACTATACACATTATATGGAATGGAAATAAAGGTAAATCCAAGTAAATATTCATTAACATAAGCCACAGATAAATAAAAAGTAATATCCATATGTACGAGTTTCACCAATGCTTCATCAGGGGTATTTGTGAATCGTGTTTCCCATCTCTGCTTGGTGTTATTTTTACATATGAATATTACTTTAACGCTAAGCTCACCCAGCAAACATGTGAAACGCGTTTCACCAATGCCCCTGATGAAGCATTGGTGAAACTCGAACATATGGATATTACCTTTTATTAATCTGTGGGTGACCTGTTGATTTGATTCCATTTAAACAAACAATTATAATTATTGTGGCAATAGCGCCCCTCTCATCAATAGGTTGTGTCTGGTATTGCTGCTCACTTGAATATTTAAAGCTGTACACTCTTTATTGTGCTCGGTGATACAGACTGAAAATTTAATTTAATGTTTAATTCTCTCTCCAGACAAGAAATCAGGACCTGGAGGAGCTTAATAAGGACCTCCGACAATGCAACCTCCAACAGTTCATCCTACAGACGGGGTCTCCAGTCACGAATGGCCAAGGACGATCAGACGAAGAGTCGTTTTCTGATCACAGTAGCGCACAATGGGAAGCACCGCACAGAAGTAGAGGTACAGATGAATCCGAATTCATTGGCTGTAGTAATATACCTTG
Source organism: Anomaloglossus baeobatrachus (assembly GCF_048569485.1). NCBI lineage: Eukaryota > Metazoa > Chordata > Amphibia > Anura > Aromobatidae > Anomaloglossus > Anomaloglossus baeobatrachus. The sequence goes on from NC_134362.1 coordinate 59,698,230, forward strand.
TATCATATGTCTGGTTATAATTCTTATTCTAGTGCTTGATATTCAATGGAAGCATAATATGGCCACATATTGCTTATTTTTTTAGGACCCACAGATTCTCTTCCACGACCAACCTCAAACCATCTCACAGGTCATCCCCGGAACCTGCTTGACCCTCTACTCTCCGCCCGGAACCCTGAGGGTGTGTATGTGTGACGCCCTCGCTCTCTGCACGCTGCTTCTTCCTCCTTTGGTGGTGGGTGCTTTCTGCATGTCAATCATATATTTTATTTTTTTTTTTCTTGCACAGCCTCAGAATGGACTAAATGCATGTGATAATTGGGGGAAATGTAATTAAGAAAAAAAAATAGTATTTTCAAAATTAAAAATAATATTTTCATGGTCTGCTGTCTTTGGAACTTCTCAATCTGCAATGTGATTCTTGGTAACTTATGACCATCTTTGTTAGTGATGAGCAAGTACTAGACTACCATGCTCGGGTGCTCTGTACTCGTAACTAGTGATGAGCAGGCACTACCATGCTCGGGTGCTCAGTACTCGTAACTAGTGATGAGCAGGCACTACCATGCTCGGGTGCTCAGTACTCGTAACTAGTGATGAGTGAGCACTACCATGCTCGGGTGCTCAGTACTCGTAACTAGTGATGAGTGAGCACTACCATGCTCGGGTGCTCAGTACTCGTAACTAGTGATGAGTGAGCACTACCATGCTCGGGTGCTCAGTACTCGTAACTAGTGATGAGTGAGCACTACCATGCTCGGGTGCTCAGTACTCGTAACTAGTGATGAGTGAGCACTACCATGCTCGGGTGCTCAGTACTCGTAACTAGTGATGAGCGGGCACTACCATGCTCGGGTGCTCAGTACTCGTAACTAGTGATGAGCGGGCACTACCATGCTCGGGTGCTCAGTACTCGTAACTAGTGATGAGCGGGCACTACCATACTCAGGTGCTCTGTACTCGTAACTAGTGATGAGCGGGCACTACCATACTCAGGTGCTCTGTACTCGTAACTAGTGATGAGAGGGCACTACCATGCTCAGGTGCTCTGTACTCGTAACTAGTGATGAGCGGGCACTACCATGCTCGGGTGCTCAGTACTCGTAACTAGTGATGAGCAGGCACTACCATGCTCGGGTGCTCAGTACTCGTAACTAGTGATGAGCGGGCACTACCATGCTCGGGTGCTCTGTACTCGTAACTAGTGATGAGCGAGCACTACCATGCTCGGGTGCTCTGTACTCGTAACTAGTGATGAGCGAGCACTACCATGCTCGGGTGCTCTGTACTCGTAACTAGTGAGGAGCGGGCACTACCATGCTCGGGTGCTCTGTACTCGTAACTAGTGATGAGCGGGCACTACCATGCTCGGGTGCTCTGTACTCGTAACTAGTGATGAGCGAGCACTACCAGGCTCGGGTGCTCTGTACTCGTAACTAGTGAGGAGCGGGCACTACCATGCTCGGGTGCTCTGTACTCGTAACTAGTGATGAGCGAGCACTACCATGCTCGGGTGCTCTGTACTCGTAACTAGTGGTGAGCGAGTTGTCGCGGGCGGAGGAGGGGACGCCGCGCTCTCCCCACTGCTCGGGTCCGGCTGCTGGTGCTCGGTGGCTCGAGCGATGGGCCGGATCCCGGGGACTCTAGCGGCGCTCCTCGCCCGTGAGTGAAAAGGGGGTTTGTTGGGTGTGGGGATTGTTTATTGTCCGTGACGCCACCCACGGTTGTGGTGATTTGTAGACACCACCGCTGCTCTGTATGGGGATCCCGGGAGTGATGATATGGGGCAGCTGGATGTTAGTCCTCCCCTCCGTGGGTAGGGGGTTGTTTGTCCCGGGGCCCAGTGATGAGGTGGGAGATGCAGGGCTTGGTGGGCGCAGGGACGCGGGGGCAGCTCTGTGCCTTGCGGCACTGTGGCACTCACTCAGCCTGAGACGATAACACAGTTCTCGGTAAAACACACGGCTGGAAAGACGGTTCCCACGGACGGCTGCACTTGCTTTCCCCAGTAGGTGACGGTCCCTTTTTCCTGCACCTAAGATGATGATGGTTGCGATGGGTTCCCACCGGTAACCCACTCCCCGGCTTGGATATGGGCCAGAGGAGCCCTACTTTGCCCGCAGGCGCTGGCCCTGAGAAACTGGTGCCTTGGCGGTGGCAGTGTCTCTCTGTAATGGTTGGACTGTTGCCTTCAATCGGGACTTGGTTGTTGGGAGACAGTCGTCCCCTTCACTGACGAATTTGGCAAATTGTGACGACTCCTAGCCTTGCCGGGATCCGAAAGGCCCCTGCCCTGGTGCTGACTGTTCTTCGTATACTGCTCCAGACCGCCGGGCCACTACCCGTCCGCGGTCCTTCCAGCAACTTCCAAGCAGTCACCCCTGCAGACTATCACCGCCGTCTGCTGACCTTGCTGTCACTGTCCGGGGCACACACCTAGACCAACTTCAGGCTTTACTACTCTCACTTTTCTGTCACTTCAGCTTTTCTCCTTAGCTCCACTACCACTTCCTTCTACTTTCACTTCCTTAACTCATCTGCCTGGTACTTCCCGCCTCCAGGGCTGTGAACTCCTCGGTGGGCGGAGCCAACCACCTGGCCCACCCCCTGGTGTGGACACCAGCTCCTGGAGGAAGGCAACAAGGATTTTAGGTTAGCTTTGATGTTCCTAACTGGGGTGTAGGGTGTGGTGGTGTCATGACCTGTGACCCCTGGCTTGCCCAGGGCGTCACACGAGCACTACCATGCTCTGGTGCTCTGTACTCGTAACTAGTGATGTGTGAGCACTACCATGCTTGGGTGCTCTGTACTCGTAACTAGTGATGAGCGAGCACTACCATGCTCGGGTGCTCTGTACTCGTAACTAGTGATGAGTGAGCACTACCATGCTCGGGTGCTCTGTACTCGTAACTAGTGATGAGTGAGCACTACCATGCTCGGGTGCTCTGTACTCGTAACTAGTGATGAGTGAGCACTACCATGCTCGGGTGCTCTGTACTCGTAACTAGTGATGAGCGAGCACTACCATGCTCAGGTGCTCTGTACTCGTAACTAGTGATGAGCGAGCACTACCATGCTCAGGTGCTCTGTACTCGTAACTAGTGATGAGTGAGCACTACCATGCTCAGGTGCTCTGTACTCGTAACTAGTGATGAGTGAGCACTACCATGCTCGGGTGCTCTGTACTCGTAACTAGTGATGAGTGAGCACTACCATGCTCGGGTGCTCTGTACTCGTAACTAGTGATGAGTGAGCACTACCATGCTCAGGTGCTCTGTACTCGTAACTAGTGATGAGTGAGCACTACCATGCTCGGGTGCTCAGTACTTGTAACTAGTGATGAGCGGGCACTACCATGCTCGGGTGCTCGTAACTGGTGATGAGCGAGCACTACCATGCTTGAGTGCTCTGTACTCGTAACTAGTGATGAGAGAGCACTACCATGCTCGGGTGCCGTGTACTCGTAACTAGTGATGAGCGGGCACTACCATGCTCGGGTGCTCGTAACTGGTGATGAGCGAGCACTACCATGCTTGAGTGCTCTGTACTCGTAACGAGCAGTTGGACGCTTGGAAGGGCACAATGTCATGTGTACCAAACATATTGGTAGTCAATGGGGAAGATTTTTCGGAAAAAATGCTGGAGTTCCCCATTTTCTTCAATTATACTCAGGTACTTGAGTCGCACCCATCCGATCGTCTGAGCATGGTAGTTCCCGCTCATCACTAGTTACCAGTACTGAGCACCTTAGCATGGTAGTGCCCGCTCATCACTAGTTACGAGTACTGAGCACCCGAGCATGGTAGTGCCCGCTCATCACTAGTTACGAGTACTGAGCACCCGAGCATGGTAGTGTCCGCTCATCACTAGTTACGAGTACAGAGCACCCGAGCATGGTAGTGCCCGCTCATCACTAGTTACGAGTACTGAGCACCCGAGCATGGTAGTGCCCGCTCATCACTAGTTACCAGTACCGAGCACCTGAGCATAGTAGTGCCCGCTCATCACTAGTTACGAGTACTGAGCACCCGAGCATGGTAGTGCCCGCTCATCACTAGTTACGAGTACCGAGCACCTGAGCATAGTAGTGCCCGCTCATCACTAGTTACGAGTACTGAGCACCCGAGCATGGTAGTGCCCACTCATCACTAGTTACCAGTACCGAGCACCTGAGCATAGTAGTGCCCGCTCATCACTAGTTACGAGTACTGAGCACCCGAGCATGGTAGTGCCCGCTCATCACTAGTTACGAGTACCGAGCACCTGAGCATGGTAGTGCCCGCTCATCACTAGTTACGAGTACCGAGCACCCGAGCATGGTAGTGCTCTATTCACTTAAACTCCACAGCTTTGTAGACATATATGAGATTGTGGATTTTGGCTCAGGAGATCCGCGCCCGTTCTAGATGTTGTAGCCCAAACTGAGATTGTGAATGGACTGATGACATTTAGGACTCCCTAATCATTAATCGGGCTGGATTTTCCCCTTTATTATCCGCAGCCTCCCTCTAGGTGTGGCTCAGATAGGCATCTATCATCCTGAGGCTGTGTTTGGTGGTGATTATTAATTTTTTATAATTGCTTTAATGTTTATAATCTCATCATTTTCGCTTGTTACGGGGATTTTCCAGCTTTTTGCAGCAGTAACTTATTTATTGGATAAAGGAAAGTTGTGCAACTGGTGCGTTAGTTCATCTTTCGAGATTTTAGCTTTCCGATGGTGAGAAAAGATCTGTCCTATTCGGATTCTGCTGACACCACCTTATGGCTCATTAGTAGAGATGAGCGGTTCTGTGGAACTTTGGGTTCTGCGGATTCAGACAGACCTTAGATAAAGTTCAGTTCGGGACCTAAACTTAACCTGAACCTCATTGGGCCCACTTGGCTCTACTCATTAGAAGACCTGAGCCCTGAAGACCCTATTACTGGGGCAGATAATCGGGGCACCAATTTTTGTTCCTGACCGTTGCTGTGAGTGTGCCTGTCTGCTGATCATACGGGCAACTGCTCACCTGGTGGCATCTTTCAAGCAGACATTAAAGGGAACCTGTCGCCAGATTTGGGGCCTATAAGCTGCGGCCACCACCACTGGGCTCTTATATACAGCATTCTAACGTGCTGTATATAAGAGCCTAGGCCCGGGGTATAACATAAAAATCACTTTATAATACTCGCCTAAACCGGTCGCTGCGGTGGATGTGGCTCAAATGGGCGTCTTCGTCCTCCAGTGTTGGTGCCGCCTCTTTCGTCCATCTTCGTCCTCCTTCTGAAGCCTGTGTGCATGACGCGTCTACGTCATACACACTCGCCAGTCCTGCACAGGCGCACTACAATACTTTGATCTGTTCTGCTCAGGACCTGAATGCCGGCAAGTGTGTATGACCTAGGACGTGTCATGCACCGCGACGTCAGAAGATGGAGGACGAAGATGGCCGGAAGAGGCGGCACCGGCACCGGAGGACAAAGACGCCCATTTGAGCCACATCCACCGCAGCAACCAGTTTAGCTGAGTATTATAAAGTCATTTTTATGTTCTACACAGCGGCCTGGGCTCTTATATACAGTATGTTAGAATGTGTATATAAGAGCCCAGTGGTGGTGGCCGCAGCTTATAGGGGAAAAAAATGGTGACCGGTTCCCTTTTTAAAATGATTGTCGGCAGCACATCCCTTCAATTTCCTCCATGTAAGCACTGAGTATCTTGCCGATTCATGGTTCGGTGATTACTTTGGGGTCTAAAGGTTTGGTAACGATCCATACACTTGTGTGAACAGGACCATTTTCGGACAAGAATGTATGGAAAAGTGACATTTATTTTGCTAAATTTTTATCGTAAAATATTTAACTTTTATTTGTAAACATTGATATCACATTCCCATGGTTAGCCATCAATGTCCTGTGAATGAGCAGATTGATGGGGATCCCGCTGGAAGGTGGGCACTGCCCCGTAGAACACGTTGGCTGTCAATGAAGCTGTCAACTCTCATGTCGTACATTGGCGTGTTCTGATTGGCTAGCACTGTGGATTTGATAATCAGTATTTTTCACCCATTTTAAGGAATGGTGGAAAAAAAAAACCCCATGCACGCATATATGTGCGTATTTTATACAGTGTTTTTCCAGCCTGCAGATTTTTGCAGCATAATGAATGGGAGCTCTCGGAGCGTCTTTGTGATTCCACTCATTTGCATTGAACATTTCTGAATCCCGACCCTTCTCCATACGCGGCCGCCGTCTTTCTAATCCCTTACAATTCCCTGCTGCTTAACATAATTGGTTAAAATCAATGGACACATGGGGATCGACAGCGCAGTGTTCTTGTGAGTCGCACATAAGGCTGCTGTGTTGACATTAAAGGGTTACGTGAATCAAAAATGTAAAGTCATTATCCACTTCAGACTATATGTCCTTGTTAGAAGGGTTCCCCCAACAATACAGGGGCGTCATTAATCAGCTGTAATCAGTGGTGGGAATTCTTAATTGCCCTACAGCGCCCCCACAGGAGGAATTAATCATTACACTGTGGCCATTGCTCTCAGACAAAATGGTGATATCTATAGGTAGTAATTATTTCTGCACTGATTGTTGCAAGCAAAAGTCACATTAGTCGTCAATTTTGCATTAATTTATTGAAAGCCGACGTCAAAACTGTCTGTTTACTAATAGACTAAAAAGTAAATTACTAACGAGGTGGTCGCTTCTAGACGGGTCTCTGCGACAAAACTGGTGATTGTCTATAGGTTTGTAACAATAAAAACAATAGAACAGATTACATATGTGGCTATTGTTCCGCAGTATTTAGCACTGTCCTATATAGTTAAATTAAAGGGGTATCTCCATCTTGTACATTGATGACATATCTGCAGGATAGTCCATAAATATGTAGTACTGTGTTTCCCCTGAAAATTAGACAGGGTGTTTATATTATTTTTTGTGCTAAAAGATGGGTAGGGCTTATTTTCAGAGGATGTCTTATCTCCTATCCAGCCATCCATCAATCCACCAGCCGGACTCCTCTTCAGCTTAAGGTTCTTGGATTTAGGAGACCTTTTATTGACAACCTAGTCACATGACATGATGGCACAAATGTCCTGAAGCAGTGTTATTGTCGCGGGCGGAGGAGGGGACGCTGCGGTCACCCACTGCTCGGGTCCGGCTGCTGCTGCTCGGTGATGGCTCGAGCGGTGGGCCGGATCCCGGGGACTCGAGCGGCGCTCCTCGCCCGTGAGTGAAAGGAGGTGGTTTGTTTGGTTTAGGGATATTGTCCGTGACGCCACCCACGGTTGTGGTGAGGTTGTGACACCACCGCTGCTCTGGACGGGGACCCGGGAGCGATGACAGGGAGCAGCTTGGATGTTATTTCTCCCCTCCGTGGGTAGGGGGTTAGTTGTCCCGGGGCCCGGTGAGGGTTAGGGGTGACAGGCGGGTTACGGGGCCTGGTGAGGTGCAGGGTCATGGGGGCAGCGCTGTGCCGCACGGCATGGTGGTACTCACTCAGCCAATATTGAATGCAAAGTCTCCGGTAAAACAAACGGCTGGATGGACGGGTCCCACAGGCGGCTGCGGTGTTTTTCCCCTGACCCAGTTTAGTAGTGTAAGTCCTTTCCTGCTCCTTCGTGTACGCTCCTCCTGCGCTCCGGTTTCCAGCTGGCTCCCCGGTTCGGTACCGGACGGGCCACCATCCTGTCCCGGCTACCTACGGTTCCAGCAAGAATGTCTTCCCGGCTCCTGCAGACGGCCACTACCGTCTGCCTCACTGGCTACACGAGGGACCTAGGCTCCAACCTAGGCCCCAGTCTGCGTCTGCCTCTCTGCAGACCTCCTCTCTCTTCCTCTGCCTGGACTTGTCTGAGCTGGTTTTTGCCTCAGGCCAGCTAGACTCCTCGGTGGGCGTGCCGATCTGCTTGACTCCGCCCACCTGGTGTGTCTGTCTGAACCCGAGGGAAGAAATCAGGTCTCACTGGGGATGACTGCTGTGAACTGCTGGGGGTGGGGTGGGGGTGTGTGTGTGTTGTTACTTGTGGCCCCTGGCTTGTCCAGGGCGCCACATTATCACCAGGATATAAACGCTGGTGTGCCGCCCCTGTGTCAGCAGCCGAGCTGCTCGGATCCGGATCTGATAATGGCTCGAGGGGCGTCCGGACCCGGTGGTCGTGCGGCCACTCAAATGATGGAGGGTATTTACAAGGGTTATGTTTAGAGTTCGTGACGTCACCCGTGGTGTTTTTAATGTGGAGTACCACCGCTGCAGTTGGGAGTACCCGGGTGCAATGGAGTGGGGCAGCTAGATGTTAGAACCCTCCACGGGTAGGGGGGATGCCCCGGGACTCGGTGATGGGAGTTGAGGAAAGCCGTGGGGAGCGAAGAGGGACACTTTCATACTCGTAGTTCATAAAGTTGACACCGACAACTGGATAAACCAAAGTTCGGGACACCGCTGCCGCTGAGGGGAGCTAGTTTGTGTTCCGTCCCCGATGGTGCTGCCTGGTGATCCGTGACCTTCCTCCTGGCACTCAGTGCACTTCTTGGTTGGTCCCGGTAGCATAAAACTAGTCGGGTCCCGCTCCCCAGTGTGGCTAACTGAGGGAGCTTGCTATCAGGGTTCATGCTTGGGATTTTCTGGACCGTTTGAGTGGAAAGTCCTATCCCCCTCGTTGCACTAGTACCCACATTTTGGAGCGGGTGGAGAATGGATCTTGAAGGCTCCGTTTTCGTCGGGTAAACTGTCAGGTTGCCTGAAGCTACTCTCTGACCTAGGGTCCACATACCCTGTCATGTCCTGATCCCAGCCCAGTGATGGTACAAGGCCGCTGGCTGTCCTCCTCGACAGTTCCATGCCCCTTGGCACGATTCCCTGCGACCGGTCCCTGCGATTATAGTCCAGTTCCTACTAGGCCCAGACCAGTGTCTGCTACTTAGTTGCTTCCAAGGAGCCTGGCTCCTGACCTCCTCTCTCCTTCACTTCCTACACTTCACCCTTCACTCTCAAACTCTCAACTCACTGACACTTCTGACCTCCCCAACCAACCCCCCAAGTGGGCGACCCTATTCCACTCAGGCCGTCCACAGGTGTGTCTGGTGGGTGTGGTGCAGAGTGTTCCTAGGATTTTAATTGGCTGATGTAGGCAACGCCATGTAGTTGGGAACCCGTAACCAAGGAGGAGGTGGATATTGCACAGAAGAGCAGATTCCACAATATCCTTTGACGACCTGATAGTCCAGGGGCGTCACGCTGGGGCCCTGAGAAATTGCAACTACTGCTTATTTTTAAAGTAGGGCTTATATTTCAAGCATACTCCAAAAATCCTGTCAAATCATAATAGGGTTTATTTTCAGGGAAACCCGGTAGATGCGGTTGCCATCAATGGGGACATGCATCTATCTCGAGAATAGGGCCCTGCTACTTTCTGCTGTCTGTAGAGAAACCATTCATCTGTATGGTGTTTCTGACCACATCTGTATTGACAGAGGAGCAGGACTGAGCCACATTTTTGAGATATATAAGTCCTATTGATGGGACCTGCATCTACTACATATTTATGGAATATCAAGTGGATATGTCATACCTGTACAAGATGGACATACTCCTTTAAAGAAGACCTACCTGCTAGTAATGGACAAATGAGAACTGTAAAGTTTGGGTTCCGTACCGGATTCCTAGTGTCCATGCACGAACCACAAACGCTGACTTCTCAGGGAAGTCAGTGTTACTGTTTGGGTTCAGCCACCCAGATAATTAAAAAATAAAACAAGGAATAAAGCAGGAGCGTTATACTTACCGAGTCCCCCGCGTGGCTGTAACACTTCTTCCAGGGCCGCTCATTAACCTTCATACATATTCACTGCTTTCCCCATCTACCAGCAGTTCCGGCGTCTGATTGGTTGCTGTCAGACTGCACCTCGTGTGACAGCGTCTGTGATTGGTTGGAATTACTCACTCTGTCTGCATCCCCATAGTGGTGTAAAACTAAATAAATAAATTGGCGTAGGGTCCCCAATATTGTGATAGCCAGCCAAGATATAATAATAATGTTTATTCATTTATATAGCGCTATTAATTCAACAGTGTTTTACATACATTGGCAACACTGTCCCCATTGGGGCTCACAATGTAGGTTCCCTATGAGTATATTTTTGGAGTGTGGAAGGAAACCGGAGATCCCGGCGGAAACCCACACAAACACGGGGAGAACATAATAAAGCCTGACAGCTGGGAGTTGGTATTTTCAGGCTGCAGAGACCCATATTTATTGCCCCCCCCCCCCCCAGCATAAAAATAACAGCCCAAAATTGTTGAATCCATTAATGTCTTAAAGTGACACATCTCTGGGATCGAGGTTTCTGTCCCTACATCAAGCTGCTGTCAGATTACATAGCAAAAAACAAATGACAAATTCCCTTTAATAAGATGTCATATGCCATCACTATCACTTTATTAAAGGGAGTTTGTCAGTAGGTTTTTGCTATGTAATGTCTCTTGTAACTAGAGAGATGCCAACATTTTATACCATGGGAAAACACCTTGTGTGGATACAATAGTAAATCATTGGGTCAACAGTGAGAATTTCCCACCTTGCAACATAAGGAAAGGAGTACAGCCAGGATTAGAGGGCATAGGTGGCTCTGACCTCTTACGACGCCATGTGGCACTCTTTGAATCCAGTGAATATATTTTACACATCTATAGGTTTTATATTTGCAATAGTAGGACATTTCTGAAATAACATTCGTGTCTTATTTACTTGTTGTACAAGTCAGCAATGATTTTTTTCCCCCTATTAATCTTTTTATTTCCGCATATTTTGCAGTTTTACCGTCCCGGGATACCTCTTGGACTTGAAGGATCGCATAGAAAATTCGACGACCAGTATCTCAACTTTGTTTAAATGCTATATCTATGTATGAAATAACATTATGTAAAATAAAAATATATATATATCTATATATTATGTGTACATATCTAATTGTTTATATAATTTTGTATTCTACATTTCTTTTGATACAGATGTGTATAAAGAAATATCTAGAGATTTAATATGAAATATTCTACATGTATTTGACAGGGTGGGAAAAAGTTGGAATATTAAAAATGTGAAAAAAAAAAAAACTAAAAATTTGCCATGTCTATTTAGTATCCTATATAGCTTTTCACATTTGTGGATTTATTTCGGTAATAAAAAAAAAATCTACAGTTTAATCCTGTTGTATTCGTGAATATCCTAAAATGCAGTATTCAATGTGTCGCGGGCGGAGGAGGGGACGCCGCGCTCTCCCACTGCTCGGGTCCGGCTGCCGCTGCTGCTGCGGCCTGCTGCTGCTCGGTGGCTCGAGCGATGGGCCGGATCCCGGGGACTCGAGCGGCGCTCCTCGCCCGTGAGTGAAAAGGGGATTGGTTTTGGGGATTGTTTATTGTCCGTGACGCCACCCACGGTTGTGGTGATTGTGTGGACACCACCGCTGCTCTGTATGGGGATCCCGGGAGCAGTGACAGGGAGCAGCAAAGTTGTTAGTTCTCCCCTCCGTGGGTAGGGGGTGGTTGTCCTGGGGCCCAGTGATGAGGTGGCGGATGCTGGATGGCAGGGCCGGTGCAGGGCTTGGTGGGCGCAGGGACGCGGGGACAGCGCTGTGCCTCACGGCACTGTGGTACTCACTCAGCCTGAGACGGTGACACAGTTCTCGGTAAAACACACGGCTGGAAAGACGGTTCCCACGGACGGCTGCTGTTGCTTTTCCCCAGTAGTTGACGGTGACGGTCCCTTTTCCTGCACCTAAGATGATGTTGGTAGTGATGGGTTCCCACCGGTAACCCGCTCCCCGGCTTGGATATGGGCCGGAGGAGCTCCTCTCTGCCCGCAGGCACTAGCCCTGAGAAACTGGTGCCTTGGCGGTGGCGGTGTCTCTCTTTAACGGTTGGACTGTTGCCTTCAATCGGGACTTGGTTGTTGGGAGACCCAGAGGTCCCCTTCACTGACGGATTTGGCAAATTCACGGCGACTCCTAGCCTTGCCGGGATCCGAAAGGCCCCTGCCAATGGTGCTGGCTTCTCTTCGTATACCGCTCCGGTACCGCCGGGCCACCACCCGTCTACGGTCCTTTCGGCAACCTCCAAGCAGCCTCTCCTGCAGACGGTCACCGCCGTCTGCTAACCTTGCTGTTCTCAGTCCGGGGCACACACCCGGACCAACTTCAGGCTTTTCCAATTGTCACTTGCTCTTCACTTTAACTCCTCTCTCTTGCTCCTCTACCACTTCACTCTTAACTCTCACTCTCCCTAAACTGATCTCTCTGGTTTTCCCGCCTCCAGGGCTGTGAACTCCTCGGTGGGCGGAGCCAACCGCCTGGCCCACCCCCTGGTGTGGACATCAGCCCCTGGAGGAAGGCAACAAGGATTTTTGTGTAGCTTTGGTGTACCTATCTGGGGTGTAGGGTGTGGTGGTGTCATGACCTGTGACCCCTGGCTTGCCCAGGGCGTCACAAATGTATATCTGATTATTAAAGGGGACCTGTCCCTGGGTCAAAAGTAGACAGTTTTTGGTTTTATTCCAAGTATTACAAATATTTTTTTGTGGTAAATCCGTCATATGGTTCCAAAGATATGGGTCTTTCTATTTAGAGCTAGTATATGGTCTTTACAAAGGGGTGTGGCTTATGGGATCCTCTAGGGCGCGTACTTATGGGATCCTCTAGGGAGCGTACTTATGGGATCCTCTAGGGCGCGTACTTATGGGATCCTCTAGGGCGCGTACTTATGGGATCCTCTAGGGCGCGTACTTATGGGATCCTCTAGGGCGCGTACTTATGGGATCCTCTAGGGCGCGTACTTATGGGATCCTCTAGGGCGCGTACTTATGGGATCCTCTAGGGCGCGTACTTATGGGATCCTCTAGGGCGCGTACTTATGGGATCCTCTAGGGCGCGTACTTAGGTTATTTTGATACTCACGCTCCCTTTTAAAGATTATAAATATTGGCACTAAATAAAAAGGCCAATGTCTCTGGAACCATATAGTGGCTAAAAAAAAAACAAAACCCAGAAAACTTGAGCAGTTCTAAATAAAATTTGGATCAAAAATTGTATACTTTTATCCTGGTGACGTGTCCTCTTAACAGACTTTGTGGTTTGCTTTGGCCCTTGTGATCGCAAAGGCTCCACAGTAGCCTGGCAATTCTTGTGAATAGTAAAGCATGGCATTACTGTGGCTGAAGTTTTTATCCTATAATTTTACTATAATTCTTGGGTGATGTAATTGTAGCGCCCCTGAGCCATCAGAAAACCAGTGCCGGGAGCACCAAAATATTCATTTTAATCCCTGTTTTACCCCCCCCACCCCCACCCCCAGAACTGGTAACGGGCTAGGGTTGGACCCGATGGATGGAACTGATCCAGTCAACTAGACAACCAGGGATGCGGGGCAAGACAGTCAGTAAGTGGAGGTGAAAGGAGACGGACGTACGGTACTGACAGGAGAGTGTAACGGTGACCTGTCAAGCTCAGGTGTGTGTGATTGTCGAAGGAGTACGGTGGAGTACTCTCAGAACTATAGCACTGACTGGGTACAGAGCCCTAGGTCAGGAAAATGCTCCAGGCAGACCTGATAAAATCTGCATGGTGATGGGACCATCCAGGACCCCACCGACCATAAAGTCTGGGAGAACCGGGGAACAGGAACAGAGAAACCCATCCCACAGGGTTCAAGCTACCTACCATACGGACTAAGACTGAGAGACAACCAGGAAGGGACCCCCAGATGCTCCAAGCCACAGGGAAACACCAACCAGAGACAGGTGCCTGGGAAGACAACCACCAGGTCACCACACCGGCACTGGAACTAAGGGGACCTGCGGTGAGGACCAGCCTCCATCGGGTTGCCAGCAACATCTGAGTCAGTAAAGAATCAGTTACACTGCAACTCCTTTGTGTGGCCTACCTTCTTTCCGCTCCCCAGCATTGCTAACAGATATAAACAATAATAACACAATCATCTACCCCCTGGGGCCTGGCCCTACTTGCAGAGGGCTGCAATATCCAGGCTGCCATTAACATCAGCCCCAGTAGTGAGAGACTCTGCAGCGGCGGCTCCATCTATATAGCCGCAACCGGCAAATGGCGTCACGACAAAAACTTTATAAATATCCCCTGTTTAAAAGAGACCCTCCCAGGGTCACGGAGCAGGGCACCAGCCACTACACCCATGACACTTCCCAACATAACCAGGCCTGGGACAGAGTACCCCATAGCCCTGGGGTGCGACATTATCATTCTGGCTTAAATGGGTTGTCCATTATTTTTACATTGATGGCCTATTAGGATAGATCATCGTTGTATGATCGGCCATGGTCTGACATCCCCGCCAATCTGCAGCCGCAAATGCTCCGTTCCGGAGCTGCCCTGTCTTCTGATAGTGGCCGCGGCTGGGTACTGCATGTCCTATGGATTAGAATGGGAGGCCGATGTGCAGTACCTGGCCACATCCACTATTTGAAGATAGGGCAGCTCCGGAACTGAGGATTTCCGGCTGCCTGCTGCTGCCGCCGACGGCCCCTAGAACTCCTGATCAGTGGGGGTTACGATTGTTTGACCCCGGCTGATCAGACATTGATGACTTATCCTAAGAAACAGGCCATCAATGTAAAAGTAGTGGACAACCTCTTTAACATCTTTTAACAAAAATCTTACACTGTTTCTCATTTAGTTTTAGGAACATCTATGGTCCTTTCTTGTTTCTTTGGGGAAAAAAGTGTTGACTGCAGGGGGTATTAGTTTTATCCACACACTGATAACTTACTTAAAGGGGCTGTTCAATCTTCAAGAGGCAAAATTAAGAAAACGATCTGCACTACCAGGGTTTACCGTCACAATCCAGTGGTGATAGAAAAGCGGCTCCAGCCCCCTTTACTTCTCAGATATGAGGAGGTGCACGCCCCAAAGCAAGCCCATATACAAGGAAATCCACAATTAAGATAGAAAGAAAGGGCGGCTCAACTCCAAAGTCCGTAAAACTTGAATTTATTTCATGAAGGTGTGCATAAAAGTAGCAGTGGTGAGGCCGGGTGTCTTGGGGGAGCCTGCACCCGGCCTCGCTACTGCTACTTTTATGCACACCTCCAGGAAATAAATTCAAGTTTTACGGACTTGGGAGTTGAGCCGCCCTTTCTATCTTCATTGTGGAATTACTTTAACACTAGAAGTCCCAGAAATTTCGAGCTCCCCCCTGAAGTCCCGAAAGAGGGTCAAATGACCCTTAGTCCCAACTGAATAGAACTAACTAGAAACTAAATGGCTAAACTCAATGGAAAGTAACAACCTCCTGTGGTGCGACAGTAATGGTCTTAATTACAGAACAAAAGACGGTGATTTATAGGATGTTAGCTAAAATCCTTCAGGTCATTCGACCCGTCTCTGGGTTCCAAAGGTAGAAATGTTAAATGACCCCTCTCTGGGACTTCTAGAGTTAAAGGGGGCTACCTACTGATCGCTAGTAACCAGTGGCGAAACTTGAAGCTTAAATCTCCAATGGGGCTCACAACTATTGTTTTTTCCTATAGGTGAAAGGGTTCCTTTTGACCCTTATTGTGCTCCAGTGCAACTGCAACCCCTGTACCCATTAAAGTTCCACCCCTGATGATGATCCTGACAAAAGAGATCTGTAAAGCCCCCTATGGGGGAATGATTTTTTTTTTTTTTTTTGCCGCCAGTAGTTGAATCACCAGTGTCATTGTGCTTACTTACTTTAAGGCTGTATTACCATGTGCAATTTTCTATTGCAACACCAAGCTGTGTAAATTGAGGGAGGGCAGGCAAGGGATTATGCAGAGTGCAGAGAGACCAGATGGGGCGTCAAAGAGCAGCAAGGCAATATGTGCATAGAGACAACCCTGGCCAGTGAAGAAAAAATGCAAGGGGCGAGGACTTTCAAATATTCAAGGTTATGGGTTCACAAAATAAATCCGATTCCATGCGGATAAATCCTCCTATAGATTGATTTTTACGGATGCACTGAAATTTTCCATTATGTTAAATTGTATTTGTTCTTTTAAATTTTAATAACTGCTGATATACAGTGTGTCCACCTATATCCTGTCCACCGCCATTAACTTGAGAACGGCGGCAGCTGTAGGCATAGAAGTGGTGTCTAAGTATAGTAAAGGCAATGAAACCACCTATAGCACCACCTGGTGGAAAACAACGGAGTTAGAATTTTTATCTCAAACAGAACGAGATCATCAATTCAGTATGAATCGACACCTTGCATACAGAAATGCTATGATTAGAACGTGTAAAACTCACAAGGCTGCGGACGTGAAGCGATACCTAATGGAGACCTTCCTACAAGTCATTGGGTATGGTGGCTGCATGGAGTGGCCTCCACGCTCACCTGACCTGACCCCATTGGACTTCTTTCTGTGAGGTCACATCAAACAGCAGGTGTATGCGACCCCTTCACCAACATTGCAGGACCTACGACGACGTATCACAGATGCTTGTGCAAACGTGTCACCTACCATATTGCACAACGTGCAGCAAGATACAGTATGCTGTCCAGAGTCCAGATGTGCATTGCAGCTGACGGCGGCCACTTTGAACATCAAAGTTAAATGAGCGCCATATGCGTGATCAAATTGTCTCTCCAGGAAAGGAGACAAACTCTAGCGCAGCGCCACCTACTGGAAGTAGCGATCCTAAAAGTCAAAAGTGGATTTTTAACAATCCTTTGCATATGACTTAGGATTTATGCCAGATCAGAATCCCAATTTGCAGAAATGGTATTTCGGCGTGCTTGCCCCTCGTCAGTGCAAAGTATGTCTGATCTGGCTCATGAGAAGCTTTGTGGGGACCACGGGGAACACTATTCTCCTTAAGGAGACTTTGCAAGCCAGTCTGGCTGCCAATAAGAGGACTTATAGCTACAATGCCCCTGGGAAATATGCGTCATCAGCATTCAGTGTTTTGGGGGGGGTCATGGGTTTCGCATCATAGCATTTCTGTATGCAAGGTGTCGATTTGAAATGAATTGATGATGCCCTACAATTTTTTAATTCACCTTTTTAATTCACTTATTTTATTCACTTTTATACTTCACTTTTTTTCTCTATCTCGTTCCGTTTTCGAGATAAAAACGCTGACTCCGTTGTTTTCCACCAGGTGGCGCTATAGGTGGTTTCATTGCGTAGCACATGGCTACTTTACTATACCTAGACACCACTTCTATGCCTATAGCTGCTGCCGTTCTCAAGTTAATGGCGGTGGACAGGATATGGGTGGACACACTGTATAAGACAGATGGCGATTGAGATGACAATATTTTTATACTCACATCTTTGGTCTAAAGTGGAAAAAAAACCAAACCTTTGAATATTTCTGATCATTTCCTTGTTATTCAAAGGTCACAATGCAGTAGAAAGCCTTATGGTTGGAAAAACATGAATGATCTATCAATGCACCATTGTCATGTAAGGCAACGCAATACCGGGGTGTTTGGATCAGGTGGATCGCCCTTCTTGTCAGCACCATTTAACACTAGAACTACTGGACTTGTGACACCTATATAGAAATACATGGTGCAAAGTAGTCAAAATGACTACCTCAGTAGTTCTAGTGTTAATGAATATATTCTCACTTTAGAAGTGCAAAGAAATAGCCAATTATATGGTAAACATGAAGTAATGCAGGTGGGATGAACAATACAAGAGACTCAACCCCAAACGTACATAGTCAGCAATCCTTAGAGTGACAGGATCATACGTGACCGATTGTCGGATTTCCGGTGCTTCTGGAATGATGACCTCACCGTGCACAGATAAGGATGAGCTTGGGCGACACGTGTCACATTCAGGAAAAGACCTTTTCTTATAATTAGCTCTGCTTAGTTGACGAGGATTAGGCAGATACTTTAGTGTAATGTTCTGGGCATGTGAAGTCACTTATTAACAATGGTCCTTGGGTCAGGCGTGTTATGAGTAATATATAGTATCAGGTAGAAGGACGTGAAGGATTACATAGTAGGATTACATTGTAGTTACAAATAGTTTCAGTCTCTTACAAGAAAGACAAATTATATGGAGTATTCAGCCTCCACACTTTATGGCTTATTACGGCAGTCAGGTCCAAAATTCTGTTCTGATCTTATGAGATCTGCTTTTCTGGCCACCAATCCTTCTGTGACGCCCCTGAACTACTCAGGGTGTCACAGGGTACTGCACTCTTATCTGTTGGTGCAGGACTCAACCCTCATGGTTCTGGGATCCTAACCTTTGGTATTGCTCCGTCGGCATGCAAATCCTAGCCACACCTCACACCACACCAGTGGGTGGTCTAGCTGGAACAGGGCCACCCGCCTAGGGGTCAGGCAGACTGGTGGGAGGGGCAGAGTCAGTGCAGTGGTAGCCCTCAGAGAGTGAGGAGCTAGGGGGAGTTGGAGCTCCCTGGGAGACGTTGGCTAGGTCGCAGACGGTGGTCTGGGACGGAAGGAGTCGGAGACCCGGTCACACGGTATTGGAAAAAGGTGCCAGGCTTAGTTTTGGGGAACGGTCGGCATTGGAGTACCTAATAACTGAACCGGTACCGAGCACGGTGGGGTACTGGACCCTAGATCAGGGAGTAGCTTCACACAATCTTATAATTAACCTGCGAAGAATAATATCTTTATGAACTTTCCCCAAAAGCGCAGAGGTCGAAGGCATCAACACAACGAGGGTGATAGAGCTTTCCAGCTCATGCAGCCCACTGAAATCCCAAGTGTCAATCATCGAGAGCACAGCTTCCCTACTTAACAGTGGGGAGCGGGACCCCGACAGCTTCAGGCATAGGGGTCACTCAGAACATCTAAAATACAGTGCATGGAGGCAAGGTACAAATCACTAGCCATACCAGAGGGAGCGGATTCCCGTACGAGCTCCCCTGAAGTGGCAGCAGCACCCAGAGACTTGGTTTACCTTTGTGTCAGAGTCTGCTTTGCGGTCGCATAACTACCAACACTGCCTAAGTGAGTACGCTGTCCTCCCCTGCTTCCAACCTGCACCACGCTCCACTACACCTCCATCATCCAGAGTCCCGGGACCTCCCCTACCCGTGGAGGGAACGTCATCTGGCTGCCCCTCTCCATCTCCCCCGGGTACTCCCATCGGCAGCGGCGATACTCCCCTGACCGCGAACCCCGGGTGGTGTCACAAACTCTTATGCCCTGTAAATACCCCATATACATTTGAAGTTGCCGTGAGCCCCCGGGTCCAGAGACCCTCGAGCCACAGCAACCCCTGGATCCGAGCTGTTCAACCGCTGCAGGGGCAGTAAACTTCCCTTCACTGTAGCACAGGTAAGGTGATTCAAGTGAACCCGTCAGGTCCAATATGCACCCAGAGCCACGAGCAGTTCTGGGTACATATTGCTAATCCCTGCCTAACAGCCCTCTATCTAGTAGCATAGATAAAGGGATCTTTAGAAAAAGTATTTCTAAAGATCCTTTATGATATGCTAATGAGCAAGGGAACTAGTCACAAGGGCGTTACTTCCTGCGCTCATTCCACCCAGCGTCATCAGCGGTGACGCACATACCTGTGTCCCTTGTCACCGTTTTAGACACTGAGTGTAGGATCAGTGAGTATGATCAGAAGTCCCCGACACTTCCAATCATGCGCACTAGACCTCTCTGAAACCAGGAGACGTACACCCGGCTTCATAGTGCATATGACCGGAAGTGTGGTGACCCTAAAGCCGACATTCTGAAAAGGTCACAACAGACAGGTACACGTGTCGACACTGATGACGCTGGGCAGTGGGTATTGAATAGCATGTTAGCATGCCCCTGTGGGTGTGCTGCCATGCTAAGAAGGTGGAATGACCCCAGGAACTAACACCCTTGGGACTAGTCCCTGCACTCATTATCATATGATAAAGGATCTTTAGAAATACGTTTTCTAAAGATCTCTTTATCTATGCTAGTGTATATGTGGCACCCCTGAGGCTCAGTCGCCATAGGGTACTGCATCTTCCTTAAGATGTAGTACTCATCTTTGGTAAGGAGAGGTTAATCGCTGTTTTTTCTAACATTCACAAAACATAGGTGCTTTTCCAACGGGGTTGGCCATCACGAAGCATGGGACTTCCCGGTCACTAAGGTAACCACCTGGGAGGCGGGCATCACTTCGGGAACAGGGAAGGAGCATCTTCACACAGTCAGTTTTAGCCCTAGGCACAGCTTGGGGGTGAGACACACTTGGGACCTCGGTCCAATCTTCTTTTACCTCACACTTCTCGGAGCGCCAAAGGACCCCCGGCTTGGAGCAGGTAGCTCAGCTAGGGTTCTCTAGAGCCACACGGGGATTTCAGGGTCTGCAGAGAGTGCAGGAAACACTCGCAGCGCGTTCCACATTCCACACACCGGGATTGGGGGACCCTGACCAGGAAGAACTCACAGTGGGAACACCGGCGGTGACCTCAAATTGCCCATCACAGCAGTGGCCAATACTTTAGCGACAGCGACTGGGTTACTTAAATAACTATGAGTAAAACACCTGCAACCCGCAGCTGCTTGTTCTTGCCGGCCCTGCGCTTCGGCACCCGCCGTTACTACTCTCCTCATCATCCTGCTCGGGGCCCGCTCCACCTGTGGTGACCAGAAACATATCAGCTGCTACTACCATCGGCTCCGGAGGACAGCAGCAGCGGCTAATTCCCTGGCCGCGTACCGCAGGTGGTGTCACGAAATCAAACCTCCATTACCACCATGACGGTTAGGCAGCGATTAGCAATATGCACCCAGAACTGCTCGAGGACCTACAAGTGATCCGTGGATTGTGGATGGCCACATATTTGTACTGTGGGTACTTCAGGTAAAATGGGGTTTTCTGCTCTAAGTTTTTACACATATGAGATAATCTGTCCTTGTTTAATCAGTGGTTTTGTGCAGTGTCATCATATTATCAGCTGTCATTCGAGTTTTAGTTTTTCTAGGATGAGAAAAATAGAGTTTCTCCACCTATCGAGCAGCCAGTGAAAAATGCACAGAACATGGAGGGCATCTGAGTGCTGTCCACTTTTTGTTCACGGGAACATAGACTTTAAATTTTCGATTACTTTCATCTGCCACTCAGATCATTATTTGTCAAGGCACCGCGATTTAGCACGGACCACTTGATCTGAAAAACTTATCGGACATATGAACAGCCCCATAGACTGTCTTAGGCCAGAATCACACTTGCTAGTGCCTCGCGTGTAACTCGCGCGACTCTCATGGTAGAACCCGGCATGGCCGCACACTCTCCTGACAGGAGCGGGACGGTTGCATGTATCTCTATTCAGCTCAGACGCCCCTGTATGCATAGTGTGCGGCCATGCCGAGTTCTACCATGAGAGACTCGCGCAAGTTACACGCGAGGCACTAGCAAGTGTGATTCTGGCCTTTGGTACGAAATCTAACCACGAAAAACACGTCTGAATGTGGTCTTCGGATGAGCACTCAGAAGAACGACAGCTCCTGGGTATGGGAGAGATGGCCGAGATGATTGACAGCTGCATGATCGGCTGCACCATTGTTCACCTGACCGCTATCTAATGCGTGTGGTGAGGCCTAGGCCATAGAAAGACATTTCAATACAGAAATGATTATCCAAGCAGTAGGTGGATATTGGCAAATAACAAAACACTTTAGTAATTTACTACTTATTAAAATTTGCAGCTGTTCTTGAGATATTAACACTTTTGACTCCAACCATTGTCTAGGAGACCGGAGCGCTGCACATATTCTGCTATTTACCAGCGGCGGTCGGTCTCCAAGGCAATGAGTAAACATAAAAAATGGCCATTTTGTTAATATCTCAAGACTGGCTGACAATTTTAATAAGCAGTAAATTTCAAATTTTATTCTATTTACAAGCACTATTGGATAATACCCGTACATGAGGATGGAAATAATCCTTTCAACTATTTTTCTTGTTTGATCTTGTATGCTCCCAATTCTGTGGATGGCATAGTTTCTGCATAACGCTGCCAGCTTCACTTTGGGCTGATGAATGAGATTCATTTATAAGAACAAGTGCAGATTCCAAATGGGAACAGATTAGTCTGATAATTGTTAGTAAAAGTTTATAAAGGTTGGATAAATGGGGGTTCAGAAGTTTAAAGAGGGGTGGACAATGTTACAATGAAAACTTCAAAATGTATTTAATTTGCATTCATTTTGCAGCGCTTTTTAGACATTATCATCACTGTCCCCATTGGGGGCTCACAATCTAAACTGGAACCGGAGGAAACCCGTGCAAACACGGGGAGAACATGCAAACTCCGTGCAGAGGTCATCCTTGGTGGGATTTGCACCCATCATTGCAAAGCAATGCTCAATACTGGATTCTTGAGATGCTTGATACTCAGAGCACCCGCACAATACTCTATTTCCAGGCCGGCAAATTCCCGCTCTCATTTTTCTGGAAGACCCTAACCAGAGGGCTTGGCTTGGGCAGGATTGACGAGGGATCTCATCACTGGCCTTCCTGTTAGGATCTTTTGGAAAAACGCTACAGTTCCCCATTAACTTCCTTTATACTCAGCCCAGCCGAGCGTTTGATCTACTTGATTCGAGTAACGAGCATGATAGTGCTCATGTGTTGCCCAGAGAAAGGGGTACTTGGTCTCGGGCAGTTTACTACTGGGGAATGTCACTTTGGTGGCCGTTGCCCGGTCTCGTGCCCTGGTTGCTTTTTAAATGGGGAGTATTTACAAGAGAGATTAAAGTCATTAGTGTGACGCCACCTGCAGGTTGCGGTTAAGATGGTGAAACCGGCGCTGCAGAGTTGACTTTCTCTAGGGCTGGTGGTAATGGCAGCTGTGGTGGTAGGCCCTCCGCAGGTAGGGCTGAGCCCGGGAGATGTATGATGGATAAATAAGGGAGGCCACACCGTGGGTTGTAATTAACAGTCTCTACTCACTCTTGACCCTTGGATGGCTGGTTCAGGTCCCTGTAGTTCCCAGTGCCAGTTGTTGACTCGGTTGCTCTGTCCCCGGTGCCCTCAGTGTAGTTGGGTCCCCGTAGCGTGGAGCAGTCTGGCGCCCGACTGTCCCTTTTTTGTGAGTCTCCTTGTCCATACGGCGGGAGTGTGGACCCTGTAGGGCTGATCTGTGTCCCGAACCCTGATCCTTGCTTTACTGCTGATGCCCCCGGATCTGTGGGTCAGTGAGGTCCGTGGAGGTCCCCTTGTCGCGGGCAGAGGCGCAGACCATGGCAGGGGGGCTACTCGAGACGCTCGGATCCGGGATCGTGGTTGTGGCTCGAGTGGCAGCCGGATCCGTGACTCGTGCAGCAGCCCGTCGCCCACAACTCATAAAGGGGTTATTTACAGGGGAGAGTTTGTCAGTGACACCACCTGTGAGTTGCGGTGAGTGTTGGTGACACCGCCGCTGCCTTGGTATGGGGTGCCGGGGCTGATGGAGCGGGGCAGCAGGATGGTATCCCCTCCATGGGTAGGGGAGGTGTTGTCCTGGGGCCAGGTGTAGGTGGAGTGCTGGGACGCAGTTTGCAGGGCTGAACCGGATGATACCGGTGTACTCACTGTTTTTGAATAAATCACACAGAGTCCAGATAGTAAACCAAGTGCCGGATACTGGTAACCTCCGGAGTCCCACACTCCGGTGAACAGAACAGGGGCCCTTCCTCCTGCACTCTAGTTTGGTGTCTCGTGTGTTGACTAGTCCGCATGAAAATGGAAAAGTCCACTCCCAGTGTCTTTGCAGTGGGAGCTGTGGTCCGCGAGATTTGACCCTTGGGGTTTTTGCAGGCACTTGCAGACGCCCAATCCCCCACGTTGGGCTTCCGTCTCACTCTGTCTGGGCTAATAGTGTGACGACTTGGAATCTTGTCCCCTGCTGGCTAATTGACAAGGTGCTTGCAGCTATCCTCGCCCTAGGGTCCAGTTACCCTGATTGTGCACGGCCTCCGGACCGGATTCCCGCTGTCGGCATCGGCGGGCTACAACCCTGCCCCGGTCCACTTAAGGTCTCCCGCGACCGGATCTCAGTCGCCTGTGGCCCTGCTCTGCCGTCTGCCACCTAGTCAGTTCAGGTAGTCCGTGAGCTACAACCCCCGATTACCACTTCACTCCTCACTTCCACTGCTAGACTTCAACTCTCTGTCTTGTCTCAGTGTTCTCTCCCCATGACACCTCAGGACCCCTAAGTGGGCATCACCATCTGCCTGGCCCCGCCCACTGGTGTGTCCCTATTGTCCTGGGGGGGTGACTAGGCTTTTGTGGCTGGTGTAAGTACCTGTGTGTAGGGTTGTGTTGGAAGGCCAAGGAGGAGGGAATCCTGCACCAGGAAGATGGGTGCAGTTTTTTGTGACAACCTGATTTTGTCAGGGCGTCCACATCCTCACTGTGCAGGTATTTGCCAGACCGTCTGAAACGGTCGCCTGACCTAGGGGGCCCGGTGCCCCGTGCGTGCTAGGGTCCCAGTGATACTCGGGTGTACCTGCCCTGGCGACCACTCTCCTGTGCCCCTGGGTCACAGTTACATGACCCAGCTCTAGGCACCTCTGCTCTCTACTCCTTCACTGTACTAACTAGCTATTATCCCCTCCCACCAGGCTGTCTAGTCCCCCGGCTCTGCCCTCTAGGTGGCCCTCCCCTTGTGTCTGATTTAGCCAATTACCCCTGGTGTGGAGTGGAACCTGGGATTTTAGTGTGTGTCAGTGTTACTGGCACTCGTATTTCAGGTCCCAGGGGGTAGGCCCTGCATCCCGGTGAGGATGCAGTACCTAGTAGTGCCCTGAGTGGCTCAGGAGTGCTACACTCACTCATCATTACTAATAACCACTGAACCACCATGCTGCCCAAATAACCTAAACTTGTGCTTTCTGCCATAACACACCCCAATCCTTCATTTCTTACCACAGCACTCCTATTGCCCATGGCAAAACTATAAACTGTTGATGGCAATGTCTACTTTGTTCATTGGTCCCAAGATTCATTAGCACGACTACCATAAGTTGTAGTCTCCATTGTTTGCGGGCAGCATAACCTGGGCAGCTGGACATACGTATAGAATAAGCTACTGCCCTATATAATCATCGCGACAATACATATTCAATTAAGTTTAATATGACCCCCATTACCATCCAGAACCACTAGATGGCAGTGAAGGTCTATAAAATAAAATAGTGCTCAATAATATGTATCAGTATTTCAATGAGACACTAGAAGATTTTTTAACCTATACATAGACAGTATAACACAAAGGGTTAAACAGACTCACCCATAATGGGTAGCCAGTGCAGTGTAAATATGCCCTGACGCGCACGTTTTGTTGTCTTCCTTGGGGGGCCGCAATGCTGCTGGGAGGATTAAAGTCATTTTCCTCCTGGCAGCGGGGTTTAATGTGCAGTTGCTGGGGCTAAACTCAAAACACTATTAACCTGCAGATTAAGCCCAAATCCGCAGGTTAATAGCTTTTTTTTTTTTTTTTAATACAGGTGTCAGGTTCCCTTTACCTAGTGATCAATTTAACCTATTGTAGTAGCACAGTGGCACTGCGGTTAGCACTGCACGGTGGTTAGCACTGCACAGTGGTTAGCACATGCTCAGCACTGCACGGCGGTTTGCACGGCGGTTAGCACTGTTGATTTGCAGAGCTGGGGTCCTTGGTTCAAATCCCACCAAGGACAATATTTGCTAGGAGTTTGTATGTTCTCACCGTTGTTGCATGGATTCCTTCCAGTTTCCTCCACGCCAAAGACATACTGATAGGTAATGTAAATTGTGAGCCCCAATGGGGACAGTGGTGCTGATGTATGTAAAGTGCTGTGAAATATGATGGCGCTATATACACAAAGCATAATAAATGCAGTTTCATTTTTCATACAAAGAAATCCTATTTCTACATTCACATGTAAATACATAAATAAAATAATCACGGTAATACAAGAATGTCTCCCTCTTGTTACGCTTTATCTGAGCTGCTATAAAGCATCCAATAGCTGTTATAACAGCGCCATCTGCTGGTAAAAAGTATTAAACACAGGTCCAGATTTAATGTTTATTCTAGAAAAATTACATAAAACAAACTTTTCTGCGCTATGGAAATTACTAAAGTGCTGGTCTATAGGTCTAAAATACTAAATATATTTACTTTAGATTATTTTTCATTCGTATGTTTTAAAGATAAATAAAATGCTACAACAAATATTTCAACAAAGTTTATTAAATAGATGTTCCAAAAATACAAATAGACATTTAATATCCATATATAACGAGTACAATACATTCATACAATCGCATGATGATCAGTACAGTTAAAACAATGATGGAGTTCTTCTTTCCTCCAATATATGAGCACAAATGAATGGAAATATCCTGGAATTCCTCTTTGAAAGGATTTGTTTGGTGAAAACAAGGATAGGGGATTAGGAAATGTATATAATAAGGCTACAGAGTTGTTGGTGGATCGCAGAGATTTTATAAAAGGAGGTCATGGAGGATGATGTTGCAATAGTCTATGCGGGAGATGATGAGGGTATGCAATGGCATTTCTATTGGCTCAAAGTTGAAGAAAAGAGCAGATTTGAGAAATGTTTTGAGGTTAAAGTGATATACAGACTAAAAAGACAAAAGTGGAATCAAAAGTTTCTCTGGGGGCAACAAACTTGTGAGACTGGGAAAGTGTGAATCAGTAAATAGTTATTCAATGGAGGGGGTACAGAAGGTAAATTTAGTTTTCGCCACGTTGAATAATTAGGAAGCGACAGTGGAATAAATCTAAAAGGACACTCCGAAATAATGGGTAGAAACACACACACACACACACACACACTTCCAATCCCCCATACACTGTCCACCAGACCACTCTGAACATTTCTAACCTCTACAGAAAGCAAAGTAGTAATATACGAGATCATAGTTAAAGGGAACCTGTCAGGTGCAATATGGACCCAGACCCACGAGCAGTTCTGTGTGTATATTGCTAATCCCTGCCTAACAGTCCCTGTATACACTAGCATAGATAAAGAGATCTATAGAAAAAGTATTTCTAAAGATCTTTTATCATATGCTAATGAGCGCAGGGACTAGTCCAAAGAGCGTTGCTTCCCTTGCTAGTCATCCCCATTAGTATGTTAGTACTCCCCTGCGATGTGCTAACATGCTAGTGAATGTGCAGCATCACAGGATGATCTCACTCACCTCTCCGCCGCCATCGCCGGATTGCGGCTCAGTGCGCATGACACCGGAATTTCGGTCATGCGCACTACTTCAGTTTGAAGCCGGGACATGGACACCAGGCTTCATAGTGTGCAGGACCCAAACTTCGGGGGTCATGCGCACTGAGCTGAAATCCAGCGTCGGACGGTGATGGCGACGGAGAGGCGAGTGATATCATCCTGTGACACCATATATTCATTAGCATGATGGCAGACCCACAGGGGTCCACAGGGACGTACTAACATGCTGATGGAGGCGACTAGCAAGGGAAGTTACGCCCAGGGGACTAGTCCCCTTGCTCATTTGAATACGATATAAGATGTTTAGAAACACTTTCTATAGATCCCTTTATGTATACTAGTGTATACAGGGATGGTTAGGCAGGGATTAGCAATGTATACACAGAACTGCTCGTGGTTCTGGGTAAAGAAGAACCAGCACGATCTGAGAGTATTATGCATCATAAAAAAGTGCAAATTCACAGATTTATTGTACTACAATACAAAATGAGATTTTTAGCAAATAATTGATCAATTTTTTGAGCCACCCCTGCCACTTCACGGCAAATCTCTATAGGGGGGGGTCCTACTCTATATTATGTATTTCATGTGGCCTCCTAGATAAAATAATTGAAAGCAGAACCATATTGAAGCACACATACCTGTAACCTGTATATAACCGCTTCCATGTCACAGACAGAGGCACCTGCGGATAAAAGATCAGCCCAGGTCCCAAAATGTGCAGCAGATGCCACACACACCAGGACAATATCAGAACTGACCTTCACAGTGCCAGACCAGCAACCATAAATAAAGGCGGACCAGACTCAGGTATATTTTTTATCTAGGAGTCTGCATGGCACATGAAATACATTATGTAGAGTAGGACCCCCTATTGAGATTTGCCGTGACGTGGCAGGGGCGGCTCAAAGAATTGATCAATTATTTGCTAAAACTCTCATTTTGTATTATAGTACAGTTGGAATAAATCCGTGAATTTGCACTTTTATATGATGCATGCCACTCTCGGATCGTGCTGGCTCTTCTTTCTCGTGGTTCTGGGTGCATATTGAACCTGACAGGTTCACTTAAAAAAAAAAAAAATTTAAAATTAACTGGTGAATTCTTTAAAGGGCACCAACAGTTGGAGCTTCACTTTAAAGAAGTTGGCTGCTACTTTTACATTGATGGCCTGTCCTTAGGAAAGATCATCAATGTCTGATCGGCCGGGATCTCACAGCCTGCACAATCACTGATCAGCTGTTCTCGTGCCGGTCGGAGCGGGCAGTCAGAAATGCTCAGTTCTGGAGCTGCCCAGTCTTCTGATAGCGGTCGTGGCTCACTACTGCACATTCTTCCTCCTATTGAATTTGAATAGGAGGCAGAAGTACAGTACTCTGCTGCAGCACTGAAACCAGCTGATTTAAGGGGGTGCCAGGTGTCGGACATTGATGACCTGTCCTAAGGATCGGCCATCAAAAGTAGTGGATATCCTCTTTAAAGGGAATGCGTCAACAGATTTTTGCTACCTCATCTGAGAGCTGCATGAAGTAGGCAAGAAGATTCTGAATCTAACGATGTATCACTTAAGATTACTGGGTGCAGACATTCTGACACAATTAGACTTTTTAGATTTAAAAATGCAGCAGAGCTGAGAAAGCTGTCCCCGCACACACCAGGCTCTCTATAGAGATTGTATAGTGACAGTGAGGTGTCAGAGGAGGAAGTGTGCCAGACAGCGGCGCTCATGACATTGTAGTATGAGCAATGATAGGTCCTGCTGCTTAAACAAACAACAGATCACACCTGGACAAGACAGGCATCCCTGAATTCTGTGTTTTAACCCTTACAGCATGTGGTCTTGAGATTACATAACAAAAACCTGCTGACAGATTCTCTTTAAATGAAAAATGTCAAATGTTACCAACAGCACCACACAGAGGAGAAACTATTGGTCTATACATCCCTCTCCTTGTAATGTGAGGGTCTTTGACCATTGAAATAAATCATACAAGATGTCTTACCCCTTCACCAGACTAAATAAAAAAAAAGTAATATTGTAAATTATCTTATTATCAAATTGTGGACCAAAAAGTGTGGACTGCGCAGCAACGACCAGGAGTGGTGGGTACTTCCAAGAGGCTGGTTAGCCGCTGTCACACGCACAGTGGCATTTATGTAGGAGCGCAATGTGCGTTAGTCAGTGGCTCACCTGCGTCTGGAGACTTAGGGGTGCAGATGTAGAATCTTCCGGATTCAGCGGCTCCATCAACGTCACCGCGCCAAAATGCCTGCAACAACAGAAATAGAACATAGGTAAAAACCTTTATATAGATCAGAATACTCTTGCATTTCTTATGTCGTATTTGACAGTGTGGAGATTATGAATGTACAAAACAGACAAATTAAAAAAATAAAATTATATATATATATATATATATATATATATATATATATATATATATATATATATATATATATATATATATATATATATATATATATATATATATATATATATATATATATATATATATATATACACATACATACATACACATATATACATACACACACACACACACACACACACGCACACACACACACACTACTCGTTCTTTAGCCCCTAACAAACTAAGTACATTTGGCCTTAAACGCTCTATTTTCATTACATGAGTTTTAAAGCTTGAAACAAACTAAAGAAAACTAGTTGAAAGCGAAGCCCACATAAAGTGACTAGTCCTAGAGGCAGGTCCCGACATCTTCTCCCCGCCCACTCAGCTTGACTGACAGGTCTCTACTTGTACACGTACATAGGGAGAGACCTGTCATTCTAGCTGACTGGGTGGGGAGAAGCTGGCAGAGACCTGCCTCAAGGGCTAGTCACTTTGTCTAAGGCTACATCTTTTTTCGTGCTGCCCACGGTTAGATTACAGGGAACCTGTCACCAGATTTGTCCCCATTAAGCTGCAGCCACCACCAGTGGGCTCTTATATACAGTATTCTAGAATGCTGTACATAAGAGCCCAGGCCGCTGTGTATAACTTAAAAAACACCTTTATTATGCTCACCTAGGGGGGGGGGGGGGGGGTGTTTAATGTGTTAAAAGCTACAGTGTTTCCACAGAAATAAGCCCTAGCAGGAACTTTCAGCCTTTTCAGAGTAAGGTTTAAATATAAGCCCTCCCCCGAAAACACGTCCTAGTTGCGATTCAATAATGAAGTGTCCATGAGGCTGAAATAGTTAACCCTTTATTTTAGACCCTTTATTAAAGAAAGTAGACACCCCCAAATGAGAGACCCTACAATCGTACTTCTCAAATCCCAAACAGGACCTGTGGCGAGGCACAGGCACACGCACACACACACGCACGCACACACGCACGCACCTGCGCACACCTGCGCACACACACACGCACACCTCCAGGGGACAGGAGAGAGAGGACCTGCGGTGATGAGCCGTACCCCGAAAATAAGCCCAAGCGTATTTTTCAGCACATAAATGGAAAATAAGACACTTATTTTCGGGAAAACACAGTAATTACTGCTTCTGTTATTACTGGAGAGGTTTTCTTGAACCTGGACAGACAACCAAGATCAGGTTCACAGATTGTGACCCCATCCCAGCCAAAGTGCACCTACAGCGCGGGGGGGGGGGGGGGAATGCCAAAAAAACTGCCGACATGCAGATTGGCACAAGGATTCAAATTAATTGCAAGAAGTTCCATTGTTTTTGTTAAACCCATTACCTGCAGATTTTGGCAGCAACTGCTGCAATCTGACAACAAACAAACAAGCAGTGAGTGTGTATATTGGGGTTTTTGGCAGCCATGCACCTCAACGTGTAAACCCATCACTGGACGTCTACAGAAGGGTGTAGTGGAGTATTCCCAATATTCGCCCATTGCAAGTTGAAACTTTTGTAACTTGAGACCATAGTTCTACGGAAAACTAGAAACTGATTCCAGAGCCTCCCAAATGGCCACAAATATTAAAAAGGAATTGTCCTGGATATTTTTTTGTATTTCACCATGAACTTGCAGAGTGTAAAATCGCCTCTCCATCTCTGCTGCTGCCCTGCTCTTGCTTTACAGAGGCCGCAGCCACTTGGTTCAGACGCTCATTCCATCTACAAATCGACAAAGCCAGAGAGAGTCCAGTATTTGTAGCGGTCAAGTGAGGTGTAGGAGACATCACCGCTGCAGCCTGTAAATGAAGAGTGGGGCAGCAGCAGAGAGGCAGTGCTAGCCTTATTTGCAGGCTGCAGCAGTGACCTCACAGATATAGCTGCAGCCAATCACTTGGTTCAGACCCTCGTTCCATCTACAATTGACAAAGCCAGAGTCCAGTATTTGTAGCGGTCAAATGAGGTGTAGGAGACATCACCGCTGCAGCCTGTAAATGAGAACCGGAGCAGCGGCAGAGAGGCAGAGCTAGGCTTACTTACAGGTTGCAGCGATCACGTCACAACTTCAGAGGATGTAACGTGCAGCCAATCACTTGGTTCAGAGTCACCATGCCATCTACACTGGAAGAGCCACTGAGCCAAATTATTGATGCAGTGATCACGTTGCGTAGTAGTTGTGATATCACTGCTGCAGCCTGTAAATGAAGAGTGGGGCAGCAGCGGAGAGGCAGTGCTAGACCCAGAAAAGATGAGTAAGGCCTCGGTTCCAAATTGCGTTTTGCACAGACGAGTGCAATCCGATAAAACATCGGATTGTACTCGCACCAGTGCAAAACTATGGGGCAGCATCCATCTGCGATTGATTTCTCATGCCATATCGGCATGCGGAATGAATCGCAGCATGCCGTGTTTATCAGCGAGTCTCGGCTCATGGACCCCCATACCAGTCTATGGGAGAGTGTGAAACATCGCACTGCACTCGCATGTCATCCGAATGTAGTGCAATGTACGTAGAGACAGGAAAGGGAAGGAGAGGGAGGAGGTGCTTCCTCCACCTCTCCTCTGCAGCTGTGATCCGATCGCAAGATCGTATGACCCTCGGCTGACGCCCGCAGCATAGGGTCATTAGCATATCGCTTCTGATGCTCTCACAACGGAAACTATGCACAGGTGGAACCGAGGCCTCACGCTGTGATTGTGATTTTAGACATCTAATGTAATGTGAAATAAAAATTTTGACCCAACAACTCCCATTTTAATGCAGATACAGCTAGTTGTTACATGTAAGGGAAAGTCCACAGGAGACGAATCTTCAGAGGCAAATTGTGCACCAAATTATGAGGTTTTTTTATGAAAATGCTGAAAGGCTATGTGTCCACGGTAGAATGTACCTGCGGATTTTTTTCCCCCATTCAAAACCAAAAATCCGCACCAAATCTGCACCAAACAATTGACATGCTGCAGATTTTTCCGGATCAAAATCCGCGGCAAATCCGCAGCGGAAAAATCCGCAGCATGGACACAGCATTTCCAAAATGCCATTGAAATGGCTTGGAAGTGCCGCTGCTGCAGATTTTCGGGAAATCCGCGGCAAATCCGCGGCAAAATCCGCGGTAAATCCGCAGCGTGGGCACATAGCCTAAATGTGCCGCATCACATTAAGTGACAGAATGCAGATTTCAAAACTATTTATCACGTGGATGATATTTTATAAAATATCATCCGCAATAATCTGCGGAGTATCTGCTCCATGTGCACATACTTCATAATACAGAAGTAGCGGCTGGAGGTGGTAAATCATGTTCTATGAAGAAGGTGACGGCATCTTATATCTGACCTCTTCCTTGTGGTGTGTACACACTGCACATTTGTAAGTCCTGCAGCTTTAGGCTTACTCCTGCATTATATAGGATAGGGCCAGATGAAGTTGTTCGCGGGTAGCCGGCCACGAGCCGCTCTCGGAGCAGGACTGCAGGTAAAGTCCGGCTTCTATGGACGACGTATTGACTGCAATGCAGCACGAGTAATATAGAGCCACGCACGGGAATCAATCAGTAACTGCAGCAGTGCCTCCGGGAATATCACAACTTTCATATAATGGGTTGGAGGAAAGCTCGGAGCAACCGGCCCTCCACAAGTTATAATGGAGCCTATGAAGGGGAACTGGGTCAGATTTATAGTCATCGTCTTGTGGGAGAATTTACACTGCAAAGTTCCTGCCGACACCTTTAGGTGGTATAACGGTATTATGTCCCACTAAGGTTATGCAGGATGGATACTGTGGAGGCAATGTAGGGATCTACGCAGGTGGCATCCACAGAGGATCACAGTAAGGCTAAGACCGCACTTTGCGTTCTCCTACTTGCAGTTCTAAACGCACGTTTTGGGCTTAATTGATTTGACAAAAGTTGCCTTTTTCTGAACTTTAGCGCTGAAAACGCATGCGTATTTACCGCGTTTTAGATGATTTTTCAGCGCTTTTTACCTGCTTTTTCACCTGCGTTTTGACAGATGCGTTTTGAACATCAAGACACTGCTAAATAAAATTTAAATAGTCAAATAGACAGAAAAAAAAAGAAAAATAAAAAAAAAGGATCAAATCTATATTAATGGGAAAGATAATGAAAATAGATATATTTCATAAAATTATAGCGGTAATATACATTTTATCGCTAAAATAGCAATAAATGCATATTTTTCTTAAATTTAATTGTCGGATTATGTGTGTGTGTAAAGGGACATATGAAATCATTATATTGATGTTCAAAAGGCATGTTTTCTGCACATAAAAAGCAGGTAGAAAGCAGGAATTTGAAGGAATCTTGTTTTTTGCCATTTCTCATTGACTTCAATGTTAGCAAAACGCACCCAAAATGGCAAAAACAATTGACATGTTGCTTCTTTGAACGCATGGTTTTTGCCACAAAATATGCAAATTAAACGCAGCGTTTAGAAACGCAAAGTGCGGTCTGAAAATCACCATTTTCCATTGACTTTGCTGGAAAATCAAAACGCATGCCTTTTGGCATGAAAAAGGTGCTTCTCAAAACGGACCTAAAAAGCAGCAGAAACGCAGGTGGAAACGCAAAGTGCGGTCTTAGCCTAAGAGGCCCATGGCTGAGAGCTTCACAATCTCACACGATGTGGAACCTCTGCACGGAAACAGACACATGGTGCGGATTCTAAGAAATCCAATGCAGATTTGGTTCCTTTTAATGTGAAATTAGATTTCACAGCAAAGTCAGGATCTGGGAAAAATCTACAGGAAAATGTATCTTTTTCTGGGGATCTGACCTTGGCCTTGTTGAGGGCCCCAGGATACTTCCATTGGCCAAAGGGCCACATGAATAACTTATGGACTGCCCCCCCTGATCCTGAGAATGGGGCTTTGTATGCATGCGCACCTCTGCTCTATACCTCATCTATGGGACTACTGTAAATAGCTAGGCTGGTTTTATAGGGGGTCCCAGTGATCAGCAACTTATAAATTACAGTCTTGGTACAACCCCTTTAAGTGGCATCGTGACACCAATTTACAGGCTACTCTTGCTTAAAGGGAACCTGTCACCAGATTTGGTGACTAAACTGCAGCCACCACCAGTGGGCTCTTATATGTACAGTATGTTAGAAAGCTGTATATAGAGCCCAGGCCGCTGTTTAGAGCGTAAAAAATTACTTTATAATACCTAACGGTCAGTTCGGTGCAGATGGGTCAGGTAGGTGTCTCCATTCTCCATTACCGGCGCCTCCTCTTTCGGTCATCTTTGTCCTCCTTCTTCTGAAGCCTGGGTGCATGAAGCGTCCTACGTTATTCATACTAGCCGGTATTGAGGTCCCGCGCAGGCGCACTGCCATACTATGATCTGCCCTGCTCAGGACAGACCAAAGTGTGCCTGCGTGGGACCTCAATGCTGGCCAGTGTGGATGACATAGGACGTGTCATGCACCCCGGCTTCAAAAGAAGGAGGACAAAGATGACCGAAAGAAGAGGCGCCAGCACCGCGGAACGGAGACTCCCATATGACCCATCTGCACCGTACCGACCGTTTAGGTGAGTATTATAAAGTCATTTTTTTATGCTCTACACAGCGGTCTGGGCTCTTATATACAGCATGTTGTATACAACATGTTAGAATGTGTATATAAGAGCCCACTGATGGTGGCCGCATCTTATAGTCATCAAATCTGGTGACAGCTTCCCTTTAATCAGCATTTCGAAGGGGTTTAGAGAAACCTAATGAGCTACTTAAATCTCAATTCAGTTTTCGGCGTGTTGCAAACAATACCAAGGTCATAAGAAGCATCATTCTGGTACTCGAATTCTGAAAATGGAGTATATATATTCGGTAGTTAAATGGGGTTGTCCACTACTATGGTACTGATGACCGTTCCGTAGAACAGATCATCCATGTGAGATCGGTGGGGCACCCGGGACCTCCACCAATCAGCACCAGCTCTGGCCCGATGTGAACAGTATACCGAGCAGAACAGTACAGCTCCATTCATTTGAATAGAAGCTGAACCCAAGAGCGGCCCCTACACAGAACGCAGCTGTGCCGTACCGCCATGTACACTGTTCACATCCAGCCGCTCCCGGCCATATATATCCGACATTGGAATACCTCTTTCACCGTTTCATCCACTAGAATCAAATATGAAGTGACACATTTTAAATCGTACCCAAGATGCAACTTTCATTAAATCAATCCAACTTTCTGAAGTTTTAGGCTACTTTCACACTTGCGTTTATTTCCTTCCGTTACAATCCGCCCTTTTGGAAAACAGCGGAATCCGTTAACGGATTCCGCTGTTTACCATAGACTTGTATGGGTGACTGATTGTACCAAAAGGACCTGCGTTGCTTCCGCTGGGCGACGCTCCGTTGCTTCCGCCCAGCGGGAGCAACGCAGCATGTAACGTTATTTTGAGCAGCGGAATCCTCTGGATTTCACTGCGCATGCTCTTTTTTTTTTTTTTAAAATCAAACTTTATTTTGGCTCGCGGTGGCCGAACGTTCAGCTGAGCGACCGGCCACCGGCATGCCCGGGCGCCGGCAAGTGACAGCGCTCAGCTGAGCGCCCGGCGGCCGGCTGCAGGGAGCGATCAGCTGATCACCCGGCAGCCGGCTACTGGGAGCGATCA
The DNA here is from genome assembly GCF_048569485.1 of Anomaloglossus baeobatrachus. NCBI lineage: Eukaryota > Metazoa > Chordata > Amphibia > Anura > Aromobatidae > Anomaloglossus > Anomaloglossus baeobatrachus. The sequence goes on from NC_134362.1 coordinate 59,734,456, forward strand.
GCTGATCACCCGGCGGCCGGCTACTGGGAGCGATCAGCTGATCATTTACAATAGTCTGCCGCTGGTAAAACTGTAAAAAAAAAAAAAAAAAAAAAAAATCAAAACGAGCGTTGTTTTGCAGCATCCGTTGCATCCGTTGTGCCACTATATGCAACACATCCGTTGCATCCGTTACACAACGCAATGCAACGGATACCGTTCAACGCAAGTGTGAAAGTACCCTAAGAAGTATTTTAGATGTAATTTGTTTTACTGTTTTTTTGTGGATTTATTGAGCGATTTTTTTGGGGCAATTTTTTAGCTTATGTTTTCTGATTAGTGTCGGTTTGTACAAGTGTTTTTCAAGTCTTAAAAAAACCTGAAATGCAGTGTACGTGTGTTTTTGTATTTCACTATAGATTTTGAGTACACAAAAAATAAAAATGGCAAATAAAAATAATAAAAAATAAATAAGCAAGAAATAGGCCGCTATTCTGATAAAACGCTGTTTTAGGAGTCCAAATGTCAATACTGTAGGAGGAACTTATATTATATATATTTAGTCATACCTATGCCACCACACCCAAGGACAAATATTGTTTTATTAGCTCCCGCAATTGCTGACTCCCCGGGCCTACCCACAGATAAAGGCACAGAAAGGAGGCGCACTATGGCACATGCTGTAAAAGTCTATTAATCGCGAGCCGAAAAGTTTGAAAGTTTTGAAATGTTTCTACATCCTATTGCCATTGACTTTAGGAGGATGAGTGCTGCAGATGTAGAATCTTGAGCTCAGTGGGTCCAATCTTCCTCATTTCCATTTATTAATTTTTTGGAGATTTTGCATCTATTTTATGTGATATTGAGTGGTCAGTATGAAGCCATATGCCGCAACAAGGTGGAATTATTTATGGATACTTATAGGCCTCCAATATCTTGTGCATCAGGTCCAGGCTAATATAATATACTCTCCACACATAGTCAATGACACAGAGCAGAGCTGTACGGATATATATATAGCCATGCACGGACACAGTCCTGACGTCTGCAAATTGGGAGCCTCCTACATTCCTCCGCAGGGGGCTTGACATATACAGCTGGGCAATCTATAGATTCAATAGACACATGACAGGACTCTGCTTCCATCTCATATAGAAGCTCCGTCACAGGCAGCCATTTCTTCTCCTGCACTAAGGAAGTAGCAAATAAAACCATTCCATTTACATTTTTTTTTTTAAATGTTAACAATCAGGAAAAATAAAGTGATTACAAGATTTTTGCTTTGCTAAATTAAAAGCGAGAAGAAAAATAAAAGACTCATGAGCTCCTGTTTAACCCTTTATAAAACTGTATTCCTAGAAAGCAAAGAATAGAGAGGATAAAATGTGTAAAATATATATATATATATATATATATATATATATATATATATATATATATATATATATATATATATATATATATATATATATCACAAGTGCGAACAACTTTAAAAAAATGTATTTTATTCTCACTTGTGAATATATTTTATTCTCACTTGAGAAAATATATTTATTTATACTTATTTACAAGTAAGGAGAAAAGGATAATAAAAAAACAGTAAGGAGAAAGAGAAATATATATTATATAAATAAAAAGCAAGACAAAAAAAAAAAAATATATATATATATATATATATTTTTTTTTTTTTAATTCCTATGTGTGACATATATGTCGCAAGTGAGGAGAAAAAAAATAAAATCATACTTATTATAATATATATATATATATTATAATATAAGTATGATTTTATTTTTTTTCTCCTCACTTGCGACATATATGTCACACATAGGAATAAAATGTTTATATATATCACATATACAAAAATTACAGAGTGAGAGAGACTTGTGGTTTCCTTTAATAAGAATTTTTTTTATTACCTACAGATATATCAAAAAAATATATTTAAGGAAACCACAAGTCTCTCTCAGTGTGTGTATATATATATTTTTTTTTTAAATAAAATATAACTTTTTCTTCCTACTTGTGGCACATATGTCACAAGGGGGAAAAAAATAAATGAAATATATTATATATATATATATATATATATATATATATACATATACACACACACACACATTATATATATATATAATGAAAAAGTATGTATGTATGTGTATATATATATATATATATATATATATATATATTACACATACATACATACTTTTTCATTATATATATATATATGAAAATGTACGTATGCATGTATGTATGTGTAATATATATATATATATATATATATATATATATATTCTCTAATTTAAGGACGCCACAAGGACTCTCACCTCTCACTCTATAATTATATGTATGCATATATTTATTTTTATTTTTCTTTTCAAATTTACAGAAACCCCAGCAAAGCTTTATTGACAAAAAATAATAAAAATGTAAATGTATATATTCTATCCACACAGTTTGAAGTGTCATGTGCATACTGACGCCGCTGACCTATTGGAATTCTATTCACTTCTAAGTTGTCTTTAAGCTACTGTAAATATTGTACAATGCTAACCCCACAGCCCCCACTAGCGCCATTCTGTCCCCGCAGCGCTCACTTACTGTCGCTCCTCGGGTCCTCCCGCACTGCCCGCGTTTCCAGCAGTCTTCATGTTCATTCACATTATTACCATAGAATTAAACCTAAAACTTTGCAGGGTCGGGACGCATCACACACTGTAAGTTCCAGCTGGACCGGCCCTGCCCACACCACCTGCCGCCCGCAACAGCTTCATCCGCCCTTCTCATTCTAGAGTAAAACCACCAATCAGATTTCAGTTTCAGTCGGAATCTCCCCGCCTGCTTCTAAAAATCCACCAATGAGGACAGAAGTGGGCGTGCCCCACCCGTTTGGTCCCCTCCCAGCCTGCTGGTTGGGGTGCGGTGCGTTCGATTCTGCACGTCTTACATGCAGGACTGTACCAAGTGACTCCACACCCCGGGGTGGAGCCTGATCATTCTCTCTCAATGTCGATTGAAGACTGCAGCACTTAGGACTCTTAGAACACACCGCTTTGTTTTCGCTTTATGGAATCTTACCTACAGCGTATTTTCACTTCACACGGATCTTTCCTTGCGTGTTATTTTATGAAACCTGGAAATGGCTCCCTCCACCAGATAGGTGGGCGGTTCCATAGCAGAGGCTTGGAATGTTTTGCCATGAGGACAGTGTCAGCGCGCACGTACCCCGGCAGCTTCCTGACGCGGTGGGCGTGGCTATGTGGGCAGTGGGTGTGTTTTTAAAACGCGGGAAAGTAGAACATAGGGAAGGGAAATGTGACTGAGCTCGGTGCTGACTCTCTGAGGAGAGGCGCCCCCTGTGGTGGAGGCAGGGACAGCTCTGGGGAAACCTTTTCATATCTATATCTATACTTATAAATATATTTTATTTATTAAATATTTTTTTTACCCCTCTTAGTGGGATTTGAATCCGTGATGACTTTATAGCTTATATGATACAGTTGAATTAAATCTTAGCCACAATGGCAGTAATGGGGTGATCACACTATTTAAACAGTTAACCAGCAGCAATAGGAGCTGGCTCTGTTCCCTGCTGCTGTGGGCAGATGCTGGCTGTGTAACACAGCTGGCATATGCCATGCAACCTGCTCTATACTGCCCTTGCACCCATATGATATATTGTTTGTGCAGCGCCCCACGGGGCAGATGGTTAACCTCGTTGCCGGGCCGTTTCGGGTCAGGTCAGGCGATGTCACGGGGTGGCCTTGCCCGGTTCCGTTGCCCTGAGGCATACCTTAAATGGTGGGGGAAGCGGGGTATTGGGAAAAGTATGTCATGACGCCACCTGTGGTATGCGGCCAGGGATTAGCAGCCGCTGCCAGGTTCCTCTCCGGGGCAGGTGTTAAGGCACCCGAGAAGGTGTCGCTCCACACAGGCAGAGCGGGCCCCAGGTGGATGATGAGGGTTGTCATGGCCGTTGGTGCCTAAGCGCTGGGTGGCAGAACCAGTAAGGACGAACCAACACAGTCTCTGTGGGTTCAGGGTGTAGTTTACTCACAACTTCAGCTGCTAGCTCGGTCACACTGGTCACTGCCGTGATGGGCTCTGGTCAATCCCAGATTCGGTAAGGGGCCACCACTGGTATTTTGAAAGAGAAGGAAGGAGAGACCTATTTCTAGGGAGTCCCCCTCCGCAGTTAAGTATCCTGGCTGAGCTCCCGCTTCAAGCCCCGGGCCCAGTAAGTCCAAGTTCTCCAGAGATGTCTTGCCAGAACTGTGGTCCTGACGGGTCTATTTTTGATGTGCGTGTGTTGTGCCTATTTCTACTGCCAGTGGAACCGGCTCCCCAGGTGGCTGGCTTCAGTGACTGGGAAGTCCCATGATCATATGGCCAACCCCCCTGTCTACTCTGAGCCAACCCACTCTGTGGGAAGGCTCCTAAGTTATATGTAGTGTGTGAATGTGGAACACCAATGATTAACCCACTCCTTACCCGAGTTAGATACCACACCTTAATTGAGGTGCAGTACCCTGTGGCGACCAGAGCCTCAGGGGCGCCACATTTGCATATGTCAGCAGGAGCACTACCATTGAGCCACTACCTGGGTTAAGTATTTGTTAATCTTAAGCCTGCTTTACACGTGTCGATATGTCGTGCGATCGCATTTGCGATCGCACCCGCCCTCATCGTTTGTGCAGCACAGGCAATTTGTTGCCCGTGTCGCACAAAGTCGTAAACCCCCGTCACACGTACTTACCTCCCGAACGACCTCGCTGTGGGCGGCGAACATCCACTTCCTGAAGGGGGAGGGACGTTTGGCGTCACAGCGGCCAGCCAGTAGAAGCGGAGATGAGCGGGACGTAAACATCCTGCCCACCTCTTTCCTTCCGCATTGCCGGCGGCCGCAGGTAAGCTGCAGTTCATCCTTGCCGGGGTGTCACACGGAGTGATGTGTGCTGCCTCGGGAACGATGAACAACCGGAGCACAGAAGGACGGTCGATTTTTTGAAAATGAGCGACGTGTCAACGAGCAACGATAAGGTGAGAATTTTTGCTCGTTCACAGTCGCTTATTTGTGTTACACGCTACGATATGTCAAACAAGGCCGGATGTGCGTCACTAACGACGTGACCCCGACAACATATCGTTAGATATATCGTAGCGTGTAAAGCAGCCTTTATTCAACTACATAGAGATACCATGTAAATACATCTCTATGTCCTTGGAGGTGAAGAAAAAGTCAGATTTTTTTGTTCCTACAAAATAATTACAAAAATGACACTTTGGGACTCAATCAACAACTTTCAAACATTTCAGCAGGAGCCACAGACTCTGGTGATGTCACAGGGATAATATTCTGTATTTGAAGCTGCAGTGTGGATTACACAGGACATAGAGACGCATTGTATAGAGCAGAATCTCTATGTCCTATATTCTAGAGAGAATAAAATATTTTTTTCTTCTAATAAAATGACAAAAAATAATTTGAATAATGTAATTTTTATTGCACTTTTAAAATTATAATAAACATCTCAAAAATGTAATGCTGAGGCCATGTTCACATGTAGTGTAAGGGGTACTTTGCATGCTGCGACATCGCTGCTGCGATATCGTCGGGGTCAAATCGAAAGTGACGCACATCCGGCGCCGGTAACGACGTCGCAACGTGTAAAGCCTAGATGCGCCGCTAAACGATCGCAAAAGCGTCGAAAATCGGTGATCTGTGTAGTGTCGGTCATTTTCATAATGTCGCACCAATAGGAGATACGATGTTGTTCCTCGTTCTTGCGGCAGCACACATCGCGGTGTGTGACACTGCAGGAGCCAGGAACTTCTCCTGACCTGCCTCCACCGGCAATGCGGAAGGAAGGAGGTGGGCGGGATGTTTACGTCCCACTCATCTCCACCCCTCCGCTACTATTGGCCGCCTGCCGTGTGACGTCGCTGTGACGCCGCACGACCCGCCCCCTTAGGAAGGAGGCGGGTCGCCGGCCAGAGCGACGCCGCAGGGCAGGTATATGCGTGTGAAGCTGCCGTAGCGATAATATTCGCTACGGCAGCTATCACAAGATATCGCATGTGCGACGGGGGCGGGGACTATCGCACACGGCATCACTAGCCGATGCTAGCGATGTCGCAACGTGCAAAGTACCCCTAAATGCTGCGTTTTTTCTCCAGGTGTCCGCAGCATGCAACACAATAACAATACTTTACTCCACAATTCCATTATTCTAATAAGACAATGGATCCAAGAGATTCATGCAATATAAATATTTTTATTGTGACATTCAAAAATAGATAAAAAAAAATACGTAAAACAGAGACATTCCTATGAGGGACAAGGGCATACAGCAAATAAATTATAGGTTAACATAGTGACACATTTTTAGAATAAATAACCTTATTGCTTAAATACACACAAATCGATCACATGAGCCAAAAAGGGGAGGGTCGAAAAAATATGAATTTCTACAGTAAATAATTGCAAGCGAAGATACTGATATGTATATAAATTGTAAAAAATGAAAAAATGTGGTTCACTGTATTGAATTTATTACGCTGATACTTTAAGAGTACCGCAGCTATTGATTATATGTGCAAAAATCGCGTGCAAATTATTGCATTGGAATATCAAAAAATATATTGCACTAATGAATAATACTTTATGGGAGCCCAGACTCATATAGTTAGCAGCACATGGTTTATGTGTGCAAATGCAATGTGCAAATTAGCAATTTTTCAAAAAAATATAAAAATATTAAATATATTGCATAATTAAATAGTACTGCAAATATATTCATTATGGGAGCCCAGACTTCTGTAGTTAGCAGCAGATGGTTTATAAATGCAATGTGCAAATTAGCAATTTAATAGATGTTACAAAAATTTATAAAAATACTAAATATATTGCACTGCTATCGTAAGGATATCGCTAAAAAGGCTATTCAAGTAAGGCGCTAACCCATATAAATCAGCAGCAGATGATTATATATGAAGACAATATACAGAGAGACACAATAAGGTAGCTATAGATATATTGCAATAGTAGCATAAAATACTGCAGATATGCTATTTGTAAGCACCCCAACCTATGTAGCTTGTAATAAATAGTGCATAAAACAGTGTACAAGATATCAATTCTAATAGCACTATAATTTATACCTTTGTAATAGAAGTTATTTGTAAGAGCTGCAAGCATACACGTCCCTCCACCCCTACGATCGTTTCGCTCCCAGTCTTCTTCCAGGGGTCGTGTCATAGTGGGGAAATGCTAGCCTTATATAGCCTTTGGGCAGCCTTGGGGCCTCCTCTCCGGACCAATCTCGTTTTCTGGCACATGCCAATTGAATCTTGTGCAGGCATCTAAGGGTATGACTTGTGCCTTGATGGGACTCTATATGCTATGGCCCTAAAAAACCTTGGATTTGCCATGACTTGTGGCTTCATAGCTTTACATACCATTATCTGGGTATATACCCTGTATTAGAGCCGACAGGCCCACATATCTGTTACGTGTTTATATCAATCACTGCCTTCTTTGTTGCATTGACTTTACATATGCCTTACTGTGTATAGATGCTATTATTGCTCTTGAACACATAATGGAGATGCTTCATAGTAGAGACCCATTGATTGTGTACACATTGAAATGAGTGCCTCTTTTGCAACTTGGAACTAATGTTCTATGCATATGTAACATCCTGATTGGTCTGGTATCCTTTTTAATTATTCACACCAACTTTTACAAGTTTTGTGTCACTATATTTTCTAATAAATCATGTATTTTTGCACGTTAAAAACTTGCATGTCCTCTTTTTCTTGACAATAAGGTAGCTATAGATATATTGCAATAGTAGCATAAAATATTGCAGATATGTTATTTGTAAGCGCCACCTATGTAGCTTGTAATAAATAGTGCATAAAACAGTGTACAAGATATCAATTCTAATAGCACTATAATTTATACCTTTGTAATAGAAGTTATTTGTAAGAGCTGCAAGCATGCATACACGTCCCTCCACCCCTACGATCGTTTCGCTCCCAGTCTTCTTCCAGGGGTCGTGTCATAGTGGGGAAATGCTAGCCTTATATAGTGTGTGGCGCCCTAGGACCTGGTCGCCACAACAGCATTGCCCTCCCAAAGGGTTAATGCTGAGCCTGGAGGTAATTGGGAGATCCATTGGCCAGCAGGTTTAACACCCAACACAGTTCTCCCTCCGGCCAGCAGGGGGAGCTCTGAACCTGGAATTCCAGGGAGCCTTCCTCTACCCGACCAGAGGGAGGAAGTGGAGTCAGTCTGAAGGGAGTAGTGGAAGTGAACAGACGCAGAGTGAGCTGTCCTGTGAATCTGGGGCCTAGAGCTGGAGCAGCTTGGCCCAGAGAAGCAGGAATAGCTGAGAGGCAGCAGAGAGACTCAGACATCGGAGTCTGTGGTTGCCAGGGTATAAAATCCGTCCCTGGTAGCCGAGTCCGAAGGGCAGGAGAGCTGCAAGCCCCTGGCCCAGAAACATCCAAGGTACAGCTGCAGCATCAGGGCCCGGTGTGGACTCCAGTGGAGAAGCACCAGAGAGAGGGTCTGCGCAGCCACCTACAGAAAGAAGGGACGTGCCATCGGTCCCAGCAGCAAAGAGGGCCATTGCTGGATTCAGAGAAGCAGGGTCCTATCATCACAAAGCAAAGTACAGGAGTAGGCCTCATACTCAGCTGGCCAGAAAGATCATCCCAAGTACTTCCAGGCCGACCGGATCCCCATCACCACCTGTAACGGTCTCCCAGGACTGGACTGTTCCCAGAGTAAAAGAGGAGAAGGTAAAGAGACTGTTGTTTGTGCCTGGTTCTTTCCTCGCCTGTCGGCCCTGCACCGTGTTAGCCACACAACACCATAGACTTTCACGGGCACCAACTGTATCCCGGGGCATCGCTCCACCTGTGGGGAGCAGTACCATCATAGCTGCCATAACATCACCCCGGAGTTCTCCCATAGCAGCGGCGGCTTAATAGCCGCATACCACAGGTGGCGTCACGAACATTAACTTTAACTCATCAGCCACATATTCAACTGACACCCACCAGGGCCACGGAGCCGGGCCCAGCCACCACCGACTACCACCGGACTAGTCCGGCCCGGCACCGGGTGTCCCATAGCCCTGGGGTGGGCGAGTCAATTTTTGGCGTCACGAACAGGATTTCGTGCCCGGTCACACCGGGTACTGTGCGCCTGAAGAATTGCGCTTTAAAGACTGTATTACTGCGTGTTTCACTGTTTGAAAACTGCCGCCGCCATTAGCCTCACTGAGCGCAGGAAGAAGGGGGGCGTGCCTGACAAAGAGCGCGAAGGGAGCGCGCCATCAGAGCAGAACGCTGTTAACCCCGCGCGACCCAGAAGGAAATTTGAAAAGTGAACGGAGCCTGGTAAGGTTCACTAAGGGGGAGGAAGATGTCCGACGCAGAGGGAGGGCAGGTGGCTGCCATAGCCCGAGACGCCGCAGCACCAGCCGAAGCGATCCCTGTCGCCGTCGCCCCATCCCCCGCTGTAGCGCCGGTAATGCCGATCACCATGCCGTACATACCGGGCGCAGAATGGCTGCCGCAGTACTCCGGGGAGTCCCATACCTTGAGCGACTTCAGAGAAAGCCTGCACAGCTTGTTCCGGGTGTATCCGCTGACTGAGAGCCAGAAGGTGGGCATATTAATGGGACAGCTAGCCGGCGCAGCCCAGCGTGAAGTGAAGTCCTGGCCTGATACAGATAAAGGGACAGTAACCCAGATACTGGCCAAGCTAAAGAGTACTTTTGACACCCGCACCGCAGCAGAGATAAAGATGAGATTCTTTGGGTGCAAGCAGCGGGCCACAGACAGCATAAGGGACTATGCCTTAAACCTGCAGGAGGCCCTGAAAGCGGTTAAACAAGTGGACCCAGAGAGTGTACGTGAGGAACACAAACTCCTAACTGAGCAGTTCATAGAGGGGCTCCTGTCAGATGCCCACAGGACCCAGCTGCGTATCATGGTCCTGCAGAACCCTGCTCTGGACTTTGCAAAGTTTAAGGACCAGGCCATACGGGTACTGAGAGAATCTACACCGAATGACCCAGTACCCCTCCGGCCTCTTGCTATCACGTACCCCGGGGTGGTGCCTGCAACACGAGCCACTGCAGGGGCTGAGGCGCAGTCCCTGGATAAGGATCCCACTGCAGAGCTCAGACAGCAGGTCCAGGAGCTGACCAAGACTGTAGCTGCCCTTGCCAAGACCGTGCAGTCTCTACAAGTGACCCCATCGCCTGCAAGAATCGAGTTGGCCTCCAGCCCAGATGACGTCCCATGGATGCGACAGAGGAGGGTTCCGCCGACCCGAGGCAGAGACACAGACCGGTATGATTCAACGGGACAACCGATCTGCCGCCGCTGCAGCCAGGCGGGCCACATTGCACGATACTGTCCTTTAAATGGGCCGAGCCTGGGGCCAGGAGCCGACCCCCAGGTGTAAGGAAGCCCGGCTCAACACCCAGCCGCAGCAAGTATGTGGGAGGACGACCGGTCCTTCCCATTGTGCTGGATGGGATCCCTTTGAATGCCCTCCTGGATACGGGGTCCCAGGTAACAACCATCCCCTACAAACTGTACAAAAGATATTGGGCTGATTCAGACATTGACCATGGCCCAGATGATGATTTAACAATTGTGGCCAGTAATGGTCAGCCCTTACCTCAAATTGGGTACAAAGAAGTAACCATTAAAGTGGGGCGGGTAGAATTGCCGTGTCAGGGGATGATAATTGTAGATATTGATCGCAAAGAATCTGACCCATTGGTAACCATTGGTACAAATGTGATAGAAAATTGTGTTGCCGAAGTGATAATTTTGTTGCAACAGGCGTCTGAAACTGCCAGCTCCGGGCAGCAGCGTGCCCTACAGAGGGAGATCAGAGCCCTGATGAGGAGGCAGCAGGTAGAGCTGGCCGGAGGAGAAATTGGCAGTGTGAGGGTAAGTGACCCCCTCCCCATTGCAATACCCCCAAGAAGTGAAATGTTGATATGGTGTCGGGCAGCAATAGGCCTCAAGGGTCAGGATTACCATGCCTTGGTAGAACCGGTGTATTCAGACAGCAGGCCTGGAGTCCTGATAGCCAGAGGGGTAGCAGACGTCCGCAAGGGGAGAGTGCCCATCCGTGTCCTGAATTGTGGGGAGGAGGAAGCCAAATTGCCCCGGTACGCCACTGTAGCAAAACTGTACACTGTCAGCAACAACACCATCAAAGCAGTGGAACCCTTGATCCCGTCCGACCAGGCGGAAGACAATGGCTCCAAGGGGCAGCTGGAAGACTGGTGCCAAAACTTACATGTGGGCACCGACTCCACCCCCTCACACCAAAAGCATGGGGTTTACCGGGTGGTACAGGAGTACGAGCGGGTCTTCAGCAAACACCCCCTAGATTTTGGGCAGGTGAAAGGGGTTAAACATCAAATCCCCACGGGAGATCATCCTCCCGTTAAAGAGAGATACCGCCCTGTACCCCCCGCACAGTATCAGCGTGCCAAAGAAATGTTACGGGAAATGAAGGAGGCTGGGGTTATCAGAGATAGTTGTAGCCCCTGGGCAGCTCCACTAGTGCTCGTAAAGAAAAAAGATGGTACAATGAGAATGTGTGTAGATTACAGGCAAATTAACCGCATTACACATAAAGATGCTTATCCACTACCCAGAATAGAGGAGTCACTAACAGCCTTAAAGTCAGCTAACTATTTCTCCACCTTGGATCTCACCAGTGGGTATTGGCAGGTTCCCGTGGCAGAGGCGGACAAGGAGAAGACTGCATTCACGACGCCAATGGGCCTCTGCGAGTTCAACTGTATGCCATTCGGGCTCTGCAACGCCCCAGGGACATTCCAACGGTTGATGGAGTGCTGCTTGGGCCACCACAACTTCGAAACCGTGCTGTTGTACCTGGATGACGTCATAGTCTACTCCAAGACTTATGAAGACCACCTGAAGCACTTAGCAGAAGTGTTTGAGTCTTTGTCAAAATATGGCCTGAAGATCAAGCCGTCCAAATGTCACCTCTTGAAGCCAAAGGTACAGTACCTGGGTCATGTGGTCAGCGCAGAAGGTGTGGCACCTGATCCGGAGAAAGTCACCGTAATCAAGGACTGGCCAAGACCCACCACGGTAAAGGAGGTGCGGCAGTTCCTTGGGCTGGTGGGCTACTACCGAAGGTTCATTGATGGTTTCACCAAGATAGCAGCGCCCCTTCAAGATCTCCTGGTGGGCCAGCCAAAGCAGGCTAAGAAGCAGAGCCCTCCCTTTGAATGGAGCAGCCAACTAGAAACATCCTTTGTCCAGCTGAAAGGGGCTCTCACGGGAGAAGAAATTCTGGCCTACCCTGACTACAGCCAGCCGTTTGTACTGTATACAGACGCCAGCAACGTGGGCCTGGGAGCCGTGTTGTCCCAGGTGCAGGGAGGCAGAGAGAAGGTGATAGCGTACGCCAGTAGGAAGCTTCGGCCCACAGAAAGGAATCCAGAAAACTACAGTTCCTTCAAGCTGGAGTTCCTCGCTATTGTTTGGGCAGTGACTGAACGCTTCAAGCACTATCTGGCGTCGGCCAAGTTCACCATCTTCACGGACAACAATCCGTTGACACACCTGGCAACAGCCAAGTTAGGTGCGTTGGAACAGCGGTGGATGGCCCGGCTGTCTAACTTTGACTTTACCATCAAGTATCGGGCTGGCAAGAAGAATAACAATGCTGATGCGCTGTCCAGAATGCCTCACTTACCCGAATCTGGAGAAGACCTGGATGAACTCGAAGAGATAGAGTTACCGGCTTTCCATCATCAGGGTGTTTCCCAGTGTGAGCATGCTGTGGGAGTGAAGCGCTCGAGCCAACACGAGGTCTCGGTTAACCCATTACTCCACCATAATTGGGAAGAGACACAGAACGGTGACCCGGCTGTGCGATTGGTCAAAGAAAAGCTAGCACAAGCTGAGACTCATCTTGGCCCAGATGCTCCAGAAGAAGCCCAGCAGTTGTGGAAAGAGAGGGGACGACTGTTCACCTACCAAGGCAAGCTCTGCAAGAGATATGTCAACTATCGAACAAATGAACTTGTCTGGCAGATAGTGGTTCCGCAGAGAGATGCTCCAATGGTCCTAGCAGCGTATCATGATAACGCAGGACACTTCGGGTGGAAGAAGTTGGAAGCCCTACTCCGTGATCGGTTCTATTGGGTGCACATGAGAAAGATGATCGAGAAGTGGTGCCGAGACTGTGGCCCGTGTAACCTGAGGCGGAAAGACGATGCCAGCCAAAAGTCTCCCCTACAGCCAATTGTCACAAAGCAGCCCCTGGAGTTGGTGGCCCTGGACCACGTGAAGTTAACACCAAGCCGGTCAGGCTATGTGTACGCCCTCACCATTGTGGACCATTACTCTCGTTTCCTGGTAGTAGTGCCTGTGAAGGACCAGACAGCCAGGACAGCAGCTAGAGCGTTCCAGGCATCCTTTTGTCGACCTCACGGCTATCCGGAAAGGGTACTGACTGATCAGGGTCCTGCATTCGAGGCTGAAGTGTTCCAAGAGTTCTGTAACATGTACGGTTGTAAGAAAATCCGAACCACACCGTACCACCCCCAAACCAATGGACTGTGCGAGAAAATGAACCATGTGGTTATTGATATGCTGAAGACCCTGCCGCTGGAGGAAAGGAACCAATGGCCAGAAAAGTTGCCAGATCTGGTAGACCTGTACAACCACATCCCAGTGAATTCGACCAACTGCAGCCCCGCTTACCTGATGCGAGCCAGACCAGGCAAGTTGCCTGTAGACTTTGAGATGGGGACTGTGTCGCCTGAGGCGGTTCAAGAAATAGAGGATTGGGATACAGAACGGCAGCAGCGGTACCGTAAGGTCCAGGAGTGCGTAGAGAGGAGCCTGTCTCAAGCAAGAACGAGGCAAGAACAGCATTACAATCAAACAGCCCCAGCAACTCCCTTAGCACCTGGAGAACAAGTCCTCAAGAAGAAGCGGAAGACGCATAAATTGGATGATCAGTGGGAAAACGAGCCCTACACCATTATCCCCTCCAACTTTGACAACAGTAAGGTGTGCCTCATAAGCAAGGATGAAGGCAAGACTTGTCAAGCAGTATCCAGAGACCGCCTGAAGACGTGCCCTGAGCGGTGCAAAGTTCAAAAGGAAGTGGAGGAAGTTCGAGAAGAGGGGGAAGAGATGATACAAACAATCCTCGGCAAATTCCCCAAGACTTGGACCCGCATAAATGGTGCCGTAGTGGTACCGGTCCTGACGTTCCCACAGTTGGTCGAGCCAGAAACAGAACGGGTTCCGGATCCACCCAAAGAACCGTCCGCCCCGACACGAGGTGACACGCCAGCAGTGGAACAGGAGGATCAACCCCCTGTCAGTGGTGAACCTGTCATACCCTTGGCGACTCTTAGACCACATGGGCGATCATCATGCATACCTATTGGGGTTAGGCCTACCGGTAGTGCTGAGATAGGAGACACACTAAGTAGTCAGGGACAAACACCAGAGCTACGCAGGTCCCAACGCAGCACTCGGGGACAACCCCCTCTAAGGTATAGGGAATCAAATGTATAAAGGAGAAAGAAAGAGTATTTATTGGAATGTAAATAGTTATGCGAAATGTCTGTAATGTTGTGTACAAAATGTTTTTTTCTTTTTCTTTGATTGTGAAAATGGACAACTGGGCCACTGGACTATGGGTGGCCAACACCTAAATTGTTCATAGTTAGCACCAGTGTGCTCGATACCCCTGAAGAAAAACCCGTCCGGCGTGCATAGAGTGGGGTCATCAATGCTCTGACGCACGCCCAGAGCCTACGTTGGGGGTTTTATCGCGGCGGGTCCCCCATGGAGCAGTGTAATGGACACCCGGCAGGGAGCCACACTGGACTCTTATAGTACTGTTTGAATTTGTAACGTTAAAGAGAATGTGCCTCCCATTTTGGGATGAAATGTATGACATGTTATGTTTTGTTTCCACAGTCCGGGAGTACTGAATTTAACTAAGGGGGAGTGTGGCGCCCTAGGACCTGGTCGCCACAACAGCATTGCCCTCCCAAAGGGTTAATGCTGAGCCTGGAGGTAATTGGGAGATCCATTGGCCAGCAGGTTTAACACCCAACACAGTTCTCCCTCCGGCCAGCAGGGGGAGCTCTGAACCTGGAATTCCAGGGAGCCTTCCTCTACCCGACCAGAGGGAGGAAGTGGAGTCAGTCTGAAGGGAGTAGTGGAAGTGAACAGACGCAGAGTGAGCTGTCCTGTGAATCTGGGGCCTAGAGCTGGAGCAGCTTGGCCCAGAGAAGCAGGAATAGCTGAGAGGCAGCAGAGAGACTCAGACATCGGAGTCTGTGGTTGCCAGGGTATAAAATCCGTCCCTGGTAGCCGAGTCCGAAGGGCAGGAGAGCTGCAAGCCCCTGGCCCAGAAACATCCAAGGTACAGCTGCAGCATCAGGGCCCGGTGTGGACTCCAGCGGAGAAGCACCAGAGAGAGGGTCTGCGCAGCCACCTACAGAAAGAAGGGACGTGCCATCGGTCCCAGCAGCAAAGAGGGCCATTGCTGGATTCAGAGAAGCAGGGTCCTATCATCACAAAGCAAAGTACAGGAGTAGGCCTCATACTCAGCTGGCCAGAAAGATCATCCCAAGTACTTCCAGGCCGACCGGATCCCCATCACCACCTGTAACGGTCTCCCAGGACTGGACTGTTCCCAGAGTAAAAGAGGAGAAGGTAAAGAGACTGTTGTTTGTGCCTGGTTCTTTCCTCGCCTGTCGGCCCTGCACCGTGTTAGCCACACAACACCATAGACTTTCACGGGCACCAACTGTATCCCGGGGCATCGCTCCACCTGTGGGGAGCAGTACCATCATAGCTGCCATAACATCACCCCGGAGTTCTCCCATAGCAGCGGCGGCTTAATAGCCGCATACCACAGGTGGCGTCACGAACATTAACTTTAACTCATCAGCCACATATTCAACTGACACCCACCAGGGCCACGGAGCCGGGCCCAGCCACCACCGACTACCACCGGACTAGTCCGGCCCGGCACCGGGTGTCCCATAGCCCTGGGGTGGGCGAGTCAAGTGCACTGTGTTTCAAGTAAATGCCTAATGCTAATCAGCTTGTATACTGTGTCACTGCCCAAGGTGGTAACAGAAGATCTAACGTGCATCGTCACAACTGATTATTATGTTTGCTGCAATTTTATGTATTTTGCCCAATATTTGATACTTCTTTGTAGCAGATGTGAATCCTAGATTTTAATTGCTTTTCATACTACAGATGTTATTTCATGAAAAGACGCCGCTGAACTCTGCAGTTTTAGTGCTTTTTTTTTCTCTAGAGGTTTCTATGTGGAGCTTAAAAAGAAGCGGGATAAAACCGCAGATACTGAGTGCAGAATCCAAGCTTTTCTGTATTATAAAAACATTTACAAAACATGGCACCAAAAACACATGATATAATGGGAAAAGGACATAAAAAATGCAGCAAAAATGTAATAATGAGAAAAGATTGTTATTGTGTAGTAAAACAAAAAACACAGAATTTATGCAACATGTGAAAACGCAACAAGAAGAGGAGATAAAAACTCCCCCAAAAATATATTATAAAATGTACTCACAGCAAAAAAAGGGCAACCAGTCCAGTTAGCCCAGGCCAACACATGTAATGCACAAACAGGATGCAGACAAGCCTCTCAACATGATGGACACTTCACAGGTGCAAGGTAAATTGCACACTAGTGGCGCGCATAGGGCACTGTTCACACTTGTATGCGCATGGTGTCCAGCCAGCAACCTATTACCACGCCCTTAGGCTATGTGCGCGCGTAGACAGAGCAGGAGCTGCCGGCAAAGCGCACGGAAGAAGTGACATGTCACTTCTTAGAACGCAGCGCTTCGGCAGTAGCCGAAGCGCTGCGCTCTAAAACGCCACGTGCGCACGGCCCCTGCACAATCTCCATAGACTGTGCAGGGGACGCAGGACGCATGCAGTTACGCTGCGCTACAAAGCGCAGCGTAACTGCATGTATTTACGCAACGTGCGCACATAGCCTTACTATTAGATTAGGCGGGTTACTCGGACACTACTCACTGCAGCACATAAGGGACAGAAATTCCACTGTGCACGGCCATATTAAGAGGCCCGGCTGCACCCCGCATAATCAAAGTGCAAAAAATACATATCAAATATATGTGAGGTATTAGTTTGTAAATTGGCCAATGTACGTAAGCCCACAATCCTCATCACGGATCCTCACGCTTGCGGGTCCCTACACTGATAAATATCAAAAATATCAACAAGAAGACACCATGCGCATACAAGTGTGAACAGTGCCCTATGCGCGCCACTAGTGTGCAATTTACCTTGCACCTGTGAAGTGATATGTGAAAACGGATAAAAAAAAAAAAGCAACGTGTCATATAGTGAATCGACATGAAGATGAGAAAGTTCTGGCGGCTCCAACTATGATTGAACAGTCCGGGGCATCTGCTGAATGTCCCTCTGTGCCAAATGGGTGTGGCCAAAATCTGTTGTGGGTCGCTGAGCGCGCCACATTATATGCCCCTCTTTCTGTTCTTCAAAAGCTGGGAGGTATGTAAACACGTATTCAGACAGGTAACTTCTTGAGACTCCCATGATTCCCAGGAAAGCAGCATGTGAACACTGAGGTCAGTGATCGGCTGCAGCGGTCTAGAGTCCCCATGTCTGGATGTTAGTAGTGTGATATTACTTATTATGCCAATAGTTATTATTTTGGGTAAGTGAACTAATGAAGTCTGCCAAGTTTATGATCAGACACATTTTCTTATATTTCGTACATCTATTTTTAAGATCTTTAACCTTTTCTTATTTAGCTATTAGGGTATATGCACACAATCAGGACCCGCTGCATCCTGGACACGGCAGGTCCTGACTTGCGGGGCCGCGAGTCTCCTCCGCAGGAGACCACAGCTGCTTGTGCCTATGATCCAGGCTCGGGCAGTTGAGGTCTCTCGCTTTGCGTCTCCGCAGCAAAGAATTGACATGCTGCTGTCGCGGGCGGAGGAGGGGACGCTGCGCTCACCCACTGCTCGGGTCCGGCTGCTGCTGCTGCTCGGTGGTGGCTCGAGCGGTGGGCCAGATCCCGGGGTCTTGAGCGGCGTTCCTCGCCCGTGAGTGAAAAGGGGGATTGGTGTGTGGTTTGGGGGATATTGTCCGTGACGCCACCCACGGTTGTGGTGAAGTTGTGACACCACCGCTGCTCTGGACGGGGATCCCGGGAGCGATGACAGGGAGCAGCTTGGATGTTGGTTCTCCCCTCCGTGGGTAGGAGGTTGGTTGTCCCGGGGCCCCAGTGAGGGTTTTAGGGATGGCAGGCAGGTTACGGGGCCTGGTGAGGTGCAGGGTCGCGGGGGCAGCGCTGTGCCGCACGGCACGGTGGTACTCACTCAGCCAGTAATTCACACGGAGTTTCTGGTCAAACAAACGGCTGGATGGACGGGTCCCACAGACGGCTGCGGTGTTTCCCCTCCCGGCAGGTTGATGGTGACTGCCTTTCCCTGCACCTGTGTTGTGTTTACGGTTCCAATGGCTTCCCACCAGTAACCCGCTCCCCAGCTTGGATGGATTCTGAGGGAGCCCCTTTTGCCCGCAGGCTCTGGCCCTGGGAACTGTAGCCTTGGCGGTGACTGTGTTTCCCTCTACGGTGTGAGCTGTTGCCTTCAATCGGGTCTTGGCTGCTGGGAAACCCCGGAGGTTCCCTTCGCTAACGGATTTGACCGGTTTTACGGCGACTCCTAGCCTGGTCGGGGTTCGTAGGCCCTGCCGGATGGTGCTGGCTTCTCTTTACTCTCCGATCCGGTACCGCCGGGCCACCGCCCGTCCACGGTCCATACGGTTTGCTCCAATTAGCCTCTCCTGCAGACGGTCACCACCGTCTGCCAACCTTGCTGAGTGCCCGGGCCACACACCCGGACACGGTCAGTCTCCTCTGCTACCACTTTCCTCTCCAAAACTCATCTGCCAACTCTTCCCGCCTCCAGGACTGTGAACTCCTCGGTGGGCGGGACCAACCGCCTGGCCCACCCCCTGGTGTGAACATCAGCCCCTGGAGGAAGGCAACAAGGATTTGTGTCTGGCTTCGGTGTGCCTAGCCGGGGTGTAGGGTGTGTTGGTGTAGTACCTGTGATGACCTGGCTTGTCCAGGGCGCCACACTGCCACTCGGAAAGCCGCGCCGCAGGTCATTTTTGCTGCAGAAAAAAACAAGCACAGTGGGCACAGGATTTCTAGACATTCCATTCACTGTGCTTGTACTGTACAACGCAGCGTTTTGGACTAAGCAAAAACACGCTGCGTCCAAAACGCTGTGAACCTTGATAGTGGGCACGCAACCTTAGGGGTACTTTGCACGCTGCGACATCGCAAACCGATGCTGCGATGTCGAGCGCGATAGTCCCCGCCCCGTCGCACATGCGATATCTTGTGATTGCTGGCGTAGCGAACATTATCGCTACGCCAGCTTCACATGCACTCACCTGTACTGCGACGTCGCTCTGGCCGGCGACCCGCCTCCTTCCTAAGGGGGCGGGTTGTGCGGCGTCACAGCGACGTCACACGGCAGGCGGGCAATAGAAGCGGAGGGGCGGAGATGAGCAGGATGTAAACATCCCGCCCACCTACGTCCTTCCGCATTGCAGCCGGGATGCAGGTAAGGAGATGTTCCTCGCTCCTGCGGCTTCATACACAGCGATGTGTGCGGCCGCAGGAACAAGGAACTACATCGTACCTGTCGCTGCACTGGCATTATGGAAATGTCGGACCCTACACCGATGATACGATAACGACGCTTTTGCGCTCGTTAATCGTATCAAAAAGGATTTGCACACTACGATATCGACTGCGACGCCGGATGTGCGTCACTTTCGATTTGACCCCACCGACATCGCACTTGCGATGTCGGAGTGTGCAAAGCCTGACTTACTATACTGTTTCTATGACCACAACGGATCACCACGTTTTAAATTGTGTTCTATTTTCCGTGGCAATTATTTTTCTATATTGGACACGTGATTTTTGTTTCTTTTATTGCCAGGTTTCAGGGCTAGAAACAGCCATTTAGACTGATGGTGCCTTTTACTTAATTTAATCCATACATTATGCCGACCTAAAAGATTATGAAAGACATGTGAGGGTCAATTTAAAAGTTAAATCCATTCTTAGTATTGCTGATTTCCCCTGTAACTGAGGCTGGCAGTTAGCTAAGCTAGAGTATATGTTTGGAGCTCTCCCCATTTATACTGTAATGCTCCCCATAAGCTCCCATTTACCAGATGTGTGTTCTTTCATGTTCCTTCTAGACAGTTTGTGTTGGCATACCGTTTGTTTAACCATATAAAAAAAGCACCTGAGACTGCTCTTCTTTATACAGAGGACTACTGTTAAGAAATCTATATGTTGCGGTATATCAAAACAAAATTCCAAACACGCATGGCTATGGTAAATGCCATGCAAAATAATTAAGATGATATATACAGAGCATAACTCCAGAACAATTAATGAAATGCAGGAGAAAATGGAGTAAAAAATGCACATCAGTAAGTAAGTGATCCATATATAACAATACATAGATAAGGCAAAGGATGCCAATAAAATAAACGGACCAGAAATACAGTCAGATGGTAATGACTTAATACCCCACATAGAGAGTAAAAGGGGGACAATCTGATCAAAGGTCAGAAAAATTATTGTAGGTATACCGAAACTTTACAGCAGCGAAACTTAACTAACATCATGGAGGTTCAAGCAAATGGGCAATATGACCAAATAATCGTCTGTGATTAATCAAATCTGACCAAGTAAATGCAGAGACCCTCGAGCATGCTAACCAATTAGGTATAAATATGTTGCGGTGTACAAAAAATAGTTGACCATGATCAGATATACTTCACCCATATACTCACAGTGTTGGGTAGTCAGAGGACAAAAGTTATCCAGAGCAAAAGAAGACAGGAAACCTAACGTACGTTTCGCTTCTTAAAAATAACCAAATACATGGCTTCCTCAGATTGTCCCCCTTTTACTCTCTACATGGGGTATTAAGTCATTACCATCCGACTGTATTTCTGGTCTATTTATTTTATTGGCGTCATTTGCCTTATCTATGTATTGCTATATACGGATCACTTACTGTTAAATATGAGCATTGGTTGTTCTATGGTTGTGGATTCTCATTTTAATATTGTTATTAATAAAAAAATGTAATTTTCTGTTGAACATTGTTTACTGATGTGCATTTTTCACTCCATTTTCTCCTGCACTTCATGTTGCGGTATATGTATCTGCACAATGGGTGTCTATGATAGAAGTATGACACAGCATCCATCCCAACTGTGGCCAGTGTGGGGCACATACTTCCAATCACCAAAACGTAGTGTTGACCTAAACATACAGGGTAAATTTAATCTTATGCCTGAACTGCAGTTGATTTGGGTCTGCTAGTGCCCAGCAGCTCCTGCTCCCTCTGGGGAACATGCTCACTAGGAAGGGAATATGAAGCTCTGTTAGCGTTTCCTGCACTGTATACACAAAGCTGATTCAGCAGAGGAAGGCAGAGATGGTAATAAACCATGTCTGCCTTCACTATGGGCAGTCCATTCGTCTCTGACAGCTGTTGGAATTCTGCAGCTGCTGACTCTGCAATGACATTCTTATCGTCATCGCACAGTCTATACGTGGACCGGCTTGGCATTGTCATTAAGTTCTCCCCAGGCAGATAAAGTTTTTTTTTCCCAAAATTTGAACGATGGAAACCTATTCCAAAAATGAGGCTCTGTAGAGCCCCACATGCTCAATCTCATCTCCATTCATGGTCTATGGGAATGCTTCACAATGAATGGAGCAGGAGTTGACCATGCACACCAATGCTCAGGGCTCTCGAGGTTCTGGTTAGGGGAGAACTTGTGATTTTGGAACAACCCCTTTAATCCATGTATGCAGATTCTGTTTTTCTCTATTGAGCTGATTACTTTCAGTGACTGAATTCACACCACTAAACGCCAGCGCTCAGGGCCGTATTTGGCATTCATGCTGCCCTAGGCACTTTAAGTTGTAACGCCCTCTACTGGTAAGGCTGCTTTCACACTTGCGTTGTTTTGCATCCGTCACAATCAGTTGTGTGACTTATGCAACGGATTCATTGCAGATAGTGGCATAACTGATGTGACTGATGCTGCAAAACAACAATCCGTTGTTTTCTGGGGTTTTTTTTACTGTTTTACCAGCGGCTGGCTATTGTGAACGATCAGCTGATCACCCAGCGGCCGGCCGCTGGGCGATCACCTGATTGTTCACAGTAGCCGAGCGATCAGATGATCGTTCTCAAAAGCCAGCTGATCGCTCTCAAAATCCAGCTGCCGGGCGATCAGCTGATCGTTCGGCTGCAGAGAGAAAGAGGGAAACATTGATTTCAATTATTAAACACAAGAGCTGAGCATGCGCAGTAGAAAAAAAAAAAAAGATTCCGACGCTCAAAAACCGCTACATGCTGCGTTCCTACGTTCATACATAACTACATCACAAGATCAACAATTAGTACATGAATACATCACTAGAACCACAGTCAGTACATGCCTACATCACCAGGACAATCAGTACAGAAATACAGCCCTAGAACCACTGTCAGTACATGACTGCATCACCAGAACAATTGTCAGTACAGAAATACAGCCTGAGAACAACCGTCAATACATGACACATCACCAACGTTATACAGCAATCACTTTCAATGTCAGGTTAGCCCCTATCATATAAACTTGTATACCTTAACAATGGTAAGGAGATGATTGAAATTGTTGTTACCAACTATCATCAAACTAGGTACCACAGTACTGATTACTTGCTAGTAGCTGCTCTAGTAAAGATTTAAAGAGTAACTTAAAGGTTTGGTCTGAAGGCAAAGTAATTTTCATTCTAAATCCCTATCTATTTGGTGCCAAAAAATATTTTTTTTAATATACTTGCATTAATAATTTCCTATCCTGTCCCTTGATGACGCTTCATTTCAGGGAGCGGCAGAGGCTGTGGCAGTGACTGCAGCCTCCGCCCCATGATAACACTTCTTTTGAGTATCCCAGCATGCACCATGCTCTATGAGTCTCAAAAGGAGGGTCATCAAAAAGGACCATTCATTCTTAGACTGGTGCAGTAATGTGTCCTGAGACCCCCATAGGTGAAGTGCACGGCTCAGGAGACAGGACTATGACTTTCTACTGAATCCGCGCTGGTCTGTCTGCTCTCCTGCACTTTCCTAATAGGTCTTTGGAGCAATTGTGGGGGACTCGGGACCAGGTTCCCCTCAGATCTGCTCAAAATTAATTACCCTAAAACATATAAAATAATTTCTAAAACATTAAGTCGCTCTTTAAGGTGCGTTTACACTGCTACGGATTATTCGTCTACCTCAACAAGCTGTCAATTACCTGCTACAGAAGCAAAATATCTGTCACCCACAAAATGCCGATTACCCTGCACAAATATTCATAAAACATCGCCCATAGAAAAATCATACTAGGTGTATACAGCCCATACAGAAATCCCACCAGGTGTATACAGCCCATACAGAAATCCCACCAGGTGTATACAGCCCATACAGAAATCATACCAGGTGTATACAGTCCATACAGAAATCATACCAGGTGTATACAGCCCATACAGAAATCATACCAGGTGTATACAGCCCATACAGAAATCATACCAGGTGTATACAGCCCATACAGAAATCCCACCAGGTGTATACAGCCCATACAGAAATCATACCAGGTGTATACAGCTCAATTTAACATTAGATTCACTTTTGTTTATGGCATAGGCCACTCCAAAAGTGCACAATGCCCCCTCACTGGAAAAAAATAAATAAATAAAATAGAAGATTTTTTTATTGTTGGGTTACACTGTTTCTACCTGGTATGATTTTTATATGGGCTGTGTTCCCTAAAAAATGTTTGTATAGTTTAATTGGCATTTGGGGGGGGTGACAGACGCCTTTAAATATCTTTCTTGGCCGCACATTGTCCTGTGAACACATGCTGCCAAGAACAATGCTATTCTATGTGCACAGGATGATCATGGTAAAGATCGTACTGTGCACATGAAAGTGCGGTCACAGGCTCAGAAGCTGTTAAACCATTGACCATCTGCTGGATATAGATCAGCGATCACTTAAAACCTGCATTTAGCCAATGTGTTTAGCCATCACCTGCATTTATCCAGCTTCAGACCTCGGTACCTCACAGGTCCTGGCGCCATGATGACTTCACATCCAGAGCTCATCTCTGCAGACCTCCATCTTCTCTGCTCTTCTGCAACACATCACGACACAGTGCCCTTAAAAATAACATGTCATTATAAAAATAATCAACCATGCTGTTCCCTAAATAAGCCCCCAAAATAAATAACTGTCCCTCACTTTAATCCCTGCAGAAAAAAATGACCCCCCCCCCACACTGTCTATATTATGGTACATGGCTTCCACACTGGCCCCTTTATATACCACACAGTCTCCCCTCATGAGTTACACCCACTACACCCTCCTCACTTAGGAACTATGATCGCCAAA
Source organism: Anomaloglossus baeobatrachus (assembly GCF_048569485.1). NCBI lineage: Eukaryota > Metazoa > Chordata > Amphibia > Anura > Aromobatidae > Anomaloglossus > Anomaloglossus baeobatrachus. Next base: position 59,759,076 of record NC_134362.1, read on the forward strand.
CTGTCTGCACCACATGCTGCCCCCTATTCGAACTGTCTCCCTCTCATTAGACTTTTACATACTGAGCCATGTTGCCCTTTCTCCATACTGAGCCCACCCCACGATGCCCCCTTTTCCATACTGAGTCCACCCCACGTTGCCCCCTTTTCCATACTGAGCCCACCCCACACTGCCCCCTTTTCCAAAGTAAGGGTATGTGCGCACGTTGCTTTTTACCTGCTTTTTTGCTGCTTTTTCTTCTGCGCTGTTTAATGCCAAAATGGATGTGTTCTTCTATTCAAGCAAAGTCTATGGGAATTTGGGTTTCTTGTTCACACTATGTTGTTCAAAATGCTGCCTTTTTTGTGGCAGAACTTTGGTCAAAAACTCAGCTTTGCAGTGCAAAACCCAAATGGCAAAAACAATTGACATGTTGCTTCTTTGAAAAGCTGAGTTTTTGACCAAAGTTCTGACTCAAAAAGGCAGCATTTTGAACAACATAGTGTGAACAAGAAACCCAAATTCCCATAGACTTTGCTTGAATAGAAGAACACATCCATTTTGGCATTAAACAGCGCAGAAGAAAAAGCAGCAAAAAAGCAGGTAAAAAGCAGGTAAAAAGCAGGTAAAAAGCAACGTGCGCACATACCCTAATTCCACCCCGTAGCCTGCCCCCTGCCCCATACAGATCACACCCCATGCTGTGAACCCACACAGAGCCAACTACATGCACCCCCTTTATCATACAGAGCGCTCCCTATGCTACTGCCCCCTGCCCCGTAGAGATCCCCCTCCATGCACCCCCTTTTCCCATACAGAGCGCTCCCTCTGCTTCTGCCCCCTGCCCCATAGAGATCCCCCTCCATGCACCCCCTTTTCCCATACAGAGCGCTCCCTATGCTACTGCCCCCTGCCCCATAGAGATCCCCCTCCATGCACCCCCTTTTCCCATACAGAGTGCTCCCTATACTGCTGCCCCTGCCCCATAGAGATCCCCCTCCATGCACCCCCTTTCCTATACAGCGTGCCCCCTATGGCTGCTGCCCCCTGCCCCATAGAGATCCCCCTCCATGCACCCCCTTTCCTATACAGCATACCCCCCCTATGGCTGCTGCCCCCTAGAGGTCCCCCTCCATGCACCCCCTTTCCTATACAGTGCACCCCCTATGGCTGCTACCCCCTGCCCCACACAGATTACACCCCATGCACCTCTTTTTCCCATAGAGAGCGCCCCCTATGGCTGCCCCTGTCCCATGCAGATTACACCCCGCCGGCTGCCGCCGCTATCTTCAGCTCTACAGTGCCTACCTCCCAGCTCGGGTGACTTCTCCTCAGCTCCTCAGCGGCACTCGTTTTTTTTTATTACTCTCGCACCTGGCGCCGCCCAAGCAACCCGCTGCCCCAGACCTCCGGTGCCTAATGGTAAATACGGCCCTGCCAGCGCCAAGCAGTAATGGCGCGTGTCAATATCACAGAGTGACAAGTACTCGTACTATTCCAGCCAAGGATGCTATTGTTATAGCATCATAATTAGAGTTGAGCGCGGTTCGCGGTTCTCCAGTTCGCGGTTCGAATGATTTTGGGGGGTGTTCTAGATCGAACTAGAACTCGAGCTTTTTGCTAAAGTTCGATAGTTCTAGTTACGTTCGAGAACGGTTCTAGCAGCAAAAAGCAGGGCTTTTTACAGCTACAGTGTGCAGGAGCCATCGCTGGCAGCCTGCCAGAAGCTGGTAACCAAGATAAACATCAGGTATCCAACCAAAGCGCTTTGGTTAGTAACCCGATGTTTATCCTAGTTACGTGTGCAGGAAGCCGACACTTCCCCGCTCAGCTCACTCCGTCCCCTCCTGCACGCGGCATGTACACATACATACACACACACACACACACTCACACTCACCTGTCCCCAGCCATGCAGTCCACGACACTGACGTCCTCAGCGCCACATGACCCCGCTAGGCTCCACCCACTTCGCACTCCGCCGCCAGCACACATGGCTCCACCCACCTGGCACTCTGCACACATGGTCCCGCTAGGCTCCGCCCACCTGACACTCTGCACACCTGGTCCCACTAGGCTCCGCCCACCTGGCACTCTGCACACATGGTCCCGCTAGGCTCCGCCCACCTGGCACTCTGCACACATTTCCCCGCTAGGCTCCGCCCACCTTGCACTCTGCACACCTGGCACTCTGCACACATGGTCCCGCTAGGCTCCGCCCACCTGGCACTCTGCACACCTGGCACTCTGCATACATTACCCCGCTAGGCTCCGCCCACCTGGCACTCTGCACACATGGTCCCGCTCGGCTTACCTGCGGTGATGAAGTCCCGACCTCAGCGCTGTCACTGTCCTCCATGGCCGCCGCTTGTCACATCACCTTCTCTCGCTTCCGACCCGAGACTGACTAGCGGTGACGTCACGGGCCTCTCGCGATACTTGGCTGTGAAGGTCATTGAACTCAGTGACAGGTGCTGTCAGTGTGCAGGAGATCAGCGCAGGTAATGTACCTCGCTGACAGCAGCACTTGTCATCCCCTGCAGTGACCTGGGCTGACCCATTGATGTTAGCTCAGGTCACTGCACTGCTCTCCCAGCCAATGGGGAACATCCTGCTCTTCATTGACTGGGACAGTGTGGATCGTCATGGCAACCCTTTGGATTACACCAGACCTGGATTTGTTTTTCTTTCTAATAAATTGGTTAAAGAGGGAATGTTTTGGGGAGTGTTTTTTCAAATAAAAATGTGTTTGTCGTCTATTTTTTTTATTACTGACTGGGTTTGTGATGTCGGGTATCTGATAGACGCCTGACCTCACCAACCCCAGGGCTTGATGCCAGGTGACATTACACATCTGGTATTAACCCCTTATATTACCCCGTTGGCCACCGCACCAGGGCACGGGATGAGCTGGGGCGAAGCACCAGGATTGGCGCATCTAATGGATGCGCCACTTCTGGGGCGGCTACGGCCTGCTATTTTTAGGCTGGGGAGAGTCCAATAACCATGGACCTCCCTAGTCTGAGAATATCAGACCCCAGCTGTCTGCTTTACCTTGGCTGGTGATTCAATTTTGGGGGGACCCCTACGTGTTTTTTTTTTTTAATTATTTAATTTAAAATAACAGCGTGGGGTGCCCTCAGTTTTGGATTACCAGCCAAGGTGAAGCTGCCAGCTGTGGTCTGCAGGCTGCAGCCGTCTGCTTTATCCTAGCTGGCTACAAAAATAGGGGAAACCCCACGTCATTTTTTTTTTTTCATTTTTTTGGCTAAATACAAAGCTAAGCACCCCTTAGTGCCACATGAAAGGCACCAAAGGGTGCAAAATTACAAAATGCAGGAGAGTGGGACATTATGTGCCTTTCTGCCATTATAATGACAGAAAAGACTGATATGAAGTGTACAAGCACAAGAAAATCACCAGAGCACTCTACGCTGTGAAAAGCAGTAGGAAATGGCCCTGGAGTGAACATGTGACCGTCTCATGTAGGTTGAAGCTATGGATCCTGGGTAAATTTATGTATTTTCCCTCCTTCAGTTTTTTTGCTGTACACAAAAAAAATGGAAGGCACACGGATGACAAACAGATGACATACGGACCGTCTACGGAACGGAAACGGATGCCACACGGATGCACCCGTGAAAAAAACGGACTGTTTTTTGCAGACCACAAAAATGGATCGGTCGTGTGAATGTAGCCTTATTCTGATCTGCGGTTTATAAACAGCAGGCAGAAATAAGTGAATAGCGCCCCCCAGCGTCAGAAAATCTCCGGGGTTTCAGGGGTAGCTGAGACCCTGGAGATCCTGATTCAGGACGATTTTTCCGGTCCCCGCTCACGTGATCACCGGTATACACCGTATACCGATGATCACGTTACAGTAAATGACAGTGTCGGTAAAAAATTATTTATCTCCCATCTGGCATGAACAAACATGATAAATCTCCTCCCCGGTCTCCTCCGGTCCCCCGTTGTCGCCAAAGTGCCCCCCCTGATGCCCTCCCAGAAATCCAAGATGGCCACGCGCACAGCAGCGCGCCGGCCGCATTCACCCTACTCCTCTGATTTCTGTCGCATGTGCCATGACACATGCAACAGAAAACTCCTCCCCAGGCCCTGCCAGGTCACCCCCTATAACCCCACCGGTGTTCCCCGGTGTCCCACAGTACCTGTGCAGCGTTGATCCCCCCACGGCCCTCTCCTTCACAATAGACGCTGCCGCATGCACAGAGCGGCTGTCAGCTCAGCTTCCTGTGTTCAGACACAGTGAGTGGTTATGCATCTGTAAGTTAAATGGGTGGCACGGTGGCTCAGTGGTTAGCACTGCAGCCTTGCAGCGCTGAGGTCCTGGGTTCAATTCCCACCAAGGACACCATCTGTAAGGAGTTTGTATGTTCTTCCCGTGTTTGCGTGGGTTTCCTCCGGGTACTCCGGTTTCCTCCCACACTCCAAAAACATACAGCGCTATGGAATTAATAACGCTATATAAATGAATAAATTATTATTATTACTGCAATGCCCTGCTCATGAGGTAAGGAACATAATTGATCAGGATACTACAGGATACTACATTTCCAAATGGAGCGATTTGCTTTTATAGTTTCCCTGCTGAACGACTACCAAACATGAGAGTCCGTTATACGGCACAAGAAAACACATCTAAATAGCGAGCTCTGTTGTTTAGTATTCATTCAGCTGGATAACTGGACTTAAAGGGGTATTCCATCTCCAAGATCCTATCCCCAATATATAGTAGGTGGAATAGCAATAATATCAGCAAATACCAATATTTGGAAATGTAGAATAGTTCTCCAGATTAGGCATGCCCTTACCTCATGAGCAGGGCATTGCAGCTTTGGTAGCAACCATTACGACATGGACTCTGCTGCTGTGGACCCGGGGAGAGTGAGTGCAGATTCATTGCACCCACACTCCTCACATGAAGGGTCTGCACTCCTAGAAAATGGGGGATACGTTCCCTGAGTGTCTCCCCCCCTATTCTAGACGGTCCAGAGTCGTCGTGGGACCCCTTTATTTTTTTTCTTACAATAAATTGGTGAAAGAGGGAATCTTTTGGGGACTGTTTTTTCAAATAAATTTCTTTTGTCGATTTTTTTTGTTAGTACTGACAGTTTATGATGTTGGGTATCTAATAGACGCCATGACATCACAAACTGCTGGGCTTGATCTCAGGTGACTTTACAGCTAGTATCAACCCGATTTATTACCCCGTTTGCCACTGCACCAGGGCACGGGATGAGCTGGGGTGAAGCGCCAGGATTGGCGCATCTAGTGGATGCGCCACGTCTGGGGTGCCTGCGGCCTGCTATTTTTAGGCTGTGAAGGCCCAATAACTATGGACCTTCCCACCCTGAGAATACCAGACCACAGCTGTCCGCTTTACCTTGGCTGGTGATCCAATTTGGGGGGACCCTACTTTTTTTGTGTAATTATTAATATTTATAAAATAATTATAAAAAAAGAGCCTGGGGGGACCTCCACATTGGATCCCCAACCACGGTAAAGCTGCCAGCTGTGGTTTTCAGGCTACAGCCGTCTGCTTTACCCTAGCTGGCTATCAGAAATGGGGGGACCCAACGTCATTTTTTTTTTTAACTATTTTTTAAATAGAAAAAATTAATGGGCTTCCCTGTATTTTGATTGCCAACCAAGGTAACGGCAGGCAGATGGGGGTGGCAACCCATAGCTGTCTGCTTTATCTGCACTGAGAATCAAAAATACCGCGGAGCGCTACGTCATTTTTTTAAAGATTTATTTTTACAGCACTGTGATGTCCAGCAATCAAAATACAGGGAAGCCCATTTTGTTTTTAGTTATTTAAATAAATAATTAAAAAAAATATATATGGGCTCCCGCTGCATTTTTTGTATTGCTAGCTAAGGGTAATCCAAGCAGCTACTGGCTGCTAACCCCCACTGCTTGGTGTTATCTTCACTGGCAATGGAAAATCCAGGGAAGCATTTTTTATTTTTTTTGCCAAAAAACTACAAAAAAAGGACGTGAGCTTCGCCATATTTTTGTATGCTAGCCAGGTATAGCAGGCAGGTGCTGGAAGAGTTGGATACAGCGCCAGAAGATGGCGCTTCTATGAAAGTGCCATTTTCTGAGGTGGCTGCAGACTGCAATTCGCAGCAGTGGGGCCCAGAAAGCTCAGGCCAACCTGTGCTGCGGATTCCAATCCCCAGCTGCCTAGTTGTATCTGGCTGGACACAAAAATGGGGCGAAGCCTACGTCATTTTTTTTCTAATTATTTCATGAAATTCATGAAATAATAAAAAAGGGCTTCCCTTTATTTTTGGTTCCCAGCCGGGTACAAATAGGCAACTGGGGGTTGGGGGCAGCCGTACCTGCCTGCTGTACCTGGCTAGCATACAAAAATATAGCGAAGCCCACAAAATTTTTTCAGGGGGCAAAAAACTCCTGCATACAGTCCTGGATGGAGTATGCTGAGCCTTGTAGTTCTGCAGCTGCTGTCTGTCTGTATGGAGAAGAGCAGACAGCAGCTGCAGAACTACAAGGCTCAGCATACTCCATCCAGGACTGTATGCAGAAGTTTTTTGCCCACCAAAAAAATGACGTGAGCTTCGCCATATTTTTGTATGCTAGCCTGGTACAGCAGGCAGCCACGGGCTGCCGCCAACCCCCAGTTGCCTATTTGTACCCGGCTGGGAACCAAAAATATAGGGAAGCCCTTTTTTTTTAATTATTTCACTTATTTCATGAAATAATTAAAAAACAAATGACGTGGGCTTCGCCCCATTTTTGTGTCCAGCCAGGTACAACTAGGCAGCTGGGGATTGGAATCCGCAGCACAGGTTAGCCCGAGGTTTCTGGGCGCCTCTGCTGCGAATTGCAGTCCGCAGCCGCCCCAGAAAATGGCGCTTTCATAGAAGCGCCATCATCTGGCGCTGTATCCAACTCTTCCAACAGCCCTGAAGCCGGGTGGCTTGCTGGGTAATAATGAGTTAATACTAGCTTTGTTTTACTAGCTAGTATTAAGCCAGAGATTCTTAATGTCAGGCACGTTTGATCCGGCAATTAAGAATCTCCAATAAAGGGTTAAAAAAAAGACACCACACAGAGAAAAAATACTTTAATAGAAATAAATACAGACACATTAGAGACTCCATGTTTATTACTCACTGTCAGCCCTCCACGATCCATGGTCTTCTGTCTTTCTCGTTCAACAAATGCAGCTCTGCTCCATCACTGCTGCATGGGGGAAGACGCTGCTTCCCGTGCAGCCTTCACTCCATGAGAGATCAGTGCTGCTGGCTGTTAGCGGTAACAGCGGTAACGCTGACAGACGCGTTACCATAGCAACGGTGCTCCGATCATGTGATTCCCGGAGCCGCGGTTAGCGGTGACGTCACCGCTAACTGCGTTGCTATGGCAACGATGATCTCTGTTAATGACCGGCTGTGTCAGCCGGTCCCTAACGGAATGGGGAGTCGACCGTGTGCTAGAGCATGTCGCCGGTACACGGCGATACACAAATGTGCACCGTGTACCGGAGAGTGCAATGACAGGACCTAGGACAGGACATGACGTCAAAGCCATGTGACCAGTCTGTAGCCAATGAGATAATAGCCACGTGACTGGTCACATGGCTATTTTGATGACGTCACGGAAGGTCCTGTCAGTGCTGGTTATCGGGAGGACGCAGCGATCATTGGAAGGAATAGCGGCAGGAGACAGAGTGCAGGATGCAACGCGCGCACCGGTAAGTGTTATGGCAATGTTTATTAACTGTATGTGTACATTTATAATGCGTTTTTATGTGTTTGTGATTGCCTCCCATTCTTTCCTATTAGATAAGGGAGAGTCCAGCTCACCAAGGACTGACCTGCTGGTTGCAATCAAGAATCCTGCGCACGGAATGAGGCTCGGTACCATCCAATTAGAAATAGAAAGAGGAATTTCCAGCGCCAGGAATAGATTAAAAATCCTTTTTTATTGAAAATAAGGTAATAAAAATCCAGCAGATACCATAGTAGATGTCAGAACATCAGAACTTCTGACATCTACTATGGTATCTGCTGGATTTTTATTACCTTATTTTCAATAAAAAAGGATTTTTAATCTATTCCTGGCGCTGGAAATTCCTCTTTCTATTCTTTCCTATTGGTTCGAGTTCGGTTCGTCGAACGTTCGCCGAACTGAACTCGAACGGGACCTCGGTTCGGCAAACCGAGCTCGAGCCGAACCGCGGCTGGTTCGCTCATCTCTAATCATAATATATGATTATTGATAGTTTATCATTGATGGGAGACTGAGGAAGGAGTGAAACTGTGACCTCTAGGTAAAAAGCTGGGACGACGTCTGTCACCGCAGAATGTGGAGCGGAATTGAGTACTACATGGAAACCTCACCGGGCTTTCAGGAAATTGGTCCTCTTTGGGTGTGTGACAGCAGTGACTAAAAGCACGTACAAAGTTTGCGTGATGATGTTTTACACAGGTCACATTTTTAGCATTCCTGTATACTATTAAATGCCTATAAACTACCATTGCCATTGAGCACAACACGTCTGTGAAATCTGATCAGAGGGGGAGAGACTTAATGACGCAGGATAAATACACAGAACTAGTGACTAGTGCTGAGCGAGTGCTACCATGCTCGGGTACTCAATACTGGTAATAATGAGCGGGCACTACCATGCTCGGGTGCTCAGTACTCGTAACTAGTGATGAGTGAGCACTACCATGCTCGGGTGCTCGGTACTGGTAATGATGAGTGAGCACTACCATGCTCGGGTACTCAGTACTGGTAATGATGAGTGAGCACTACCATGCTCGGGTACTCGGTACTGGTAATGATGAGTGAGCACTACCATGCTCGGGTGCTCGGTACTGGTAATGATGAGTGAGCACTACCATGCTCGGGTACTCAGTACTGGTAATGATGAGTGAGCACTACCATGCTCGGGTACTCGGTACTGGTAATGATGAGTGAGCACTACCATGCTCGGGTGCTCAGTACTCGTAACTAGTGATGAGCGGGCACTACCATGCTCGGGTGCTCGGTACTCGTAATGATAAGTGAGTACTAACACGCTCGGGTGCTCGGGTCTTGTAACAAGCTGTTAGATGCTCGGGATGGGCGCGACTTGAGTACTGAATATACTGTGTGCAGAATTATTAGGCAAGTTGTATTTTGTAGGATTTTTTTATTATTGATCAACAACTATGTTCTCAATCAACCCAAAAGACCTCAAACCTTAATATTTTTGGAAGTTGTAGTGGGATTTTATTAGATTTGGCTATCTTAGGAGGATATCTGTTTGTGCAGGTAACTATTACTGTGCAGAATTATTAGGCAACTTAATAAAAACCAAATATATTCCCATCTCACTTGTTTATTTTCAACAGGTAAACCAATATAACTGCACAAAATATAGAAATAAACATTACTGACATGCAAAAACAAAACCCAAAAAATTAGTGACCAATATAGCCACCTTTCTTTATGATGACACTCAGCAGCCGACCATCCATAGATTCTGTCAGTTGCTTGATCTGTTTACGATCAACATTGCGTGCAGCAGCCTCCACAGCCTCCAGACACTGTGCCGAGAGGTGTACTGTTTTCCCTCCCTGTAGATCTTACATTTTATGAGGGACCTCAGGTTCTCTATGGGGTTCAGATCAGGTGAACAAGGGGGCCATGTCATTATTTCTTCATCTTTTAGACCTTTACTAGCCAGCCACGCTGTGGAGTAGTTGGATGCATGTGATGGAGCATTGTCCTGCATGAAAATCATGTTTTTCTTGAACGATACCGACTTCTTCCTGTACCACTGCTTGAAGAAGTTGTCTTCCACAAACTGGCAGTAGGTCTGGGAGTTGAGCTTTACTCCATCCTCAACCCGAAAATGTCCCACAAGTTGATCTTTGATGATCCCAGCCCATACCAGTACTCCACCTCCACCTTGCTGGCGTCTGAGTCGGAGTGGAGCTCTCTGCCCTTTACTGATCCAGCCTCTGGCCCATCCATCTGGCCCATCAACAGTCACTCTCATTTCATCAGTCCATAAAACCTTTGAAAAATCAGTCTTAAGATATTTCTTGGCCCAGTCTTGACGTTTTATCTTATGTTTCTTTCTCAAAGGTGGTGGTTTTTCAGCCTTCCTTACCTTGGCCATGTCCCTGAGTCTGGCACACCTTGTGCTTTTTGATACTCCAGTAACGTTGCAACTCTGAAATATGGCCAAACTGGTAGCAAATGGCATCTTGGCAGCTTCACGCTTGATTTTCCACAATTCATGGGCAGTTATTTTGCTCCTTTTTTTGTCCCAACACTTCTTGCAACCCTGTTGGCTATTTGCCATGAAACTTGATTGTTTGGTGATCACGCTTCAAAAGTTTGGCAATTTCAAGACTGCTGCATCCCTCTGCAAGACATCTCACAATTTTGGACTTTTCAGAGCCTGTCAAATCTCTCTTCTGACCCATTTTGCCAAAGGAAAGGAAGTTGCCTAATAATTAAGCACCCCTTATATAGGGTGCTGATGTCATTACACCGCACCCCTCCTCATTACAGAGAGGCACATCACCGGATTTACTTAATTGGTAGTTGGCTCTCAGCCTGTACAGCCTGGAGTAGGACAACATGTATAAAAAGTATTATGTGATCAAAATACTCATTTGCCTAATAATTCTGCACTCAGTGTATAATGTAAGTCAATGGGGAACTGGAGCATTTTTCTGAAAGATCTTCCGGAAAAATGCTTGGAGTACCCCATTGACTTCCATTATATTTCTCATTAACTTCCATTATATTCCCCATTGACTTCCATATATACCATGCTCGGGTACTTGGTACTGATGAGCGAGCACTACCATGCTCGGGTGCTCCATACTCATAACTAGTGATGAGCAAACACTACCATGCTGGGATGCTCGGTACTTATAATGATGAGCAAGCACTACCATGCTGGGATGCTCGGTACTTACAATGATGAGCAAGCACTACCATGCTGGGATGCTCGGTACTTATAATGATGAGCAAGCACTACCATGCTGGGATGCTCGGTACTTATAATGATGAGCAAGCACTACCATGCTGGGATGCTCGGTACTTATAATGATGAGCAAGCACTACCATGCTGGGGTGCTCTATACTTGTGATGACGAGTGAGCACTACCATGCTCGGATGTTTGGTACTCGTAATGATAAGTGAGCACTACCAAGCTCAGGTGCTCGGGTCTTGTAACGAGCAGTTGGATGCTCAGATGGGTGCAACTTGAGTACCGAATATAAGGAAGTCAATGGGGAACTGGAGCATTTTTCTGAAACATCTTCCGGGAAAATGCTTGGAGTTTCCCATTGACTTCCATTATATTCGGTACTCAAGTCGCATCCATCTGACCATCCAACTGCTTGTTACAAGACCTGAGCACCTGAGCTTGGTAGTGCTCACTTATCACTACGAGTACCAAACATCCGAGCATGGTAGTGCTCACTTATCACTACGAGTACCAAACATCCGAGCATGGTAGTGCTCACTTATCACCAATGACATGTGTTCTTATAAAACCATGCCAAAAAACATGTCCAATGAAATTTGTTTAGCCAGAAAAATCAATATCAGTAACTTCTGTGGGAACATACCCTAAAGAATTACAGGTAAAGCCACTCTCCTGTATGAAAGAAAATGTAAAATGTTTTGAAAAGTTGCACAAGTTTGTGAATTTTGGTGTGCTACACCAGTTTGACACAACTCCGCCAAATAGGCAAAACTGGAGCGACGTCGGGGCAGGATGTGGTGTTGCTACATCTACTTGTCAAATTCTGCAGAAGTGCCAGTGTTTCTTATGACAGGAATGCACTGGACTAGAATTTCTGACATGAAGCTTTGTTAGAAGATGCCCAAAATTCATGAAAGCACCGCTCAGCAGTTTTTCTTTATTTCACCGCTCAAATGATGCTTTAAATCTATGTCCCATGTCCCCTGTCTTACCCTCACCCTCCGCCATCTTCATCTGTTTCCAGCATTGCTCCCGTCAGTATCCGATGATTTGTGACCTGCTGGCAGCTCTAGTGTTTCACAACTCAAAACAAGTCTATGAGAGCCTCGTTCTGGCTCTCATAGACTTGTATTGGGAGGTTGTGACGTAACTTCTGTCTAACGGCCAGTCAGAAGTAATGGGCACAAGATGGTGCCGCAGGATCAGAGTGTTACGTCACCACCGGAGTCCGCTGCAGCGACTTCTACGCCGATCGCCAGGTGACGCCGTGTTCCGTGTTGTAGTGCTGGTGATGGGAGAGGAGTCAATGCCAGCGGCGCCGGTGAGCGCAGGCTCCGCTCATCCACTGGGCTGGGTTTCCTTGGGATCTGCAGTGCCACTGGCTGACTGTAGGTGGCATGTGTCTTACAGCTGAAGTTGCCATCATTCAGCTACAACCAATGGGAAGACACCACACCCTTCTTATTCCCCCTCCTGTCTGCTGGCCACTGCCAGAGATAGTTCTGGTCGCTGTTCCGCCCTGTTCTGTTTAGTTATTCTGGTGTTCTGACTTCTGCTTGTTTCCTGACTACCCTCCTGCCTGCTGTTTATGTACCTTGCTACCCGATCCGGATTTGACCTCTGCTACGTTTTCTGATTACGTCCTTGCCTGCCGATTCTGTTCCTGTTCTGCTATTCCTGGTTTGACCCTGCCTGACTGTGCCGCCCCCGTGCCAGCAGCCACCGCTGCTTGGATCCGGACCTTCAGGGGTGTGGCTCGAGGGTCTCCGGACCCGGGGGTCTCGCGAACAGGCCGAATAAAATGGGGGACGTAGATGTACGGGCTAGGCCGCAATAGGTTCGTGACGCCACCCACGGTGTGTGGTGAGGTGGGACACCACCGCTGCTGTTACGGGGCACCCGGGGGAGATGTTGTGCAGCAAGATGTTAACGCCTCCGTGGGAAGGGATGGTGGGCAGTATGGAGCGTCTGCGGCCTGCTCGGGTTTGCTCTGCGCGGGGGTTGAGCCCAGCTGGAGTCCCTCCAGGTCAGCTGCGACCGACACCTTTGGCAATTGGGGACCCCGCTGTGTCGTGGCTTGCTTGGCTGCTTGGCAGCTGCACCCCCGCGGCGCCTCAGCCGAGGCCTGAAACCTGGGAGCGGTCAGCGTTGCCTGCTGAGCGGGCTTCTGGTTGTGAACCACCTCCGCTTTGGCCGGGCAGACTGCCGGGGCCGTTGTCATCTGTGGCGCGGCCTCTTCCGGGATCGGTGGCGAGTCCAAGGCAGGACGGGGCACCTTCTGGACGCTGGTCTGCTGTGGAGCCGATACGGGTGCCAGGGCGGTGAATGGCTGGCTGCGAGTGGCTTTCTCGGGCAGGTCCTCGCGGGCCGATGGGACTGGCACCGCTACCGTTGTGGGTGGCAGCGGACCGAGTGGAGCGACAGCGGCACGTGCGGGCGGTGAGGGAGGCAGCGTGGCGGGCAGGCCGGGCCCCTCAGCCTGGTCGGCCAGTCCCTGAGGGACATAGTGGCGTAGGTCGCTTACCCGCTCCTCCAAGGTTGCTTCCACTTCACGAGCCCGCACGGCTGCAGCCAGCTCCGCCATGTTGGCCATCCATCTCTCCAAGATATAGTGCGCCTGCGCCTGGATCCAGCGGCACATACGTTCCGTCTGGGCTTCTACCCAGGCCGCTGTTCCGGCACGGGCTCCGGCACTCTGGGTTTGCCAGACGGGTTGGCCATGTTGCTCCGATGGTGTCCAGGAACAAGAAGGGTGGCAGTGTCCTGGAGAACCTGCCCTTTATCTGCTCGGTCATATGGTGCAGAATCTTCACCCACCCCCCTTGGTCTTTTGCTGGCACTCCTCTTTTAGGCCTGTAAGTTTCGTTTTTCGACTTCCGGCCTCGCTTTCCGGCCGCGTTGCCAGGGGGCGGGGCTTCGGCTTTCGCGCCCTTTTCGCGGGGAAAAAGACGTTGGGCTGTAATTTTTGCGCCCAAAAATGGCGGCAAGATGGCGACTTCTGAAAAATTTGCAACGGATCACTGCTGACTGTCCAATACAAGGCGCACTTCCACAAGGTAAGCAGATGGGTAAGTATCCTGTTTGTGACGCCAAGTTTCGAGGTGTGCCGCCCCCGTGCCAGCAGCCGCCACTGTTCGGATCCGGACCTTCAGGAGTGGTGGCACGAGGGGTCTCGTGGACACGCCGAATAAAATGGGGGACATAGATGTACGGGCTAGGCTGTAATGGGTTCTTGACACCACCCACGGTGTGTGGTGAGGTGGGACACCACCGCTGCTGTTATGGGGCACCAAGGGGAGATGTTGTGCAGCAAGATGTTAACCCCCTCCGTGGGCAGGGATGGTGGCCCCGGGATCCAGTGGCTCTGGTACAGGTGAGATGGCGACCGCAGAGGGTGCTGGTGTACTCACTGTTAGGAAAACACACAAGTCTCTGGTAAAACAAGGTGGTGGTGGCCGGTGCCGTGGCCGGTTGCGTTCGGGATTCCCTACCCGGCTGGTGGTCTCTATCCTTTTCCTGCACTGTTTAAGTAGAAAAGACTTCCCAGTTTTAAACGTAGGAGTCCGCTCCCGGCTGGATGTGGCCTAAGGAGCCGTGCCCACAGACGCTGGCCCGTGGGATCTATGGGCCTTGGCGGTGACCTCTTATCTCTAATCGGTGGGCTGTTGTCTTTTATGAGGGACTTTGGGTGGGACAGGACCTCTAGTCCTAGCCTCAATCGGTTAATTAACCAGTTCCAGTAGGATCTGGTTCCTGGCTTCAGGGTCCGAGTACCCCCCTTTGTGCTACGGTTTCTGGGTCAGTTCCCTGTGTCGGTACCGGCGGGCTCCAACCCTGGCCCGGTCCACCTCGGATCCACCGAGCCATCTTCCCGTCTCCTGCTGACAGAGACCACTGTCTGCCTCCTAGCCAGTGGCACCAGGGCTCCTACACTGGTACCTGTCAGTCAGTTTCAGGCCTGACACACAGGCCTGACCTCCACTCTATACTCCTCTGTCCTTGAACTCCAAGACTGATCTCCCTTACTTTCCCGCCCCCGGGCTGTCTGGACCCTTGGATGGGCGTGTCCCAACCGCCTGGTCACGCCCACTGGTGTGTCTATCTTTCCCTAAGGGGGTTGACTAGGGTTTAATGATTGGCTGTGTTTTTCCTAGTGAGGGAACGGTGTAATGCGGGGGCCTAACTGCGACTACCTGGTTTTGCCAGGGCATCACATGACTACTACTCTCATTGGACTGTAGCCCTCCACAGGTAGTGATCACCTTGGGCCCTGTGTAATACCAAATCCCTGTATAGGGGTTAAAGGGTTTCAGGGTTCTGGGGGTCTTGCTT
Organism: Anomaloglossus baeobatrachus; assembly: GCF_048569485.1. Lineage (NCBI taxonomy): Eukaryota > Metazoa > Chordata > Amphibia > Anura > Aromobatidae > Anomaloglossus > Anomaloglossus baeobatrachus. The sequence continues at coordinate 59,774,378 of NC_134362.1, forward strand.
GGTGAAGTGGTTTCCCTCTAGCCTGTCCATTACAGCCTGTCTGAGTCTGTGGATCCAGGCAGGCGTTACACAGAAAGGTGTAAATATAAGAACAAGACACAGTACTTAAATTTAAGCACCACTCCAGCGTTGAACCCCCCGGAGTGGTGCTTTAAGTGGTATACGACTGTTAATGAATTTGGTACTACATACTGCAGCCAGCCCTTCATTACAAGTATCGTGATCAGCGCCAGTCTCAATGAATCGGCCCCATTGTGACTGTGCAGCTGTTTGAATGTCCTGTGTATGTAATGTGGGATATAAGACTGCGGTACGCGTTCCTTTTGTGGTTTATAGCTTGATCTTTACATGATGTTCAGGTTGCCACACAACATTTTTTCCATAAGGAAACACTAAGGTTGGGCGCTACCGTAGTTATGGTGATTTAACAGAGTCCAAAGGTCTGGGTTCGAAATTGGAATTTCCCACTGACCCTGAGAAATAAAGGCAGTGACATTGGTGTAGGTGATTTTCGCTGTAGAGCAGCTCGCTGACCACTAGCGGTGCAGGGATTAGAAGAGCAGCCTTTTTAAAGCAATCAATACCTGCACCGCCAGATGGCTTGGAGCCCTGATGTGCAGGAAAGACTTTTCAGGGGCTGCAGCAGTATAACAACACTGCCTTTAATTCCACAGAGTGGTAGGGGGTCCAAAGTTCCCACCAATCATAAACTGATGACATGTACTAGTCATATACCGTCTCCTTTTAAGATTCGAATACCCTAGTAAATGGCTGCCCCACTAATTGTGTATCGGTTACCCTTCCTTAAAGGGAACTTGCCACCAGATTTTTCACTATTAAACTAAAAGTGACACCATCTGCAGCTCCTGGGCTGCGTTCTATGAAGGTGCACCTTGGCCCTGACTCCCCTTCCAGACCCCAAAAATAACTTCATAAAACATGACCCCCACGTATGCTAATTACCTGTGGGGCTCAGATGGGCATGCTCATTTTCGGCTCCTGTCCCCCCTCCTGCCGCTATTCGCCGTCCTCCTTTCTTGATTGACGTGATGACACCTCCGTCAATATCCTCATTGCATTTTCAAGTCTCGCTCCTGTACAGTTATTTCAGCTAGCGCAGGTGCAGTTCGCTCTGCCATATCGCGGGCACAGCAAACATAGCTGCCCTCGCACGTGCCGGTGAGCTAAATGCGCAGGCGTGAGATTATGGTCGGGTACGAGGATGATGCTGCACAACGCCAACCTTAATCTCGCGCCTGCGCATTTAGCTCACCGGCGCATGCGAGGGCAGCTATGTTTTCTGCTCTGCCTGCGATATGGGAGAGCGAACTGCGCCTGCGCGAGCCGACATAACTGCACAGGCGCAAGATTTGAAAATGCAATGAGGATGATGACGAAGGCGTCATTACGTCAATCAAGAAAGGAGGACGGCAATCAGCGGCAGGAGGGGGGGAAAGGAGCAGAAAATGAGCCCACCCATCTGAGCCCCACAGGTAATTAGCATACGTAACAGTCATGTTTTATAAAGCTATTTTTGGGGTCTGGAAGGGGATGCATAATACAACATGAAGGACATGTTATACATGGACTATAGAGGTGCATTATATATGGAGGAGTATGGGGCGGCATATTACAATATGAAGGACACCTTATACATGTAATATAGGGGTGCATTATACATGGAGGAGTATGGGGCTGCATAACACAATATGAAGATCTATGAGGATGCATTATAATACATACAGTGCCTTGCGAAAGTATTCGCCCCCCTTGAATTTTTCAACCTTTTCCCACATTTCAGTCTTCAAACATAAAGATAAAAATGTTAATGTTCTGGTGAAGAATCAACAACGAGTGGGACACAATTGTGAAGTTGAACGAAATTTATTGCTTATTTTAAACTTTTTTAAAAAATAAATAACTAAAAATTGGGGCGTGCAATATTATTCGTCCCCTTTAAGTTAATACTTTGTAGCGCCACCTTTTGCTGTGATTACAGCTGCAGTCGCTTGGGGGATGTGTCTATCAGTTTTGCACATGGAGAGACTGAAATTCTCGCCCATTCTTCCTTTGTAAACAGCTGGAGCTGAGTGAGGTTGGATGGAGGCGTTTGTGAACAGGAGTTTTCAGCTCTTTCCACAGATTGTCGATTGGGTTCAGGTCTGGACTTTGACTTGGCCATTCTAACACCTGGATACGTTTATTTGTGAACCATTCCATTGTAGATTTTGCTTTATGTTCTGATCATTGTCTTGTTGGAAGACAAATCTCCGTCCCAGTCTCAGGTCTTTTGCAGACTCCAACAGGTTTTCTTCAAGAATGGTCCTGTATTTGGCTTCATCCATCTTCCCATGAATTTTAACCATCTTCCCTATCCCTGCTGAAGAAAAGCAGGCCCATGATGCTGCCACCACCATGTTTGACAGTGGGGATGGTATGTTCAGGGTGATGAGCTGTGTTGCTTTTATGCCAAACATATCGTTTGGCATTGTGCTCAAATAGTTTGATTTTGGTTTCATCTGACCAGAGCACCTTCTTCCACATGTTTGGAGTCTCCCAGGTGGCTTGTGGCAAACATTAAATTACACTTTTTATGGATATCTTTCTTCTTGCCACTCTTTCATGAAGACCAGATTTGTGCAGTGTACGACTGATTGTTGTCCTATGAACAGAGTCTCCCACCTCAGCTGTAGATCTCTGCAGTTCATCCAGAGTGATCATGGGTCTCTTGGCTGAATCTCTGATCAGTGTTTTCTTTGTTTGAGATGAAAGTTTGGATGAATGGCCGGGTCTTGGTAGATTTGCAGTGGTATGATACTCCTTCCATTTCAATATGATCGCTCGCACAGTGCTCCTTGGGATGTTTAAAGTTTTGGAAATCTTTTTGTAACTAAATCCGGCTTTAAACTTCTCCACAACAGTATCACGGACCTGCCTGTTGTGTTCCTTGGTCTTCATGATGCTCTCTGCACTTTAAACTGAACACTGAGACTATCACAGGCAGGTGCATTTATACGGAGACTTGATTACACACAGGGGGATTATATTTATCATCATCAGTCATTTAGGACAACATTGAATCATTCAGAGATCTTCAATGAACTTCTGGAGTGAGTTTGCTGCATTGAAAGTAAAGGGGCCGAATAATATTGCATGTTCCAATTTTCAGGTTATTGTTTAAAAAAGTTTAAAATAAATAATAAATTTCATTCAACTTTACAATTGTGTCCCACTTGTTGTTGATTCTTCACCAGAACATTAACATTTTTATCTTTATGTTTGAAGCCTGAAATGTGGGAAAAGGTTGAAAAATTCAAGGAAACCGAATACTTTTGCAAGGCACTGTACATGTTTCCCTGAAAATAAGGACTAGCAGGAGTTTTCAGCAAGGCCTAAATATAAAACCTTCCCTGAAAATAAGCCCTAGTCGCGGTTCAATAATGAATTGTCCATGCAGCTAAAAAAGTTAAAGAATCCTGCAGGACACTTCATTATAGAAAGCAGACACCCCCCTAAAAGATAGAAGATTCACCAGACGCCGACCGGGAGCAGTAGAACGCATCGAGAACCTGCAGTGGAACACACACCCACACACATCAGCTGACACACGCACACATGAGAATGCACACACACACACACACACACAATCACACATCAGATTACACACACACAGGCTCACCACAGCCAGCGATATCGATTGCTTCTGCCCGGCGTATGGTAAGGACCTGGGAAGCTGTACAGTGAAGCTCCAGGACCTTCAGGTGGAACGCATGGAGGACCCACCCAGCGGTGGAATGCATCATAGAGATAAGAGAGCAAAGAGTCCCGTGCTGGCTGGAAACAAGTGGTTTCACTGGATGTGAGTGTGCGCGCATGCGATTGTGTGTGCGCATGTGTGAGTGCGATCTGATGTGTGTGTAAGTGTAACTGTGCAGTAGAGCGGTTTATGTGTGTGTGTGCACGCACGTAGCAGAGCTGTGCATTAAGTGTAACTGTACATGTACCAGAGTTGTGTATGTAAGTGTAACTGTGCATGTAGCAGAGGTGTGTATATGTGTATGAGTGTGTCTGATGTGTGAGTGTCGGCCAGAAGCAGGGGAGGATGGCGTGCAGCACACCTGCTGGAAGCACCCGCCACGGATCACAGAAGGACCCGGGTACCTCGCCCGGGTCTGGTAAGTATGACTATCCTGGGAAGGGGGATCTTCATTTTTTGGGGGGTAAACTTTCCTCCCAATCATGTTTCCCTGAGAATAAGCCCTTCCCCAAAAATAAGACCTAGTGCTTTTTTGGGGTAAAAAAAATAAATTATAAGACAGTGCCTTATTTTTGGGGAAACAGGGTATAGGACTATGGGGGCTGCATTATAATATATGGAGGACTATAGGGGCTACCTTATACATGGACTATGGGGGTGCATTATAAAACATGGAGGACTATGGAGGTACACTATAATATATGGAGGACTATGGGGTGCATTATAATATATGGAGAACTATGAGAGTTGCATTATAATAACTGGAGGACTATGGGGGTGCATTCTAATATCTGAAGGGTTATGTAGGACCCATTATACTATATGGAAGCCTATGTGGGGGCCATTATAGTATTTGGAGAACTATATACAAGGGGGACAAAGATACAATCAGGGGATGGGAAAGTTTTGTGCTGAGGGAAAAGGCTTTTTCCCTCAGCACACAGCTTCCCCATGCTATGATGTACATCTTTTCTCAGCACCCAGCTTTCCCATGCTCTGATGTACATCTTTTCTCAGCACCCAGCTTCCCCATGCTATGATGTACATCTTTTCTCAGCACCCAGTTTTCCCATGCTATGATGTGGGAAAGCTGGGTGCTGAGGAAAATATGTATAACAGTGCATGGGGAAGCTGGGTGCCGAGGACAAGATGGATATCAGACCATAGGAAATCTGGGTGCTGATAGAAAGAGGGATTTCAGATCATGGGAAACTTAAGGGGGCTTTACACGGTAGCGATATCACTAGCAATTTGTAGCGATAGCGAGCGTGTAAGTACCCGCCCCCGTCGCGCATGCGATTGTTTGTGATTGCTGCCGTAGCGAACATTATCGCTACAGCAGCATCAAACATACTTACCTGGTCGGCGTCGTCGCTGTGACTGCCGAACAATCCCTCCCGCAAGGGGGAGGGACGTTCGGCATCACAGCAACGTCACCGCAACGTCACTAAGCGGCCGGCCAATCAAAGCGGAGGGGCGGAGATGAGCAGGACGTAAATCCCGCCCACCTCCTTCCTTCCGCATTGTAGCCGGCGGCAGGTAAGGAGACGTTCCTCACTCCTGTGGTGTCACACATAGCGATGTGTGCTGCCGCAGGAGCGATGAACCACCTGGATAAACAACCCTTACCGATTTTTGAGTTTGGGACGACCTCTCCATGGTGAACGATTTTCACCATTTTTGAGGTCGCTTAAGGTCGCTGGTCAGTGTCACACGCTGTGATATCGTTAATGACGCCGGATGTGCGTCACTAACAACGTGACCCCGACGATAAAACATTAACGATATCGTAGCGTGTAAAGCCCCCTTTAGGTGCTGAGGGTAAGAGCTAAGTGTCAGCATCATTATCCCGTACTCCAAGTGTCAGTGTCATTATCCAGTACCCCGAGTGTCGGCGTCATTATCCTGTACCCCCAGTGTCAGTGTCATTATCCTGTACCCCCAGTGTCAGTGTCATTATCCTGTACCCCCAGTGTCAGTGTCATTATCCTGTACCCCCAGTGTCATTATCCTGTACCCCCAGTGTCAGTGTCATTATCCTGTACCCCCAGTGTCAGTGTCATTATCCTGTACCCCCAGTGTCAGTGTCATTATCCTGTACCCCCAGTGTCAGTGTCATTATCCTGTACCCCCAGTGTCATTATCCTGTACCCCCAGTGTCAGTGTCATTATCCTGTACCCCCAGTGTCAGTGTCATTATCCTGTACCCCCAGTGTCAGTGTCATTATCCTGTACCCCCAGTGTCATTATCCTGTACCCCCAGTGTCAGTGTCATTATCCCATACTCCAAGTGTCAGTGTCATTATCCTGTACCCCCAGTGTCAGTGTCATTATCCTGCACCCCCAGTGTCAGTGTCATTATCCTGCACCCCCAGTGTCAGTGTCATTATCCTGCACCCCCAGTGTCAGTGTCATTATCCTGCACCCCCAGTGTCATTATCCTGCACCCCCAGTGTCAGTGTCATTATCCTGTACCCCCAGTGTCATTATCCTGCACCCCCAGTGTCAGCGTCATTATCCTGTACCCCCAGTGTCAGTGTCATTATCCTGTACCCCCAGTGTCAGTGTCATTATCCTGTACCCCCAGTGTCATTATCCTGTACCCCCAGTGTCAGTGTCATTATCCTGTACCCCCAGTGTCATTATCCTGTACCCCCAGTGTCACCGTCATTATCCTGTACCCCCAGTGTCACCGTCATTATCCTGTACCCCCAGTGTCAGCGTCATTATCCTGTACCCCCAGTGTCAGTGTCATTATCCTGCACCCTCAGTGTCAGTGTCATTATCCTGTACCCCCAGTGTCATTATCCTGTACCCCCAGTGTCAGTGTCATTATCCTGTACCCCCAGTGTCATTATCCTGTACCCCCAGTGTCAGTGTCATTATCCTGTACCCCCAGTGTCATTATCCTGTACCCCCAGTGTCAGTGTCATTATCCCATACTCCAAGTGTCAGTGTCATTATCCTGTACCCTCAGTGTCATTATCCTGCACCCCCAGTGTCAGTGTCATTATCCTGTACCCCCAATGTCAGTGTCATTATCCTGTACCCCCAGTGTCAGTGTCATTATCCTGTACCCCCAGTGTCACCGTCATTATCCTGTACCCCCAGTGTCACCGTCATTATCCTGTACCCCCAGTGTCAGCGTCATTATCCTGTACCCCCAGTGTCAGCGTCATTATCCTGTACCCCGAGTGTCAGCGTCATTATCCTGTACCCCGAGTGTCAGTGTCATTATCCTGTACCCCGAGTGTCAGTGTCATTATCCTGTACCCCGAGTGTCAGTGTCATTATCCTGTACCCCCAGTGTCAGGGTCATTATCCTGTACCCCCAGTGTCAGGGTCATTATCCTGTACCCCCAGTGTCAGTTTCATTATCCTGTACCCCCAGTGTCAGCGTCATTATCCTGTACCCCCAGTGTCAGTTTCATTATCCTGTACCCCCAGTGTCAGTGTTATTATCCTGTACCCCCAGTGTCAGTGTTATTATCCTGTACCCCCAGTGTCAGTGTCATTATCCTGTATCTCCAGTGTCAGTGTCATTATCCTGTACCCCCAGTGACGGTGTCATTATCCTGTACCCCCAGTGTCAGTTTCATTATCCTGTACCCCCAGTGTCAGTGTTATTATCCTGTACCCCCAGTGTCAGTGTTATTATCCTGTACCCCCAGTGTCAGTGTCATTATCCTGCACCCCCAGTGTCAGTGTCATTATCCTGTACCCCCAGTGTCATTATCCTGTACCCCCAGTGTCAGTGTCATTATCCTGTACCCCCAGTGTCATTATCCTGTACCCCCAGTGTCAGCGTCATTATCCTGTACCCCCAGTGTCAGCGTCATTATCCTGTACCCCCAGTGTCAGTGTTATTATCCTGTACCCCCAGTGTCAGTGTCATTATCCTGTACCCCCAGTGTCATTATCCTGTACCCCCAGTGTCAGTGTCATTATCCCATACTCCAAGTGTCAGTGTCATTATCCTGTACCCCCAGTGTCAGTGTCATTATCCTGCACCCCCAGTGTCAGTGTCATTATCCTGTACCCCCAATGTCAGTGTCATTATCCTGTACCCCCAGTGTCAGTGTCATTATCCTGTACCCCCAGTGTCAGTGTCATTATCCTGTACCCCCAGTGTCACCGTCATTATCCTGTACCCCCAGTGTCACCGTCATTATCCTGTACCCCCAGTGTCAGCGTCATTATCCTGTACCCCCAGTGTCAGTGTCATTATCCTGTACCCCGAGTGTCAGTGTCATTATCCTGTACCCCGAGTGTCAGTGTCATTATCCTGTACCCCGAGTGTCAGTGTCATTATCCTGTACCCCGAGTGTCAGTGTCATTATCCTGTACCCCCAGTGTCAGGGTCATTATCCTGTACCCGCAGTGTCAGCGTCATTATCCTGTACCCCCAGTGTCAGTTTCATTATCCTGTACCCCCAGTGTCAGTGTTATTATCCTGTACCCTCAGTGTCAGTGTTATTATCCTGTACCCCCAGTGTCAGTGTCATTATCCTGTACCCCCAGTGTCAGTGTTATTATCCTGTACCCCCAGTGTCAGTGTTATTATCCTGTACCCCCAGTGTCAGTGTCATTATCCTGTACCCCCAGTGTCAGTGTCATTATCCTGTACCCCCAGTGTCAGTGTCATTATCCTGTACCCCCAGTGTCAGTGTCATTATCCTGTACCCCCAGTGTCAGTGTCTTTATCCTGTACCCCTAGTGTCAGTTTCATTATCCTGTACCCCCAGTGTCAGTTTCATTATCCTGTACCCCCAGTGTCAGTGTCATTATCCTGTACCCCCAGTGTCAGTGTCATTATCCTGTACCCCCAGTGTCAGTGTCATTATCCTGTACCCCCAGTGTCAGTGTCATTATCCTGTACCCCCAGTGTCAGTTTCATTATCCTGTACCCCCAGTGTCAGTGTCATTATCCTGTACCCCCAGTGTCAGTGTCATTATCCTGTACCCCCAGTGTCAGTTTCATTATCCTGTACCCCCAGTGTCAGTGTCATTATCCTGCACCCCCAGTGTCAGTGTCATTATCCTGTACCCCCAGTGTCAGTGTCATTATCCTGTACCCCCAGTGTCAGTTTCATTATCCTGTACCCCCAGTTTCAGTGTCATTCTCCTGTACCCCCAGTGTCAGTGTCATTATCCTGTACCCCCAGTGTCAGTGTCATTCTCCTGTACCCCCAGTGTCAGTGTCATTATCCTGTACCCCCAGTGTCAGTGTCATTATCCTGTACCTCCAGTGTCAGTGTTATTATCCTGTACCCCCAGTGTCAGTGTCATTATCCTGTACCCCCAGTGTCAGTGTCATTATCCTGCACCCCCAGTGTCAGTGTCATTATCCTGTACCCCCAGTGTCAGTGTCATTCTCCTGTACCCCCAGTGTCAGTGTCATTATCCTGTACCCCCAGTGTCAGTGTCATTATCCTGTACCCCCAGTGTCAGTGTTATTATCCTGTACCCCCAGTGTCAGTGTTATTATCCTGTACCCCCAGTGTCAGTGTCATTATCCTGCACCCCCAGTGTCAGTGTCATTATCCTGTACCCCCAGTGTCATTATCCTGTACCCCCAGTGTCATTATCCTGTACCCCCAGTGTCAGTGTCATTATCCTGTACCCCCAGTGTCAGTGTCATTCTCCTGTACCCCCAGTGTCAGTGTCATTATCCTGTACCCCCAGTGTCAGTGTCATTATCCTGTACCCCGATTGTCAGTGTCATTATCCTGTACCCCCAGTGTCAGTGTCATTCTCCTGTACCCCCAGTGTCAGTGTCATTATCCTGTACCCCCAGTGTCAGTGTCATTATCCTGTACCCCCAGTGTCAGTGTCATTATCCTGTACCCCCAGTGTCAGTGTCATTATCCTGTACCTCCAGTGTCAGTGTCATTATCCTGTACCTCGAGTGTCAGTGTCATTATCCTGTACCCCCAGTGTCAGCGTCATTATCCTGTACCCCCAGTGTCAATGCCATTATCCTGTACCCCCAGTGTCAGTGTCATTATCCTGTACCCCCAGTGTCAGTGTCATTATCCTGTACCCCGATTGTCAGTGTCATTATCCTGTACCCCCAGTGTCAGTGTCATTCTCCTGTACCCCCAGTGTCAGTGTCATTATCCTGTACCCCCAGTGTCAGTGTCATTATCCTGTACCCCCAGTGTCAGTGTCATTATCCTGTACCCCCAGTGTCATTATCCTGTACCCCCAGTGTCAGTGTCATTATCCTGTACCCCCAGTGTCATTATCCTGTACCCCCAGTGTCAGTGTCATTATCCTGTACCCCCAGTGTCAGTGTCATTATCCTGTACCCCCAGTGTCATTATCCTGTACCCCCAGTGTCAGTGTCATTATCCTGTACCTCCAGTGTCAGTGTCATTATCCTGTACCCCCAGTGTCAATGCCATTATCCTGTACCCCCAGTGTCAGTGTCATTATCCTGTACCCCCAGTGTCATTATCCTGTACCCCCAGTGTCAGTGTCATTATCCTGTACCCCCAGTGTCAGTGTCATTATCCTGTACCTCCAGTGTCAGTGTCATTATCCTGTACCCCCAGTGTCAATGCCATTATCCTGTACCCCCAGTGTCAATGCCATTATCCCCACATCACGTCTCGGGTGGTATGATGCCCCGCTGGTGAATGTTAAATTATGCTGTAAGAGGCATAATATCATTAGGGAACTAAAAATTAAGGTAAAAAACATGTAAAAATTGGAATATTCTCCCCTTCATTGAAAATAAAGTAGGAATAACACAAGTGCACATATGTGGAGTCGCCTGGTCCGTATGAGTCTGATGTATCCAGATATAGGGTTAATTAACCTGATTAGTAAAGGCTGTAACCACAACCACCGGGGTTAGGTGCAGTGTGCAGATATGGGCCCTGTATACAGCAGTGACAGGTTCCTCCTCAGTCTCCATGGTAACCAGGGAATCTCACCACGCGCCGTGACGTCACGCCGGGGCGGTCCTCCACTGCCCAGCTGACGTCACCACCCCCAGCCCTGACCCGGAAGGAGATCTCCTTGTGTTGCTGGCTTCCGGACGCTGATTGCCAGTGCAGGGCCGATCACACGAAGTATGCGGTGAGCGCAGCCCGGAGGGTGAGTGACGGCGTGATACGGAGCGGGGAGGACGTCTGCAGGGTGACGTGTGCGCGGCCTGCGTGCTGGGCCGTGACGTCACTGCTGCGCTGCCTGCCTTATCTAAGAGCAGTGCTGACGTCACAGGCACGTTGTTATTATGGCGGCCGCCCTGACATTGGCTTCAGCTGGTGTCATTCCTGGGTTAGGTGTCGTTGTGGTACTACAGGTCCCAGCAGGTGTAGTGGGCGGTATAGGCTGTGCCCAGGTGTGCTCTCTGCCCTGTGTGACCACGCACCCAGTGAGTAGTGTCATAATCCAGCATGCTGGGCTTTGTAGTGCCCAGCTGGTATTGTGCCCACTATATAGGAGCCGTGTGTAATCTGCAGGTGGCCGCCACCCGCCCTCCACCCATGACAAAGGCTGCAACTGGATGGGGAGTATAAAATAAACAAAAAACACTTATATTTACCAACCCACAGGTGGCGCTATAGGGTCTGTGCTGACACAAGAAGAGTGACAGACCGCTGCGGTCAGTGATTGGCTGCAGCTCTCAGGTGACTTGAGCACCATGGTCATCAGATGTCTTAGGCCTTGTGCACACATTGAGTATTTGGTGAGTTTTTTACCTCAGTCTTTGTAGCCAAAACCAGGAGTGGAGCAATCAGAGGAAAAGTATAATAGGAACACGTTACCATTTCTGTATTTATCACCCACTCCTTATTTGTCTACAAATACTGAGCTAAAAATCTCACCAAATACTCAACGAGTCCATGTGGATACACTGCACAAAGTCATGTGACTGCTGCAGCCAATCACAGACTGCAGCGGTCAGTGGAGCAGTGACATTAGCACTTACTGCCTCTGCACAGGCTGGGGAGCACTCTGCACTGGATGAAAGTGATAACTGACATATATTCCGACCTTTTAAAGGCCTAATCCCGCCAGTTGGGCGCAAGTAGGTGAGTGTAACAGTCTGGTTTTTTTTTTTTTTTTGTTTTATATATATATTTTTATTATTCCTTGTCTCTTGGACAAAGTCTTAATTTGTCCTCCCCTGGACAGACTTATTTTTGCGCATACCAGAGAAACTGATTCCACACTAATGGTAAAAATGGATAAACATCAAGAATGTGCATATGCAAGCAAAGGAGGATGATTTGCGCTAGCGTTTTTCATGTTTTTAATTTTTTTTGTCACTTTTGACTGTATTTGTTAGTCCCCTTTGGGGGCTTGAAGCTGTGGTTATCTGATGGCTTGTGCTATACACAGCAGTGCTTGAGCACTGCTGTGTACATCACAAATCATGGTCTACTATGACCGCTGGCTCTGTGTTGGCTTTCACAGGAGATTTATGACTGGCATAGAGGAGCAGACACCCCACCCTGCCCCACCATCATGTCACAGGTGGTATAACACCCCTCCCTTAAAAAAAAAAAACCAAAACAGTTGTGTGCATGAGGCCTTATGACTAGTGATGAGTGAGCACTACTGTGCTCGGTTGCTCAGTACCTGTAATGACCATGCTCGGGTACTTGGTACTTTTAGTGATGAGTGAGCACTACCATGCCTAGGTGCTCTGTACTCGTAGTGGGCACTACCATGCTCGGGTATTAGGTAATCGTAATGATGAGTGGGCACTACTATGCTCAGGTGCTCTGTACTCGTAATGATGAGCGGTCACTACTATGCTCAGGTGCTCTGTACTCGTAATGATGAGCGGGCACTACCATGCTCGGGTGCTCAATACTTGTAATGATTTGTGAGGACTACCATGTTCGGGTATTTGGTACTCGCAATGATGAGCAGGCACTACCATGCTCGGGTGCTCAGTACTCATAATGATGAGCGGGCACTACCATGCTCGGGTGCTCAGTACTCATAATGATGAGCAGGCACTACCATGCTCGGGTGCTCAGTACTCATAATGATGAGCGGGCACTACCATGCTCGGGTGCTCAGTACTCATAATGATGAGCGGGCACTACCATGCTCGGGTGCTCAGTACTCATATTGATGAGCGGGCACTAACATTCTCGGGTGCTCGGTACTCGTAGTTATGAGTGAGCACTACCATGCTCAGGTGTTTGTAACCAGCAGTTGGATGCTCAGATGGGCGCATCTCGAGTACCCAAGTATAATGTAAGTCAATGGTGAACTCAAGCATTTTTCCTGAAAGATTTCCCTGAAAAATGCTCAAGTTCCCCATTCACTTCCATTATACTCCAGTACACAAGTCGCGAGTGTCCGACTGCTCTTAAATGGAACCAATCACCAGGATTTCCGTATATAAGCTAAAGCCAGTGATATACTAACACTATCAGGCTGAGTCTATACATACCTGTAGTGGTCAGCTCGGATGTGAAGGTTTTGAAAAGCAAGAAAGTAAAGTTTATAAAATCCGCAGCTTCTTGAGTGACAGCAGCGGAGGAGCAGATAATATCTGGGGGGTATTCATAGTTATACCCTCCCCCTGTTAGAATTAGCATAAGTATTGTACAATCGATATACGTTTTCACTAGGAAGGACCTGTGTGAGGTCATACCCATGTGACCTGGTATCAGCTTTGTTGGCTGAGGCCCCGCCCCTTCTTATCACATGGGTATGACCTCACACAGGTCCTGAAAGTGAAAAGTTACATCGATTGTACAATACTTATGCTAATTCTAACAGGGGGAGGGGAGAACTATGAATACCCCCCCAGATATTATCTGATCCTCAGCTGCTGTCACTCATGAAGCTGATGATTGTATAAACTTTACTTTCTTGGGTTTCAAAACCTAAACATCTGAGCTGACCACTACAGGTATGTATAATATCAGCCTGATAGTGCCAGTATAGCACTGGCTTTAGCTGACCACTACAGGTATGTATAGACTCAGCCTGATAGTGCCAGTATAGCACTGGCTTTAGCTGACCACTACAGGTATGTATAGAATCAGCCTGATAGTGCCAGTATAGCACTGGCTTTAGCTGCCCACTACAGGTATGTATAGACTCAGCCTGATAGTGCCAGTATAGCACTGGCTTTAGCTGACCACTACATGTATGTATAGAATCAGCCTGATAGTGCCAGTATAGCACTGGCTTTAGCTGACCACTACAGGTATGTATAGACTCAGCCTGATAGTGCCAGTATAGCACTGGCTTTAGCTGACCACTACATGTATGTATAGAATCAGCCTGATAGTGCCAGTATAGCACTGGCTTTAGGTTATGTACACAAATCCTGGTGATTGGCTCCCTTTAATGAGATTTGAGCATGGTGGTGCTCGCTCATCACTACTCCTGACCCATTTAGACCAGCCAATAGCTGGTGAATGATGTGTCTGATTGTAATCCATGTCTAAGGCGGCCATTCTCCCAAGTAATGAGCAAATTGCTTATTCGTCACGTGATGGATCGTTTAGTTCATCAGAAAGATGATTGTAATCGGCAGCACATTGTCCTGTGTGATTGGGGGATGTGCTGCCAATAGTGTGATCCTGTGCAGGACGGAGCGATCTTATTGGGCGTTGGAGCAGTAAGCCCTCATCAGATCAGCTTGTATATAGTGTCGGGGGTCATTCAGCGGCCTGGACTGGCACATGTAGAGGGCATTGAGCTGGTATCAGGCCTGAGCAGAGTTCCCGTTTTCTCCGCTGTGACCCGGGTGCTCGGCAGGCGGTGAATGAGAGTGTAAATCTTCTCCTGATGGGATGATCATTATGGCTGCTCCGCACTGTGATGTAGACATGCAGCTGCTGGAGCTCTTATAAGGATTTGCTCACAGAGTAAGGATCAGTTCACACTGTGCCAGGTTACCACCGTATAATCTCCTGGCTGATCCCAATAGAAATACGACCAGTAATAAATGGTTTACACAGTACAATGTCCTGCCAAGAGCGATGATCTCTGCATCCTGTAGCTTTCCACCAAAATCGTGCAGTGTAAATGCACCTTTAGGATTTGTGCCGTTGATGTCAGTAGAAGCCCGTTCACATTATTTTTGAAGAGTCCTTTAGATGTGGCTGTAGTGCTGCCTGCCCCTCCCTCCGGACCACCACATGATACCACGGAATTGTTAGTTTAGTAATTCTCCAATATGTTTGATGGACTGAACAAGAAGAAGCAGTGACAGTAATGGACGCTCACAGCTGGGATGGGGGCAGCACATCTCCGTAACGAGTCGCCCCCCTCTGCAGCCTCCCATCTCCGCTTACCGACCAGTAACATGCAAAAAATAGACTGTAAAATCGTTAACATGTTACCATATTTGTGTTCTCTGGCCTTCGGAGTGACTATGTATGAACGGCCTAGACAAAAATATATCCCTTTCCAAGTGCGAGCCTTGTACCCGGCGGACGGTAACCCTTTCCAAGTGCGAGCCTTGTACCCGGCGGACGGTAACCCTTTCCAAGTGCGAGCCTTGTACCCGGCGGACGGTAACCCTTTCCAAGTGCGAGCCTTGTACCCGGCGGACGGTAACCCTTTCCAAGTGCGAGCCTTGTACCCGGCGGACGGTAACCCTTTCCAAGTGCGAGCCTTTTACCCGGCAGACGGTAACCCTTTCCAAGTGCCAGCCTTGTACCCGGCGGACGGTAACCCTTTCCAAGTGCCAGCCTTGTACCCGGCGGACGGTAACCCTTTCCAAGTGCGAGCCTTGTACCCGGCGGACGGTAACCCTTTCCAAGTGCGAGCCTTGTACCCGGCGGACGGTAACCCTTTCCAAGTGCGAGCCTTTTACCCGGCAGACGGTAACTCTTTCCAAGTGCCAGCCTTGTACCCGGCGGACGGTAACCCTTTCCAAGTGCCAGCCTTGTACCCGGCGGACGGTAACCCTTTCCAAGTGCCAGCCTTGTACCCGGCGGACGGTAACCCTTTCCAAGTGCCAGCCTTGTACCCGGCGGACGGTAACCCTTTCCAAGTGCCAGCCTTGTACCCGGCGGACGGTAACCCTTTCCAAGTGCCAGCCTTGTACCCGGCGGACGGTAACCCTTTCCAAGTGCCAGCCTTGTACCCGGCGGACGGTAACCCTTTCCAAGTGCCAGCCTTGTACCCGGCGGACGGTAACCCTTTCCAAGTGCCAGCCTTGTACCCGGCGGACGGTAACCCTTTCCAAGTGCCAGCCTTGTACCCGGCGGACGGTAACCCTTTCCAAGTGCCAGCCTTGTACCCGGCGGACGGTAACAGTTTTGCTGCCAGGACAGTTTCCCTGCTTAAAGAATATTCACCGCCTAAGAAATTAAGTCAAAAATTCAATAAATATAGAACAGATAAAATAGAGAGATATTAAGAAAATAAGAAAGAACAGAATAGCTCAGTAGATGTAGATGTAGTTAGCTTGGCCAGCTGTTTTGCAGCAATTTTCTTTTTCAATTAAAAAAAACAAAAAACTGATGTGCGGTCCCCCCCAATTTTCAGAACCAGCACAAGAACAGCAGCAGGCTGCAGGCTGCAACCCTCAGGTGTCTGCTGTACCTTGGCTGGTTATTAAAAATAGAGGGAATCCCAGGCTTATTTTTAAAATTTTTAGATTAGAAAGGAAAAAAAAAAGGACGTGGGGTCCCCCCCATTTTACTAAAATCAGCCAAGGTACAGCAGACAACAGGGGGCGTATATTATTAAGGTGGGAAGGGCCATGGTTATTTGGCCCTTTTCAGCCTAACAATCCATAGCCCACAGCCGCCCCAGAAGTGGTGCATCCATCACATGCGCTAATTCTGGTGCTGGGCCCGGCTCTTCCCGTTGCCTTCGTGCGGTGGCAAATGGGGTAATGTATGTGAGGTTGATGCCAGCTCCAGCTGGCATCAAGCCCTGGTATAAATAATGGATGGCGTCTAAGGCCCTGTGCCCACGGGAGCTTGTTCCTGCGGATTTTGCCGCGGAAAACCTGCAGATTTATCTGGATTATCCAGATAAATCCGCAGGTTTCAGCACGTACAGACACTCCCCATGTTATCCTATAGTACATGGGGAGTGTGTGTCCATGCTGCGGTATGTGCAGCTGCGGATGTCCCGCAGCCGCACGTAACTGCATGTCAATTTTTCCTGCGGATTTACCTGTGGAAATCCCGGCGCTCCACTATGGAGATAGAGGCTTACCTGCCTCGATAGCAGACACCCGTCACTTTCTTCCGGTGCAGAGGACCTCACGGCAGTGGAGCTAGGAGCAGGAAGCAGGAGGTGGGCGGGGCCTGCACGAGCTCCGGTCATGTGACAGCCGGTGCTAGTTCAGGCCCGCCCACCTTGTTCTGCACAGTGCAGACGCTGACAGACACGGCGGCCAGAAAGTGAAGTGCTGCGTGATGGAGGTAAGTATGAACTCCCGATCACTCAGCACTTGTTCTGCATTGAGGATGCAGTGCTGAAGCCATGGTACTGTATTCTCAATGCAGAATGCCCGTCGGACATTACACAATACAACCGCAGCATTGAAACGGACAAAGTTGTGGTGCGGATTTCTGGGAGCTCCTGCGGAATGTTCTGCAGATATAACCGCAGGACACTTTCTCCGTGGGCACATAGCCTAACAGACACCGCCATTTCTAATCCAGTAGTTGAAAGGTTGAAAATACCCTGACCCGCCCTCGTTCACCAATTTATTTGTTTTTTTTAAAATAAAAAAAATACAAAAGGTCTGCCATAATCCATGGTGAGGTTCCCCAAAAGGACACCTCTATAATTCTATTAGAGGGATCCACATCGATCACATACTGCTGTCACATTCAATGGAGAGCTGAACGTTGGATACTCCAATTGACCTCCTGGCTTCAACACATACGGGCACGTACGTCCATTTATACACCTACGTCCGGGCACGTACGTCCATTTATACACCTACGTCCGGGCACGTACGTCCATTTATACACCTACGTCCGGGCACGTACGTCCATTTATACACCTACGTCCGGGCACGTACGTCCATTTATACACCTACGTCCGGGCACGTACGTCCATTTATACACCTACGTACGTCCATTTATACACCTACGTACGTCCATTTATACACCTACGTACGTCCATTTATACACCTACGTACGTCCATTTATACACCTACGTACGTCCATTTATACACCTACGTACGTCCATTTATACACCTACGTACGTCCATTTATACACCTACGTACGTCCATTTATACACCTACGTACGTCCATTTATACACCTACGTACGTCCATTTATACACCTACGTACGTCCATTTATACACCTACGTACGTCCATTTATACACCTACGTACGTCCATTTATACACCTACGTACGTCCATTTATACACCTACGTACGTCCATTTATACACCTACGTACGTCCATTTATACACCTACGTACGTCCATTTATACACCTACGTACGTCCATTTATACACCTACGTACGTCCATTTATACACCTACGTACGTCCATTTATACACCTACGTACGTCCATTTATACACCTACGTACGTCCATTCATACACCTACGTACGTCCATTCATACACCTACGTACGTCCATTCATACACCTACGTACGTCCATTCATACACCTACGTACGTCCATTCATACACCTACGTACGTCCATTCATACACCTACGTACGTCCATTCATACACCTACGTACGTCCATTCATTCATTTATACACCTACGTACGTCCATTCATTCATTTATACACCTACATACTTTCATATACCTACATACATACATACATTCATACACCTACAGTCAGGGCCAGAAATATTTGGACAGTGACACAAGTTTTGTTATTTTAGCTGTTTACAAAAACATGTTCAGAAATACAATTATATATATAATATGGGCTGAAAGTGCACACTCCCAGCTGCAATATGAGAGTTTTCACATCCAAATCGGAGAAAGGGTTTAGGAATCATAGCTCTGTAATGCATAGCCTCCTCTTTTTCAAGGGACCAAAAGTAATTGGACAAGGGACTCTAAGGGCTGCAATTAACTCTGAAGGCTTCTCCCTCGTTAACCTGTAATCAATGAAGTAGTTAAAAGGTCTGGGGTTGATTACAGGTGTGTGGTTTTGCATTTGGAAGCTGTTGCTGTGACCAGACAACATGCGGTCTAAGGAACTCTCAATTGAGGTGAAGCAGAACATCCTGAGGCTGAAAAAAAAGAAAAAATCCATCAGAGAGATAGCAGACATGCTTGGAGTAGCAACATCAACAGTCGGGTACATTCTGAGAAAAAAGGAATTGACTGGTGAGCTTGGGAACTCAAAAAGGCCTGGGCGTCCACGGATGACAACAGTGGTGGATGATCGCCGCATACTTTCTTTGGTGAAGAAGAACCCGTTCACAACATCAACTGAAGTCCAGAACACTCTCAGTGAAGTAGGTGTATCTGTCTCTAAGTCAACAGTAAAGAGAAGACTCCATGAAAGTAAATACAAAGGGTTCACATCTAGATGCAAACCATTCATCAATTCCAAAAATAGACAGGCCAGAGTTAAATTTGCTGAAAAACACCTCATGAAGCCAGCTCAGTTCTGGAAAAGTATTTTATGGACAGATGAGACAAAGATCAACCTGTACCAGAATGATGGGAAGAAAAAAGTTTGGAGAAGAAAGGGAACGGCACATGATCCAAGGCACACCACATCCTCTGTAAAACATGGTGGAGGCAACGTGATGGCATGGGCATGCATGGCTTTCAATGGCACTGGGTCACTTGTGTTTATTGATGACATAACAGCAGACAAGAGTAGCCGGATGAATTCTGAAGTGTACCGGGATATACTTTCAGCCCAGATTCAGCCAAATGCCGCAAAGTTGATCGGACGGCGCTTCATAGTACAGATGGACAATGACCCCAAGCATACAGCCAAAGCTACCCAGGAGTTCATGAGTGCAAAAAAGTGGAACATTCTTCAATGGCCAAGTCAATCACCAGATCTTAACCCAATTGAGCATGCATTTCACTTGCTCAAATCCAGACTTAAGACGGAAAGACCCACAAACAAGCAAGACCTGAAGGCTGCGGCTGTAAAGGCCTGGCAAAGCATTAAGAAGGAGGAAACCCAGCGTTTGGTGATGTCCATGGGTTCCAGACTTAAGGCAGTGATTGCCTCCAAAGGATTCGCAACAAAATATTGAAATTAAAAATATTTTGTTTGGGTTTGGTTTATTTGTCCAATTACTTTTGACCTCCTAAAATGTGGAGTGTTTGTAAAGAAATGTGTACAATTCCGACAATTTCTATCAGATATTTTTGATCAAACCTTCAAATTAAACGTTACAATCTGCACTTGAATTCTGTTGTAGAGGTTTCATTTCAAATCCAATGTGGTGGCATGCAGAGCCCAACTCGCGAAAATTGTGTCACTGTCCAAATATTTCTGGACCTAACTGTACATACATTCATACACCTACATACATATATACATTCATACACCTACATACATTTATACACCTACATACATTTATACACCTACATACATTCATACACCTACATACATACATTCATACACCTACATACATATATACATTCATACACCTACATACATATATACATTCATACACCTACATACATATATACATTCATACACCTATATACATTCATACACCTACATACATTCATTCATACACCTACATACATTCATTCATACACCTACATACATTCATTCATACACCTACATACATACATACATTTATGCACCTACATACATACATTTATGCACCTACATATATACATTTATGCACCTACATATATACATTTATGCACCTACATACATACATTTATGCACCTACATACATACATTTATACACCTACATACATTTATACACCTACATACATTTGTACACCTACATACATTTGTACACCTACATACATTTGTACACCTACATACATTTGTACACCTACATACATTTGTACAACTACATACATTTGTACACCTACATACATTTGTACACCTACATACATTTGTACACCTACATACATTTGTACACCTACATACATTTGTACACCTACATACATTTGTACACCTACATACATTTGTACACCTACATACATTTGTACACCTACACACATTTGTACACCTACACACATTTGTACACCTACACACATTTGTACACCTACACACATTTGTACACCTACACACATTTGTACACCTACACACATTTGTACACCTACACACATTTGTACACCTACACACATTTGTACACCTACACACATTTGTACACCTACACACATTTGTACACCTACACACATTTGTACACCTACACACATTTGTACACCTACACACATTTGTACACCTACACACATTTGTACACCTACATACATTTGTACACCTACATACATTTGTACACCTACATACATTTGTACACCTACATACATTTGTACACCTACATACATTTGTACACCTACATACATTTGTACACCTACATACATTTGTACACCTACATACATACATTTGTACACACACGCACACTTTGCTGGATTCTCACCTGTCCCCAGCACACGTCACACGTACCTTAAACACAGAGGTTTAAAGGGGCCTAAGGGTGGGTCATCTGTATTGTAAGTCAGCAGATCCCCTTTAATACTTGGGGCGGCCTTCTAGCCCTAATTCTAATTGTGTGAAGCCCTTATAAAGCCACTACATATTACTTCCTTTGTGGTAAAAGGGTTAAATGAGTTTTCCGGGAAGTGAGCGCCAGACTTTATTTATTTTTTTACTTTATTCTTTTGTACAATAAGGTCCTTTTGTTCCTGTCTCTGACTTTCATGGCCAAGTCTCGCCCACCCCAGTGTTACGTACACGGCCGCCCTACGAGTGTATGTATAACTCCCTGGGAGTTGTGGAAACCGCTTCGCTCAGCGCAGTATGTAGATAGAGGATTGTGTTTTGCCTGTGAGTGTGCACTCAACTGAGTATGCATGTATATGGTGGGATGGGGGAGAGAGAGGTCAGTTTACATGAAACGACAGGCGGCACTATACGACCGCTGATCCAGTAACATTTAACAATTAATGGCCGTTTAAATTCCTGTTTACACAGGAATACAGTATGTGGTGTGCACTGAGCAATCTGTAGTGGGTCACTCAGTGCGCACGTGCTGCCGAAGCCCTGATTAGCCAGCACAATGCATCCCCAAGATCGATGATCTCCTGCGCTGCGCAAAAGATCATTTTACCGGATGAAGAAAACTTTTTCTCAATCATTGGGTGATCAGAGCTGGTTTACACCACAAGGTAACAGTGAAATGAGCGTTTTTAAGAACTGTCTGTGTAAATGCAGGTAAAGCACCGAAAAATACAATAAATATTACCGCCAAAGAGTAGCCGAGAGGTTCCCTTTAAATAACAGCTGTCCGTTTGGCACAGGTCTTGCTGTTTATGAGCTTTGCTATTTGTGAACTTTGTCCTTTAAGTTCAGTTGTTTTTTTCTTTGTGTGGTTTTACATAGGATTCGGTTGCGGAGCTGACGGGTAGAGGGGCCATAGGGAGACCCCCGATCAGTGTAGCCCGTTTATAACCATGTTTTCCAAACCGGCTGCAGGTCTCCTGACCCTCACATACGCCTCTGAGCGACTCACGACCGGTCCGGAGACCCAGCCCATGACACTATTGCATAAAACCAGCCTAATGTACAGACTCCAGCACAACACATTACATACGAGCAGAACCTGGGTAGTTTTGCAAATGAATGTGAACAATTTGTGATTACTGATCAGGTAAACTAAGAAAGTATCAGTCTGAGAAGATTTATCCCTTTATTACTTGCCGTCCTGCTATGTAACATCCGCTTTTGGAAATTTAAAAAGAAAAATCAACTAGGTCCCATGACATGCCATAATTGTATTAAAGGGAATCTGTCAGCAGGTTTTTGCTTCCTAATCTGACAGCATTACTTACAGCAAAGATGGGCAGAAGTTGTAAACCGCCTAGGCCAAAAACTAGTACTCTGCCAGGATGCAGCTAAGCCCCCACTGGAGGCATCACAGGTGCAGGAGGAGCAAATCACACACTTCCAAGGAATGGAGGGGGGCAATTGCTGGATGATAAAACTGCACGCTGATGGCCATAATACCAACTAAAACATCATTTTTTTTTTTTTTTTTTTGTACAGTATACAGCCAGGCCCCTTTCTGTTAGGCCTTCCATATTAGAGTTTCTGTCCCTGCATGATACACAGTGGGGTATGGCTTGGCAGCCCATCTGATCTAATAGTATGGGCACCACCTAATAGGCTGCGGGCTTGTGACTGTGTTATCTGCATGTGTGAACAGTGCTCTATGCAAGCCATCAGTGTGCAGTTTTATCATCCAACAATCGCCCCCTCCATTTTTTGGAAGTGTGTGTGTGTGTGTGTGTGTGTGTGTGTGTGTGTGTGTGTGTGTGTGATTTGCTCCTTCTGCACCTGAGATGCCTCCACCTAGTGGGGCTTTAGCTGTATCCTGGTAGAGTACTAGTTTTTGGCCTGGGCGGTGGACACACTGCAGCCGATCTTTGCTGTAAGTAATGCTCAATTTTTGGAGGATATTTATTCCTTTTTGTGTTGCTATTTCTAATCTGACAGCAGCATAATGTAGGCAAAGAGACTCTGAGTCTAAAGAGCCCTTTACACTCTGCGATATTGCTATCGATATCGCTAGCGAGCATACCCACACCAGTTAGTTGTGCGTCACAGGCAAATCGCTGTCTGTGGCGCACATCGCTAACACCCGTCACACTACTTATCTGCCTAGCGACGTCGCTGTGGCCGGCGATCCACCTCCTTTCTAAGGGGGCGGTTCATTCGGCGTCACAGCGGCGTCACTAGCGGCCGCCCAATAGAAGCAGAGGGGTGAAGATGAGCGGGACGAACATCCCACCCACCTCCTTCCTTCCTCATTGCGGGCGGCCGCAGGTAAGGAGAGGTTCCTCGTTCCTGCGGTGTCACACATAGCGATGTGTGCTGCCACAGGAACGACTAACAACATCGTACACGCAGCAGCAACAATAATCGGGAATGGAATGACGCGTCAACGATCAAGTAAGTAATTTTGATCGTTAACGGTCGTTCGTGCGTTTCACATGCAACTAGGTCCCTAACGAGGCCGGATGTGCGTCACGAATTCCGTGACCCCCCCCCCCCAACGACATCTCGTTAGCGGTGTCGTTGCGTGTAAAGCGGCCTTAAGGCTGGAGTCACACGAGCGTATGGCATGTGATGCGAAAGCATCGGATGTGTTATGCTAATGACCACCGACTCAGGTTCTGCTGTGAGCGTGAGCCGAGTGTCATGCAACTGTGATCTGATCTTGGGATCGGGTCACAGCTGCGAAGCTGAGGGTGGGCGCTGCGGAGGAGAGGGATGGGTTAATCTCCCCATCTCCTCCATTGTCAGCCTGTGCGTATATCGCACTGCACTGGGATAACATCCGACTGCAGTCCGATGTTTCTCTCGCACCCATACACTTGAATGGGTGCAAGTGATGGGGCTCTCGCAGAAAATCGCAGCATGTTGCTACTTGTCTCGCTTCCAGAATCTGGATGCGAGATACGCTGACCAACTGCTCTGCCTCATTCACTAACATTAGTCAAGATTTTCTCACATTGCACTCATCCGATTTCAACGCTCGTGTGAGCATACCCTCATGATGTATCACTTAGATTACTGGATGCAGCCATTGTAACACAATCAGAATGTCTAGATTTAGTATGTAGCAGAGCTGAGCGAGCTTCCCCGCCCACACCAGGCTCTCTATAGAGATTGTATATTGAGTCAGGTGTCAATCAGAGGATGGGGCGTGCCAAACTGTGCGCCTGACATTAGCAATGATAAGAGTCCTGCTGCTTATACAGACAGCAAATAAACAAAAGATAGCCTTTGACAAGACAGGCACACCTGAATTCTATGTTTTAACCCTTGCAGCATGCTGGTTTCAGATTACCCACACCAGGCTCTTTATTAAGATTGTATATTGACCGTGCGCTGTGAATCGGAGGGGGCGTGCCGGACTGTGCTGGTGATTTTGTAGTCCGAGCAATAACGGGGGATGGACCTTGACAAGACGGGCATCCCTGAATTCTGTGTTTTAACCCTTGCAGCATAATGTTTTCAGCTTACATTGCAAAAACCTGCTGATAGATTCCCTTTAAAGGGTCATAAAATATTGATAATTTTAATCTTTGGATCTGTCATCAGTATCTGATCAGTGGGGGTCCGATACCCTGATCGATTGTCATCAGCCCTGGTGGTGGTTCCATGTAAAGACTTTGTGCAGCTCCATTGAATTGTAGCAGCCGCTGCCGAGTGCTGCAGATCCCTTCTCTTGAATAGAAGTTTTGCAAAGCTCCGCAGCGGCCACTACACATTGGATCCAGCTAATCGTTGTGTATTTACACCTGGCCATTATGACAGCTGATAAGTGGGGGAGGGGTTGCCAGCCGTCAGATCATACTGACCTGATATTAGGGACATAATACAAATCTGCACTTTTACTGCAGAACATGCGTTAAATGCACTATGCCATGTGTGAATGGGGTCTTATATTCTATGTCAATTGCCACTTACACTATTCACTGTTCCCTATGAAATAAAAAGGTGGAGAATACCGTTTTTTTTTTTGTTTTTTTGTTTTTTTTTTTTTGTTTTCCACTGCCGTTGTGCAAGTCTACAGCCAGCAAGGCGTGCCAGGAATTTCTTGTTTATTTTGGTATTTGCTGAAAATAATCACATACTGGCTCTACCTGTCGGCTACCATTTTCAAACTGAAAAGATACTTTAACTCACTTATTCCAGCAGCAGGTTAATGAGTTTTCAGCAGTCTCATTATCATCACAGACAAGATTACAATGGCATGTTCTTCAAATTTTTTTGTACATGCTCATTAGATGCTTTAATCCAAGAGATAGATTCTTATCGGTTATGTACGTGTGGGTTTCCTCCAATGAAACCTCCGTGGCCAAAGTGAATATTGCAAGTGTTTTTTTTTTTTAAATACAAATCATGAAATGAAAAACACATTTTACATGAACTGCTGCACCATTCAAGACTGGACTCCTTAGGGCCCCCCGTTCTCCCGTGTCTCTGTGTCGCCGGGCCCCCCGTTCTCCCGTGTCTCTGTGTCGCCGGGCCCTCCCGCTCTCCCGTGTCTGTGTCGCCGGGCCCCCCCCCGGCTCTCCCGTGTCTGTGTCGCCGGGCCCTCCCGCTCTCCCGTGTCCGTGTGGCCGGGCCCCCCCGCTCTCCCGTGTCCGTGTGGCCGGGCCCCCCCGCTCTCCCGTGTCCGTGTGGCCGGGCCCCCCCCGCTCTCCCGTGTCCGTGTGGCCGGGCCCCCCCGCTCTCCCGTGTCCGTGTGGCCGGGCCCCCCTTCTTGTTATCATGGGTCCAAGCATAGGATAGGAGCGTATTTGCAATGTTGGAAATAACTCTTAAATCTGCATGTCCAATCTATGTGGAATCATCCAAAGCGCTGACTATGCAGATTACTAGTATATGTGCCGTATTCTAATACATTTTCCAAATATACCTCATTTTAGACACTTTATAAATCTATTAAAAGGAATCTGTCACCAAGTTTTTGCCACCTAATCTGAGAGCAGCATAATGTAGAGGCAGAGATCCTGATTCCAGCAATCTGTCACTTACTGGGCTGCTTAGTGTAGTTTAGATAATCTGCTGATTAATCAATGATTTTATCATTACAGGACTACTTAGCGTTCTGCAGGTAGTCCAGCATATTCATGAGCTTTGTATAACGGCTAGATGTGCAGCAGAGAAAACATCTGATTTTATCAAAATGACAGCAAACAGCTCAGTAAGGGGCACATCACTGGAATCGGGGTCTCTGTCTCTGTATTATGCTGCTCTCAGATGAGAGAGCAGAAATCGAGTGACAGTCCCTTTAAGCAGCGGTATGGTTTAATGCTCTGGTTTTGGCTCTCATACATTATAATATTTTGGTATGTGCTAATATCGTGTAGGCTGAGCTGGCTGATAATTGGTTTATGATTGCAGAACTTTCCAGAACTTCCCATCCTCTGACATTGGATATTTTTGCTGTTTACAGGGGATGACTTTCTGATGCATAACCATGGATGATGAAGAGAATCAGGATCAGCTCATCAACAGGAACACCTCCCAGGGGAAAAGCCGACGACAAGGGCCGTTTGTAGTCAGTGATGATGGTAATGCTTGGATTGCAAAGCTACCGAGTTATTAAAGAAGCTGTTCAGAAATTTTTGGGGGGGGGGGGGGGAAACATGAAGATTAACTCTCTATCTGCAGGTAAATAACGTTTTACAAGTTGACGAGTGCCTGTGAGCATGGGCAGTAGTAAGCTTTACCTGCATGAGGTACAGGTTATCACCAGGTCTCAGCAGCTGATTAACATTCAGAAAAACATGATGCACAGCAGTGTGAGCAGTCTCTTCTTACCTCAGCATTCCTAGTATCTCTGGTGTTAAATCGTATAAACAAGGTGAACAGCAGTGTAAGCAGCCTCTCCTTACCTCAGCACTGCTGGTATTTTAAGTATTAGATCATACAGAGAGGGTAGACAGCAGTATGGGCTGACATTTTTTTTTTTTTTAAATATATACTTCAGCACCCCTCGTATGACCAGTATTAGATCAGATGAACCGCATTATCATTAGCCTCTTCTTACCTCAGCACCTCTGGTATCTTGAGTATTCAATCATATATAGACAGGGTGAGCAGCAGTGTTATCAGTCTTTCCTTTGGCCGGTTTCACACATCCGGCATTTCGCCGCTTTGCCGGATCTGTCACACTCCAGTACAGTGCAGTGGCATCGTGGCATGCTCCGGTCACATGACAGCATGTGACCGGAGCTTGCCGCGATGCCACTGTACTGGAGTGTGACGGATCTGGCAAAGTGGTGAAATGCCGGATGTGTGAAACCGGCCTTACCTCAGCACCTCTGGTATCTAAAGTATTAGATCATACAGACAGCTTTGGCAGCAGTGTGAGCAGCCTCTTCTTACCTCAGCACCCCTGGTATATCAGAATTGGATAAATAGAATAGGTGGACAGCAGTGTGAGCAGCCTCTCCTTACCTCAGCACCTCTGTTATCTCTAGTTCTAAATCAGATATACAGGGAGGCCAGAAGTGTAAGCAGCCTCTTCTTACTTCAGCATCTCTGGTATCTCCAGTGTTAGATATGACAGGGAGGCCAGTAGAATGAGCAGCCTTTTCTTACCTCAGCACCCCTGGTATCTCAAGTATTCGATCATACAGACAGGGTGAGCAGCAGTGTAAGCAGTCTCTTCTTACCACAGCACTCCTTGTATCTCAAGTATTAGATCATATAGACAGGTTGAGCAGCAGTGTAAGCAACCTCTTTTTACCTCAGCACCCCTGGTATATCAGTATTGGATCAGATAGAATGGGTGGACAGCAGTGTGAGCAGCATCTCCTTACCTCTGCACTCTTGGAATATCCGTATTAGATTAGATAGGCTGCACACACTGCTGTCCTCCCTATCTAATCTAATACGGATATTCCAAGGGTGCAGAGGTAAGGAGATGCTGCACACGCTGCTTTCCTCCCTATTTGCCTTTTAATATTTGTATTCTTTTGGTTACAGAAGATGTTGAGGAATCTGATGGATCAGGGAGTGAAGGGGAGGATGATATGGATGAAGAAGATGGTGAGGTGGAAGATGGCTCTGGTGAGTATTAACAATCTAATGAAGCAGTAATTGCTTTTAAGATGTGGGACCTGATTCACTAAGACCTTTGATGATGGGGGTTTGGTGGAGATATAAGGCAGATGGCTTGGGTCAGGCGATCCGGCCAGTAGGCTGTATATGCATATGGCCCCTTCAGAGAGGTGGAGGACTTGCCCTCTAGCACCACTTTTTGAAGTAGTAATCCTAAAAGTCAATATTGAGCCTTGCCTTGACTTTGGATAAAAGCCACACCAGACTCTCAATTTTCAGACACGGTGTTTCGGGGTATTGCTCCTCATCAGTGCAAAGTATGGGATTGGCTTTGGCTATATGATGGGCTTAAGTCTGGGATCTAAGGGGTAAGGTTTCTCCTTGTGGAGTGGGACATGCCGGGATGAGCAATAGATGTACACGGAGAACGCTTCATTACATAAGGTGACCAATGTGTCTGTCTATTGCTTTTTTTTAGATTCAGTAGAGGAGGGGGAAGAAGAAGAAGAGGGGGAGGAGGAGGATGAAGATGATGAAGATGAAGAGGACCTTCCAATGGGTAACGTGGATCCCACACAATCTGCAACAGATTTGGCTGAAGCGATGAGTTCTGATGAAGAAAGGGAGAACTGCCCCATCTGTCTGAATGGTTTCAGAGACCAGGTCGTGGGGACACCAGAAAACTGTAACCATTACTTCTGCCTGGACTGCATTCTAGAGTGGGCAAAGGTTAGTGATCTGCAGCGTCGCAGCACATTCAGCCTATGATGTTCCTAATGGAAACAAATCTTTATAGATAAAATCTTGCGCATGCATCCATGTCTGGTATCAATGAGCTGCCATGACAGTCAGGGTTCGCTGTTATGTTGATAATTTTTTTTTTTTTTTTTTTGTGATGACCTGGTGGAAGCTGGCCTTCCCAGGGGGCCAGGCGGCAGCTGGGCCTTCCCAGGGGGCCAGGCGGCAGCTGGGCCTTCCCAGGGGGCCAGGCGGCAGCTGGGCCTTCCCAGGGGGCCAGGCGGCAGCTGGGCCTTCCCAGGGGGCCAGGCGGCAGCTGGGCCTTCCCAGGGGGCCAGGCGGCAGCTGGGCCTTCCCAGGGGGCCAGGCGGCAGCTGGGCCTTCCCAGGGGGCCAGGCGGCAGCTGGGCCTTCCCAGGGGGCCAGGCGGCAGCTGGGCCTTCCCAGGGGGCCAGGCGGCAGCTGGGCCTTCCCAGGGGGCCAGGCGGCAGCTGGGCCTTCCCAGGGGGCCAGGCGGCAGCTGGGCCTTCCCAGGGGGCCAGGCGGCAGCTGGGCCTTCCCAGGGGGCCAGGCGGCAGCTGGGCCTTCCCAGGGGGCCAGGCGGCAGCTGGGCCTTCCCAGGGGGCCAGGCGGCAGCTGGGCCTTCCCAGGGGGCCAGGCGGCAGCTGGGCCTTCCCAGGGGGCCAGGCGGCAGCTGGGCCTTCCCAGGGGGCCAGGCGGCAGCTGGGCCTTCCCAGGGGGCCAGGCGGCAGCTGGGCCTTCCCAGGGGGCCAGGCGGCAGCTGGGCCTTCCCAGGGGGCCAGGCGGCAGCTGGGCCTTCCCAGGGGGCCAGGCGGCAGCTGGGCCTTCCCAGGGGGCCAGGCGGCAGCTGGGCCTTCCCAGGGGGCCAGGCGGCAGCTGGGCCTTCCCAGGGGGCCAGGCGGCAGCTGGGCCTTCCCAGGGGGCCAGGCGGCAGCTGGGCCTTCCCAGGGGGCCAGGCGGCAGCTGGGCCTTCCCAGGGGGCCAGGCGGCAGCTGGGCCTTCCCAGGGGGCCAGGCGGCAGCTGGGCCTTCCCAGGGGGCCAGGCGGCAGCTGGGCCTTCCCAGGGGGGCCAGGCGGCAGCTGGGCCTTCCCAGGGGGCCAGGCGGCAGCTGGGCCTTCCCAGGGGGCCAGGCGGCAGCTGGGCCTTCCCAGGGGGCCAGGCTTTTTACCAGATACTGCAATATTGAAGTATTTCAACATAAAGAACAATCGATCAAACTGAGACACATTCCAGTTCACTATGGGGATTTAAGTTACAAGCAAGATTTTGTGTGTGTGTGTGTAATTCTGTCCAAATTTATTTTTTTTTTGTGCAGTTACATTACACACAGGATATAAATGTGTATTTCAAAACATAAAATTGTAATGCTTTTCTGGGAAAAATATTTCATTTTCTAGAACAATTTTTCTTTTTTTTTTTTTAAGGGTACCAACACTTTCAGCCATAACTTTATAAAATTTACTTTTTGCAAAATGGTATTGATTAAAATGCCAATCTGCTACGGAAAAGAGAAAAGTCCTCACATTCACATGCTCCATTTATAGAAATTAAACAGTCATCAATCTCGGAAAACACCACACACACACACACACACACACACACACACACACACACACACACACACACACACACACACACACACACACACACACACACACACACACACACACACACACACACACACACACACACAGGCGCGCACACACACACTCACTCACACTCACACTCACATATATAATATACTTTTCTTTGTCGCTCCATTGGGAGACCCAGACAATTGGGTGTATAGCTATTGCCTCCGGAGGCCACACAAAGTATTACACTCAAAAGTGTAAGGCCCCTCCCCTTCTGGCTATACACCCCCAGTGGGATCACTGGCTCATCAGTTTTCATGCTTTGTGCAAGGAGGTCAGACATCCACACATAGCTCCACTGTTTAGTCAGCAGCAGCTGCTGACTATGTCGGATGGAAGAAAAGAGGGCCCATACTAGGGCCCCCAGCATGCTCCCTTCTCACCCCACTTTATGTCGGAGGTGTTTGTTAAGGTTGAGGTACCCATTGCGGGTACGGAGGCTGGAGCCCACATGCTGATTCCTTCCCCATCCCTGTTACAGGGCTCTGGGCGAAGTGGGATTTTAACGGTCTCCAGGCACTGAGACCGTGCTCCATCTACAGCCCCTGGAGAAGACGCTGGATATGGAGCGGAGTACATCAGGGACAGGCCCTGCTTCCTCAAGGTACTCTGTGTCCCCGTGCATTTCGCACGCACACCGCAGCATTGCTGGGTGTGTTAGTGCGCCGGGGACATCAGCGCTGCTGCGCTTGTGCCATTGTCTCACTTCAGCTTAGCTGAGTGGGCAGACTTATGTAGAACGGTCGCGCCGGCCGCTGGGACTGCGACGCGGCTGGGACTTGTGGTGCGCCGGGGACTTCCGCGCTGGCCGCGCTTTTACGGCGGCCGCGCTTATAAATCGAGTCCCCGGCTTTTGCGGCCTAGTTCGTTCGTTAACGCCCACAGGCCTGCCAGTCAGGGTAGGGGCGTGACGCTGCACATCACGGCAGCCCGGAGAGCTGGAGTATGTTTTGCATACTCCACCCCTCTCACTGTGTGCACTGTGAAACCGGATTCCCGCACTTTCTCAAGCACGCCCACGGCTTCCTTCTCTAACACAGGACGCCGGCAGCCATTATTGTCAGTTCTTTCTATAGCGATAAAACAGACAAGTGTGGGAACACCCTGACAGGGATTCTGAGGTTCACACAATCGCTGTGAGCAGGCGTTAATCAGCACTTGTGGTGCTAACCCCACTAGTGCCGAAGTGCATTGAGATATATGCTTCTACGCTATGCATTGCACTGTTTTGGTCGTACTTTTGTATATATCCTCCTTATTGTGCGGAGGAGATTACAGCATACTGTCTGTGGAAAACAGAGGTGCAGAAGCACATGTTTTCCATGCAGCCGGTACAGCAGGTACGGCTATATGGCCGGCAGGTTACATACACCCCCATTGTATGCAACTTAGCCGGAGTCTCTGCTAATGATCCAGAGGCTGGGGATGAAGTCTGCAGTGTTTACTGACAGATTTTCTGAGACTATGGCTGTGATACTAGAAGCCTTGCAGTCCAGACAAGTCTCTCACACCATGAGCACTGTTGAATCATTGATCCATGGTCCCCCTCAGTGTGAACAATTACAGCTCCGGGGGGGTCACGTGCATCCCAGAGTCACGGCTCTGACACGGACGACAGTCCCAGACAGCCTAAGCGGGCTCGCTGAGCGGCCCTCAGTTTCATCGCACTGGTCAGGGTCCCGCAGGTGGACTCTCTGGGTGCTGAAGCGGAGATAGCTGCTCAGGAGTCTTATCCTGAGACCGCTCTCAATCTCGGTACACCTGATGGTGACGCCATAGTGTATTATCTTATAGCGTCCATCAATAGAATGTTGGTCATTTCTCCCTCAGCTCCTCCTGTGAAGGAGCCAGCTGTACGGCAGGAGAAATTCTATTTCAGGTATCCCAAGCGTAAATTAGGTATTTTTCTGGACCACTCTGCCTTCAGAGAGATAGTCCAAAAACACCACGCTTATTCAGATAAGCGCTTCTCCAAGCGGCTTAAGATACACGTTATCCCTGCCCCTGACGTGGTCAAGGGCTGGACCCAGTGTCCCAAGGGACATCCTCCACTCTCCAGGCTTGTGGCTAGATCCATAATTGCAGTGGAAGATGGGGTTCCACTTACAGATGCCGCTGACAGACAGATGGATCTCTGGTCGAAATCCACCTATGAGGCTGTAGGCGCGCCGTTGGCTCCAGCATTCGCAGCCATAGAGGCACTCCAAGCCATTTCAGCTTGTCTTACACAGATGGACACAGTCACACGTACATCTGTACCGCAGGTGGCATCCTTAACCTCTCAAATGTTTGCATTTGCGTCTTACGCGATTACGCCTGTCCTACACTCTACGAGCCGTACGACAGAGGCGTCCGCTCACTCCGTGTTTTTACGCAGACCCTGGTCGTTAAGTGAATGGAAGGCAGATTTTGCTTCCAAAAAAGTACTTAACCAGTTTGTTTTTTTCTGCGGAACGACTGTTTGGTGGGCGTTTGGATGAAATCATTAAACACTCCAAGGGTAAAGATTCATCCTTACCTCAGCCCAGACAAACAAACCCCAACAGAGCAGGGGTCCCCTCGTCCAAAAGGACTCAAAAAGATCAGAGGAGCTCAGATTCGTGGCGGGCTCAGTCACGCCCAAAACAGACAGTCTGAAAACCCGCTTCCAAGGCGGCTTCCTCAGGACTTGCAGCCTCCTCTCTTCGCATCCGCGCTCGGTAGCAGGCTCTCCCGCCTTGGCGATATTTAACTGCCATAGGTCAATGGCCGTTGGGGGAGAGACATTCTGTCTCACGGGTACAGGATAGAGTTTAGTTCGTCCTCCAACTCGATCTTCAGAACTTCTCCACCTCCCGGCCGAGCCGTTGCGCTTCTGCAAAAGATGGGCACTTTATAGGCAGAAGGAGTGGTGACTACGTTTCTCTTCAGGACCAAGGTCACGGTTTTTGCCCCAATTTATTTCGGGTGCCAAAAAAGGACGGGTCGTTCCGTCCCGTTCTGGATCTAAAACGGCTCAACAAGCTCGTGAGCACCAGGCGGTTCTGGATGGAATACTCCGCTCCGTCATCGCCTCAATGTCCCAAGGAGGTTTCCCAGCATCAATAGACAGGATGCTTATCTCCACGTGCCGATTGATCCAGAGCACCAGCGTTTCTGCGCTTCGTTATAGGAAACGAACACCTTCTGTTCGTAACTCTTCCTTCCTGCTGGCGACAGCCCCACGGGTCTTCGCCAAGTTCATGGCAGCAGTAGTGACAGTTCTGCACTCTCAAGGTCACTCTGTGATCCCGTATTTGGACGATTTCCTGGTCAAGGCACCCTCTTAGGGAACACTGCCCGTATGTTGCGCTGGAGACTCTCCAGAGTTTTGGGTGGATCATCAACTTTCAATGTCAGATCCGACCCTGACCCAATCGCTACCATATCTAGGTATGGAGTTTCATACTCTCTCAGCGATAGTGAAGCTTACGCTAAATCAACAGCGTTCACTACAGACAAGGCTACAATCTCTCCTTTAAGGACCAGTCGCACACATTGAGACGCCTCATGTACTTCCCAAGGTCCTTCCTACTCCCATCCTGGGTGGTAGTTACGACAGACGTGAGTCTATCAGGGTGGGGAGCAGTTTTTCTCCACCACAGGGCTCAAGGTACTTGGACTCAGAAATAATCCAACCTTCGGATCAATGTTCTGGAAAACAGAGCAGTGTATCTTGCTCGACTAGCCTTCCAGCAGTGGCTGGAAAGCAAGCAAATCCGAATTCAATCGGACAACTCCACAGCGGTGGCATACATTTACCACCAAGGAAGAACACGCAGCCGGCAAGCCTTCCAGGAAATCCGGCAGATTCTGACGTGGGTGGAAGGCACGGCATTCACCGTATCCTCAGTTCACATCCCAGGGGAAGACTGGGAAGCAGACTTCCTCAGTCGCCAGGGTATGGACGCAGGCGTATGGTCTCCTCAAGATCTGTCGCCGCTGACAGATGCCGGACGTCGACCTAATGGCGTCACGGCACAACAACATCGTCCCGGCTTCATGGCACGGTCTCACAATCTTCGATCTCTGGCGGCGAACGCCTTAGTTCAGCATTGGTCGCAGTTCTAGCTACCTTATGGGTCACGCCGCTGGCATTGTTGCCCAGAGTGCTGCGCAAGTTCAGGCCCGACTGCCGCCGCGCCATCCTCGTCGCTCCATTGGCCAAGGATGACGTGGTACTCGAATCGGTGGTACCTCACGGTGGGCCAACCGGAGGCACTACCAGACCGATCAGACTTGCTGTCTCAAGGGCCATTTTTCCATTTTTCCAGTTGAATTCTGCGACCCTCAACCTGACGGTGTGGCATTGAGTCCTGGAGCCTTGCGTCTTCAGGATTATCTCAGGACGTGGTTGCCACCATGGGACAGACTAGGATACCAACGTCCGCCAAGATTGACCACAGGATGTGGAAGATATTCTTATCTGGGTACTCGGCTCAAGGGGTTTCTCCCAAGCCGGTTCCATCGTCTATGTTTCCTTCCTTCCTGCAATCTAGGTTGGAAAATGGGTTGTCGCTCAGCTCCCTCTCGGGACAAGTCTCAGCGCTATCTGTATTTTTTCAGAAACGCCTAGCACGACTTCCGCAGGTACGCACGTTCCTGCAGGGAGTTTGTCTTCTCAGCACTCCGTACAAGCGGCCGTTAGAGCCCTGGGATCTGAACAAGGTTCTAATTGCTCTTAAGAAGCCGCCTTTCGAGCCTAGGAAAGATTTTCCCTTTCCCACCTTTCACGGGAAGTGGCCTCTCTAGTACGGTCACGGCTCTTAGGAGAAGTTTTCGAGCTAGTAACGCTCTCATACAAATCTTACTTCCTGGTCCTTTACCAGGACAAGGTAGTTCTGCGCCCGATTCCGGGATTTCTCCATAAGGTGGTATCCCACTCTCATCTCAATCAAGATATCACCTCACCTTCTTTGTGTCCTCATCCAGTCCACCAACTTCAGAAAGATTTGCAGCTGTTGGATCTGGTGAGAGCACTCAGGTTCTACACGGATGCACTCTTTGTCCTTGTCGCTGGTCGGCGTAAAGAGTCGCAAGCTTCCAGATCCACCCTGGCTCGGAGGATCGAGGAACCAATTCTTGAAACCTACAGTTCTACTGGGCTTCCGGTTCCTTCAGGGCTGAAGGCCCATTCTACCAGAGCCGTGGGTGCGTCCTGGGCATTACGGCACCAGGCTACGGCTCAGCAGGTGTGTCAGGCACCCACCTGGTCGAGTCTACTTACTTTTACCAGGCATTATCAGATGCATACCTACGCTTCGGCAGACGCCAGCCTAGGTAGATAAGTCATTCAGGCGGCGGTTGGCCACCTGTAGGAGAGGGCCGTTTGACGGCCCTATCATGGGGTATTCTTTTACCCACCCAGGGATTGCTTTTGGACATCCCAATTGTCTGGGTCTCCCAATGGAGCGACAAAGAAGAAGGGAATTTTGTTTACTTACCGTAAATTCCTTTTCTTCTAGCTCCAATTGGGAGACCCAGCACCCGCC
Organism: Anomaloglossus baeobatrachus; assembly: GCF_048569485.1. Classification (NCBI taxonomy): domain Eukaryota; kingdom Metazoa; phylum Chordata; class Amphibia; order Anura; family Aromobatidae; genus Anomaloglossus; species Anomaloglossus baeobatrachus. The sequence continues at coordinate 59,810,701 of NC_134362.1, forward strand.
CTGTTTTCTCGGGGTTTTTTTCGGTTTTTTCGGGTACACATGCTGTTAATGTGGAATGGTTTCAGTTCTCCGATGTTCCTCGGATTGAATTGGTCCTTAAACCTGTTATTGGCTTTCCTCCTTCTTGCTTTGGCACTAAAACTGATGAGCCAGTGATCCCACTGGGGGTGTATAGCCAGAAGGGGAGGGGCCTTACACTTTTGAGTGTAATACTTTGTGTGGCCTCCGGAGGCAATAGCTATACACCCAATTGTCTGGGTCTCCCAATTGGAGCTAGAAGAAAAGGAATTTACGGTAAGTAAACAAAATTCCCTTCTTTTACACTGCATGTACATTTGCTCATGTTTAGGGCATAAAATGTCATGGCAGTGGCTGCTTCCTAAAACTTAAACTCAAAAATCATTGTTTTTGTTTTTTGTTTTTTTTTTTTTTTTTAATCATTTTGTCACGGCACATGAAATCATTTTCCCGTACAAAAACTAAGATTGCCTTCATCTGTAAGGGGTTAATAAAAAATAATCATGCATCTAGATTACTATCCTGTATCGAGGCAGCGCTGCTAACCTTGCTTTCTGCTTCTTTCTCCTTACAGAATGCCAATTCCTGCCCCGTGGACAGAATCACCTTTTCATGCATTCATATTAGGGCTCATTATGGTGGAGATATCTTGAAAAAGGTGAATATATGGCCTTGTTCTTAGAGATATTGTTATGTTTGGCTTTTATGGATATAATGCTTTTTATGTTCTCCATAACCATCAATTATGTGTCGTATAGACGCTGGAGTAATAATTTCTCTCTCTTCCTGTGCTTTTGATGTAGGTCCCAATACAAAGTAAAGTAGATGAGAGTTTGGTAGAGGAGGACCCTACAAACTGTGAAGTTTGTGGGCGTAGTGACCGAGAGGACCGTCTGCTGCTGTGTGATGGCTGTGATGCCGGGTATGTGCCTTCTACAATGTGGGACTTGTTCTCTGGTTCTCCCCTGGATCTAACACCTTGGGTTTGAGGCCAAGTCTATGACCCTTGGGCTTTTCTTTCTTCATGAGTCTGTGGGTGGGGGGGACCAAGCGTGAGCAGGGGACACAGGTCTTCAACAATCAGTGGAGGACCTAGCGGTGGCACCTATCTTGTGAACAGGTGACAACATCTGGGATATCCTTAGTAACCATACTTCAATTCTTTTTTTTGTAAATCAATAGTAAATACGAAAATAAGAAACTTTGTAATATCTTATCAGATAAATCTGCTTCCTTCTCATTAATACCATTGGGGACACACCGTGGGTTACCATTCTCTGCCACTAGGAGGCTTGACACTATCTGAAACAATGTTTCTTTGGCTGTCGAGAAGTGTTCAACATCACTCTGCTCAGGGCCTCTGGTCTTTTGAAGAATCTGAATGACCAGGTCCCAAGACTCATGGACCTTCATGGTAGAAGTTCTGGTCACTCCATGGGCAGAGTTCGATCTTCTCTATCTCTACCGTCCTCTACCTCTCCTACATTGTGTTCTCAAGCAAGTCAAATGGAAGGCTTTCCTGCTATCCTCTTAACTCCTGTATTGGCCTCACCGGGTATGGTCCTCTGACCTTATTCATCTGGTCACAGGTGTCCTGTTGCCCTTCCACTCTTGTGCCTCTCCATGCAGGCACCCGGTGGAACTTTGGGATCTCTGTCTGGATCAGTCTGCCCTCCATGAGTTTCCCTTCGAGCCTGTTCATAGCATCTCTTCTAAGATCCTTTCGTGGAATGTGGCATTCATGGTGGCCATAGCCTTCATTCATAGGGTGCCTGAGTTGGCTGCCCTGTCCTCCAGGACTCCCTTTCAGGTCCTTTGGCCTGTTCCATCATTTCCTCTAAAGGTGGTTTCCACTATCCACGTTAATGATGACCCTGTGTTTCCCCTCCTTTTTTTTTTTTTTTGTCCATCTCCATTTCATCACTGGACGTGTTCTTTTCATTGTCCAGATCTAGTTAGAGCCATCAGGACCTAGCGTTCAGTTACAGAAGCTTTTTAGCTTTTCGATCCTCTTCTCTTTTCATGATTCAAAACAACCCACAGAAGGGTTTTTCAGCCTCCAAAACTACCAAAGCTCAATGGATTAGGTCAGCTATCGCGGAAGCCTAGAAGTCCAAGGGAAACTCTCCTCCTCTTTGGGTCACAGCTCATTCCACCAGGGTGGTCGGTGCCTCCTGGGTGGTCAGGGCTCTGCTGCAAAGCTGCCACCTAGGACTGTCCATACCTGTGTGACATTTTACAAAATCTACTCCATGGCTTCTGCGTATGCTGGCTGATTGCGGAAGGTGCTGCAGCGGTGAGAATGGTCCGCTGTTGTTTTTCCCACCCAGTGGGACTGCTTTCAGATGTTCCTACAGTCATGTGCCCCCCATGCTATTAAAGGGAACCTGTCATTTAGTTTCTTTATCGTTCCTATGGGAGACCCAGACATTGGGTGTATAACTTCTGCCTCCGGAGGACACACAAAGTACTACACTAAAAAGTGTAGCTCCTCCCTCTGAGCATATACACCCCCTGGAGAACGAGATCTAGTCAGTTCATTGCTTTGTGTTCAGGAGGCACACATCCACACATGCATTCTCATCTGATTTTTCATTTTTGGAAAGAGTTTGAAGAAAAGCGGGTCCAAGCCTGGACTCCCGGCATGTCCCTTCTCACCCCACTGTCGGCGGTGTTGTTAAGGTTGATTCCAAGGCTGGAGCCTTACATGCCGTGCTCCTTCACCATCCCTCGGGCTCTGGCTTGAAGTGGGAGCCAGCACGGTTCTCCATGCTTTGCAGGAGACCGGTCTCCATCCGCAGCCCTTCAGGATCCTGCTGGACGGAGCACTCATCCCCAGGGACTTGGAACCCTGCGTCTCAGCAAGCTAAGTACCTGAGACATTTATATTCTGGGGGTCCCTGTACTTTATTATGGTGGGAGAGTGTGCTGTGTAACTTTTCTGACATTTCCGGCCGGTTCTCTGGCTGTCGCCTGAGAACCGCGCCGATGGTGCCTGCGCGCCGGCCGCATCGCTCAAATATAGGCCCCGGCTTCGCCGGAGGCCTACTTTCGATTTCACTGCCCTCGCATGTCAATCATGCAGAGGGACAGTGCGGCTCCGCCCAGCGGCCGTTCGGCACAGGGGAGGGACACTCCTCTCTGAGTACATGTCCCCTCCCCTGTAAGTCTCCTTGGCCCTCCAGATCCCGCTCTCAGAGCAGGTCCCGCCCCCTCTCCTCACTCCGGCGCCATTTTATCAGCGTTTTTCTCTGCGATCAGCGCTGGCTGCAGCATCCCTGCTAAGCTGCTTGGGGGTCCGGGCTGTGGGATCTGGAGGGCACACAAACGGTCTGGTAAGCCACAACCTCCAGTTGTGGACCTTCTTATATACTCTCTGGGGGTCATTCTGGCTCAGAGCCCCCACTCCAGCAGCATGTCTCACACAAGGAGCAAGGCTGTACTCAGTATGCACTGTATGTAAGCTCATACTGCCTGAACCGAGCACATATCCACATTGTGATGCCTGCTCTAACCTGACAATGCCTCAGCCTGGAATCGCCCCCCCAGTGGTCTCTCCGGCTGCTCCGGCTCCGGTGGCTGAACCCCCGGCTTGGGTAGAATCCTTCTCTAGGTCAATCTCCCAGTCTTTTGTCGACTCCATGGGACAGCTGTCCCGGACGTTGCTGAACATGCATCAGCCCCCTTCTCAGGGCGCCTCTGCTGCTAGGGCTCTCTCAGCGGAGCTCACAGAGGATTCTTCATATGGTCCCAGACCCCGTCCTCCTAAGAGGAGACGTAGGGCTCCCTCCCCTTCCTCGTCTCGCGGCTCTGCTTCTGAAGCTGACTCGCCGGACGGGGAGGATGCCTTTACAGGGGGCTCGGAGGCTACCTCCATGTGCCCCATTGATTTGTCCGAAGGTGACTCAGATGTTAGTGATTTGATTGCGTCCATTAATTCGGTACTGGACCTCAATCCGCCAGTATCAGAGGAGCAACCCTCTCTGGCAGAAAAGCACCAGTTTACCTTGCCTAAGAGGACAAAGAGTGTGTTCTTTAACCACTCCAGTTTTCAGGCCGCTGTGACCAAGCCTAGGGCCTGTCCTGACAAACGCTTCCCAAAGCATGGTTCTGATGACCGTTTTCCTTTTCCACCTGAGGTGGTCAAGGAGTGGGCTCATTCACCAAAGGTAGACCCCCCCGGTGTCTAGACTCTCAGCCCGGACTGTTGTATCAGTGGCTGATGGCACCTCTCTTAAGGATTCCACTGACCGCCAGGTTGACCTTCTGGCCAAATCTGTATATGAGGCGGCAGGGGCCTCGTTCTCCCCATCTTTTGCAGCAGTGTGGGCTCTCAAAGCCATCTCTGCTTCTCTAGAGGAGATGCATTCCCTCGCCAGAGAATCTATGCCCGAAATGGTTGCCTTAACTTCCCAAGCTTCAGCTTTTTCATCCTATGCCATGTCTGCCATGCTGGAGGCTTCTCACCGCACTGCGGTGGCTTCGGCTAATTCCCTCGCTATCCGCCGGATCTTGTGGCTTCGAGAGTGGAAGGCAGATGCTTCTTCAAAGAAGTACCTTGCTGGGCTCCCATTTGCTGGGTCCAGGCTGTTCGGTGAACAACTGGATGAAATTATTAAGGAAGCTACTGGCGGGAAGAGTACTTCCATGCCACAAACCAAAACCAGGAAACCTGTCCAGGGTAGGAACCAGTCGAGGTTTCGTTCCTTTCGTTCCTCCAACTGGTCGTCCTCTAAGCCCTCGGCCTCGTCCACTAACTCAGCCAAGGACCAAAAATCCAACTGGCGCACAAAGGCGCGTCCACAGAAGACCGCAGGAGCTGCTGCCACTAAGGCAGCCTCCTCTTGACTATCTGTCCGCGCCAGCAACGTCCTTAGTCGGTGGCAGGCTCTCCCACTTTGGCGACGCGTGGTTTCAACACGTCTCCGATCAGTGGGTGCGGGATGTCATCTCCCACGGCTACAGGATAGAATTCTCTTCCAGCCCGCCAAACAGATTTTTTCTGTCAACTCCCCCCTGTTCCAATGCCGCCGCCTTCTCTCAGGCCGTGGCATCCTTGCAGGCCAACGGAGTAATTGTACCGGTTCCCGCCCGGGAACGGTTCAGAGGTTTCTACTCAAATCTCTTCCGAGTCCCCAAAAAGGACGGTTCCTTCCGGCCCATCCTGGATCTCAAGCTTCTCAACAAGCATGTTCAGGTGCGGCATTTTCGCATGGAATCCCTGCGGTCAGTCATTACCTCAATGACCCAAGGGGATTTCCTGGCATCCATCGACATCAGAGATGCCTATCTGCATGTGCCAATTGCAGTTTCTCACCAGCGTTGGCTACGTTTTGCAATCGGAGAGGAACATTTCCAATTCGTGGCTCTCCCCTTCGGGTTAGCCACGGCCCCTCGGGTATTTACCAAGGTCATGGCAGCAGTGATTGCGGTTCTGCACCTCCAGGGGGTGGCAGTGATTCCTTACCTGGACGACCTTCTAATCAAGGCTTCATCCAGCGCAGACTGTCAGCGGAGTGTCTCGCTCACTCTCGCCACTCTAGCCCAATTCGGGTGGCTGGTCAATCTGCCCAAATCCACTCTGACTCCGACCCAGAGGCTCACGTACCTAGGGATGCAGTTCGAGACTCTGCCGGCACTTGTGAAGTTGCCCTTGATCAAACAGCAGTCCCTCCAACTGGCGGTGCGCTCTCTGCTGAGGCCCCGCCGTTATTCCATCAGGCACCTGATGCAGGTGCTGGGTCAGATGGTGGCGTCCATGGAGGCTGTTCCCTTTGCCCAGTTCCATCTGCGTCCTCTGCAGCTGGACATTCTCCGCTGTTGGGACAAGCGGACTTCCTCCTTGCACAGGCTGGTAACTCTGTCGCCACAGACCAGGAGCTCTCTTCAGTGGTGGCTTCGGCCCCTCTCTCTGTCTCAGGGACGCTCCTTCCTGGCTCCGTCCTGGGTGATTCTCACCACGGATGTCAGTCTGTCCGGCTGGGGAGCGGTATGTCTCCACCACCGAGCTCAGGGCACTTGGACTCCGTCCGAGTCAGCCCTTTCAATCAATGTGCTGGAAACCAGAGCCGTGCTCCTGGCTCTCCTAGCTTTTAACCACCTATTGGCGGGCAAACACATCCGAGTCCAGTCAGACAACGCGACAGCGGTTGCCTACATCAATCACCAGGGCGGGACACGCAGCCGCTTGGCAATGTTGGAGGTACAACGCATCCTTCAATGGATGGAGGACTCCAAGTCCACCATATCCGCAGTCCACATCCCAGGCGTGGAAAACTGGGAGGCGAGTGGTCCCTGCATCCGGCAGTGTTTCAGTCAATCTGCCGCAAGTGGGGCACTCCGGACGTGGACCTAATGGCATCCTGTCACAACAACAAGGTTCCGATTTACGTGGCTCGCTCCCACGATCCTCAGGCCTTCTCAGCGGACGCTCTGGTTCAGGACTGGTCCCAGTTTCGTCTGTCCTACGTGTTTCCCCCTCTAGCTCTCTTGCCCAGAGTCCTGCGCAAGATCAGAATGTAGGGCCGTCGGGTCATACTCATTGCTCCGGACTGGCCCAGGCGAGCTTGGTATCCAGACCTGCTCCATCTGACGGTAGAGATGCCGTGGCATCTTCCGGACTGTCTAGACCTTCTCTCACAAGGTCCGTTTTTCCGCCAGAATTCTGCGGCTCTCAGATTGACGGCGTGGCTCTTGAGTCCTGGATCTTGACGGCTTCTGGTATTCCTCCTGAAGTCATTTCCACTATGACTCTGGCCCGGAAGTCTTCCTCGGCCAAGATCTATCACAGGACTTGGAAAATTTTCCTGTCCTGGTGTCGCTCTTCCGGCCATCCTCCTTGGCCTTTTTCCTTGCCGACTCTACTGTCCGGTCTGCAGCTGGGACTGTCCCTCAACTCTCTCAAGGGACAAGTCTCGGCTCTGTCAGTGCTGTTCCAGCGGCGTATCGCCCGGCTGGCTCAGATCCGCACCTTCATGCAGGGCGCGTCTCACATCATTCCGCCTTACCGGCGGCCCTTGGATCCCTGGGACCTCAATTTGGTCCTCACAGCCTTGCAGAAACCCCCCTTTGAGCCTCTTAGGGAGGTTTCCTTGTTTCGTCTTTCACAGAAAGTAGTCTTTCTAGTGGCCATAACTTCCCTCAGGAGAGTCTCTGATTTGGCTGCGCTCTCTTCGGAGTCACCTTTTTTTGATTTTCCATCAAGACAAGGTGGTTCTCCGTCCGACTCCGGACTTTCTCCCTAAGGTGGTTTCTCCTTTCCACCTTAACCAAGACATTACCCTGCCTTCCTTTTGTCCGGCTCCTGTTCATCGCTTTGAAAAAGCGTTGCATACTCTGGATCTGGTGCGGGCGCTCCGGATCTATGTGTCTCGCACCGCTGCTCTTAGGCGGTGCACCTCTCTTTTTGTGCTAACCACAGGTCGGCGTAAGGGCCTCTCTGCTTCTAAGCCGACCTTAGCCCGTTGGATTAGGTCGGCCATATCCGATGCCTACCAGTGTACTCGGGTGCCTCCCCCGCCGGGGATCAAGGCACACTCGACCAGAGCTGTCGGTGCCTCTTGGGCTTTCAGGCACCAGGCTACGGCTCAGCAAGTCTGTCAGGCTGCCACTTGGACTAGCCTGCACACCTTTTCGAAGCACTACCAAGTGCATGCTCATGCTTCGGCAGATGCGAGCTTGGGCAGACGCATCCTTCAGGCGGCTGTCGCCCATTTGTGAAGTTAGGCTCTGCCTACTTCTCATTTTTTCTGTTTACTCCCACCCATGGACTGCTTTGAGACGTCCCAATGTCTGGGTCTCCCATAGGAACGATAAAGAAAAAGAGAATTTTGTTTACTTACCGTAAATTCTTTTTCTTATAGTTCCGTATTGGGAGACCCAGCACCCTCCCTGTTGCCTGTTGGCAGTTTCTTGTTCCGCGTGTTATCACCGGCTGTTGTCGTGGACAGAGTCTCCGGTTGTTCCGGTTCTTGCTCTGTTTTTACTTGTGGGTGGCTATTCTCCTTCAGCTTTTGCACTAAACTGGCTAGATCTGGTTCTCCAGGGGGTGTATAGGCTCAGAGGGAGGAGCTACACTTTTTAGTGTAGTACTTTGTGTGTCCTCCGGAGGCAGAAGCTATACACCCAATGTCTGGGTCTCCCAATACGGAACTATAAGAAAAAGAATTTACGGTAAGTAAACAAAATTCTCTTTTTTTTCCTTTCTTAAACCAAAAATATCACCTTCTGCAGCTTCTGGGCTGCATTCTAGGATGGAGCACCTTGTTGCAGACCCCTAAAAGAACTTTATAAAATCTTACCGTTTCCTATGCAAAGGAGTTTGGTTGGCCAGATGGGCGGGTTCAAATTCGGCTCCTGTCTCCCCTCCTGCCACTGTTCGCCATCCCCAGTCGCCGTCTTTGTGCATGCTGCTGGAGTCTTGCGCAGGCACATTTCGCTGTGCCCCTATCTTGCGGCTGAGCATAGAGATTCCCTCGCGCGAGCGCCGGTGATGTAGCTGCGCAGGCGTGAGATCATGAGCGACGCTGTGTATGACCTCACCAGCGTCATCCTCGTACTCACCCATAATCTCGTGCCTGCGCAACTACATCACCGGCGCTCGCGCGAGGGAATCTTTATGCTCAGCCCCGCGATAGGGGCACAGCGAAATGCGCCTGCGCAAGACTCCAGTAGCATGCACAAAGACGGGGGCAGCGTCATCCATGTAAACCATGCCTGGGGACGGCGAACAGTGGCAGGAGGGGGGACAGGAGCCGAAATTAGAGCCCGCCCATCTGGCCAACCAAACTCATTTGCATAGGACACAGATTTTATAAAGTTGTTTTAGGGGTCTGCAAGGGGGGCCAGCAACAAGGTGCACCTTCATAGAATGCAGCCCAGGAGCTGCAGAAGGGGATATTTCTGGTTTAATAGAGAAAAAAACTGATGACAGGTTCCCTTTAAAGAGATGAGTGGAATTTTTTACTTTTAACATAAAATCTTTTTTTTTTTTCTTAAATACATTGGGAGACACCGTTCCCACCCTGTGCCTAGTTATCCTGCCCCGGGGTCAGTTCTCATTGCCTGTGGTCTCGCTGGTATTCTTCCCCAGGTTTCAGGTCATGTTGGTTCCTGCTAATGGGGGTTTTTCATTCTCAAAATTCTTTATTCATGGGTAAAATGTGTCTGCAATGAATACAGATGCTCTCATTTCTGAGCTGACAGTTGGTGCTCGTAAAGTTCCGTCATTCATCTCAGATGAACTTTCAGCAGAATTTCTACCTCCTCCATAGAATGTTAAAAGCACCAACTGTCATCTCTTATCTCATTAATGGGAAAATCTTGTCTTCACTGAATACAGACTTTAACCATAGATTGAAAGTGAAAGATCAGTCCAGGAGGAGGAGGAAGCGGATTTCTCTGATTTAAAGATACTTTACAATATTGCTTATTTTCTTGTGTACTATTAATTTATGAAATATAAATTATAAGGACGTTTACTCCTTTTTAATTCTTTTTCAAACTTGATGTAAATTTTTTCTTCTTGCACCGATGTGACTTTCCCACCTCCTTCCGTGACAAGCTCTCTTCCTTCATTAGTATTTGATCCTTCACTTCCATGCCATTATTTTTCTGAGACCACATAGTGCAGCCCATAATCCAGTACTTAGGGGTTTATCCGTCAGCAGGTTTTTGCTATATAATCTGAGAGCAGCATAACACAGGGAAGGAAAACCGAAGGCTGTATCACTTACTGGGCTGCTTGGTACCGTTTTCATACAATCCCTGTTTTTTCTGATATAGATGTAGCAAAACTAAGACTTCTGGGCCATGTATAACCCCGCCCACACCCCTGACAGGCAGCTTCCTGCATACGGTGAATTGTCAGCAAGCTGCCAATCTGGTGGGGGGGCGGGGTTACACAGATTAGCTTGTGCACTTAAAAAAAAAAATATGTCCTGCAGTGATAATCTCCTGCTAATAAAACAATGATTGTTTTGACACTACAGCACACATTCTAGTAAGTGACACCTCCCTGGAATCAGGCTCTAGTGCCCTATATTATGCTTCTCTCAGATTAAATAGCTAAAACCTTCTGGCAGATTTCTTTTAAAGTTGAATCTACAGGAAAAAAAGACTTGTAAAGTCCTAATTTTTAATAAGTCAATTGCTAAAGTGACTTTTAGCCCCAAATACATGAAATTAAAGGGGTTGTGCCACAATACAATTTACTGTTATCGCTGCAGTTTTCTTGTAAACGAGATATTTTTGTAATTTAAATGTATTAAATATGATGCCCCATTTAAAAGCTGTTTAATATGGCGCCCCCTAGTGTTAGTACTACTGGCCGCACTCTCCGTCCAGCTAACACTCTTCTGCTGGCTGAATATGCCCAGTTTCCTCTCTATCTGTGAAATGGCCGCCTCCGCTATGTAGTCCTCTGCGCGGGTCAGGATCTCCTACAGCGGCATGTGCTGGGAGTCTGAAGTCCCTGTGTACATAGTGACGTTCCCAGCACATCACCCGGGCAGGGCGTCTCCCCCTGTCACCTGCCGCAGCAGCTATGATGAACATTACACCCTCCAGCCCGCCGTCCTTGCAGTGGAAACGAATCTGCAAATAAGACAGCGGCTTCCTTGTCCTCTCACTCGGTGCTGGCTGTGCAGAGCGCAGGAATTGTGAGGAGTTTGTCCTCTGATTGCTGCACTGTGCATAGGCAGTGACTAAGATCTCGGCCTTGCTATGCAGTAGTCAGATGACATACTCCTCACAACTACAGTGCTGTGAGAGGACAAGGAAGCCGCTGCCTGCTGAACTGAACCAGCTCTTGCATGTCCCTGCGTCTCCCGCTGGTAGCGGTCTAATGCTCCTGGCCTGGTTCCTGGCTCTCCTCCCTTATGTCCTCCGTTCCCCAGCTCCTGACCTCTGTTCCCTCATGTTTTCTGTTCCCCAGTTCCTTGCCTCTCCTCCATTCTCCAGCTCCTGACCTCTCCTCCCTCATGTTTTCCGTTCTCCGGTTCCTGGCCTCTCCTCCCTCATGTCTTCCATTCCCCAGCTCCTGGCCCGTCCTCCCTCATGTCTTCCGTTCCCCGGATCCTGGCCTTTCCTTTCTCATGTCTTCCGTTCCCCAGGTCCTGGCCTTTCCTTTCTCAGGTCTTCCGTTCCCCGGATCCTGGCCTTTCCTTTCTCATGTCTTCCGTTCCCCGGATCCTGGACTTTCCTTTCTCATGTCTTCCGTTCCCCGGATCCTGGACTTTCCTTTCTCATGTCTTCCGTTCCCCGGATCCTGGACTTTCCTTTCTCATGTCTTCCGTTCCCCGGATCCTGGACTTTCCTTTCTCATGTCTTCCATTCCCCAGCTCCTGGCTTGTCCTCCCTCATGTCTTCCGTTCCCCGGATCTTGGCCTTTCCTTTCTCATGTCCTTCGGTTCCCAGGTCCTGGCTCTCTTCCCTCATGTCCTTCGGTTCCCAGGTCCTGGCTCTCTTCCCTCATGTCCTTCGTTCCCCAGGTCCTGGCTCTCTTCCCTCATGTCCTTCGTTCCCCAGGTCCTGGCTCTCTTCCCTCATGTCCTTCGTTCCCCAGGTCCTGGCTCTCTTCCCTCATGTCCTCTGTTCCCCAGGTCCTGGCTCTCTTCCCTCATGTCCTCTGTTCCCCAGGTCCTGGCTCTCTTCCCTCATGTCCTCTGTTCCCCAGGTCCTGGCTCTCTTCCCTCATGTCCTCTGTTCCCCAGGTCCTGGCTCTCTTCCCTCATGTCCTTCGTTCCCCAGGTCCTAGTCTCTCCTTCTCTTCTTAGGCTATGTGTCCACAGTAGAATGTACCTGCGGATTTTTCTGCATGAAAATCCGCGACTTTCGCGGCAAATCCGCACCCGCGGATTTTGATGCGGATTTTTTTTTTTTTTTTCCCCCATTCTATACCCAAAATCCGCAACAATAATTGACATGCTGCAGATTTTTCCGGATCAAAATCCGCGGCAAATCCGCCGCGGAAAAATCCGCAGCATGGACACAGCATTTCCAAAATGCCATTGAAATGGCTTGGAAGTGCCGCTGCTGCAGATTTTCGGGAAATCCGCGGCAAATCCGTGGCAAAATCCGCGGTAAATCCGCAGCGTGGGCACATAGCCTTAGAGCTGGGAGCGGAGACCATGAACAGGCAGCAGCTTCTTTGCCTGTTGCTCCTGACCGTGCAGAGCGCAGCAGTTGTGATGAGTTTGTCATGTAACTTGTACTATGCAGAGGCAGGGACCTTCATTCATTACATCGCTCTATCACTGGCTGTGCATAGTGCAGCAATCAGGAGAGACTCATCACAACCCAAGCCACTGAGCTTATTACTGTCTGCACATCCTGTCCACACTCCATCAGGCCTCCCAAAGCTTCTGCCTCTTTCACTTGGACTTTGTGAGAACAAAGACTTCTGAGGATTTTCCCCAGTTTTAACAAAAAATAATAAATAAATAAAAAAAATCAGTAACATCGTTACATTTCATGGCCCAGAAAAAAATGTGTAAAAAGTATTAAAACCCTTTGTTCTGCAACCAGCAGCATATTTTTGTTGCAGAAATTTCTGCAACTGAAAATCAATGTATCTGACTGGGCTGTTGCAGAACTTTCCCCAGAAGAATCAGAAGCATGATCTTCACCCCTAGGCCTCATTCACGCGGGCGGTGGTCGGATGACAGGCGGCCGTTTTTTCACATGCTTGTTTAAACAAGGACATGTGAAAGAGGCCTTTAGGAAGGTGTTTGACAAATGAGGTTTCTCCTTTACCCAGGAGCTTCCCTAATTTTGCAGGAAAGTTTTCAACTTTTGAAAATGTACCATGATTATTGCACATAGTGTAGGTCTCACAATTTGTTCACAAATAATACATTTAGGAAACTTATCTGTGAGCTTCTTTTTGGACATCAAAGCAGTTTTACTGTCCGAATTGTGAGTTGTACATTAATCCGACCCCCTGAAAGCTTTTTCCATGCACCCTATCATATGTCGTGTAGTGAGATGCTTTAGTATTTGGATGTTATTTGTTTAGTTCAGACACTGGATGGATAACCCTTCCGCTAACACATGTTTTAGGTACCACATGGAATGTCTCACGCCCCCCCTCAACGCTGTCCCTGTGGATGAATGGTTCTGCCCAGAATGTGCCGCCACTAATCAGCCAGATGACGGTAATTCCTAACTTTTATATATAGGGGGACAGGAGCTCGGGGTTAGTTTTTCTCTGTCTCTAATTGATTCGGATTGGGGGAGAGGCTGGGCGGAGGAGAGGGAGAGGCTGGGCGGAGGAGAGGGAGAGGCTGGGCGGAGGAGAGGGAGAGGCTGGGCGGAGGAGAGGGAGAGGCTGGGCGGAGGAGAGGGAGAGGCTGGGCGGAGGAGAGGGAGAGGCTGGGCGGAGGAGAGGGAGAGGCTGGGCGGAGGAGAGGGAGAGGCTGGGCGGAGGAGAGGGAGAGGCTGGGCGGAGGAGAGGGAGAGGCTGGGCGGAGGAGAGGGAGGGGCTGGGCGGAGGAGAGGGAGGGGCTGGGCGGAGGAGAGGGAGGGGCTGGGCGGAGGAGAGGGAGGGGCTGGGCGGGAGAGAGGGAGGGGCTGAAAGGGAGAGGCTGGGCGGGAGAGAGGGAGAGGCTGGGCGGAGCTTGTAACCAGTTATGTAAAGATTGTGCCCACATGAGGGTTTGTAGAATGGATGTTTGGGTCACAGACGGAAGACAAATAACACTGTGGATGAGTTGATTTTCACTTGGCAGGAGAACCTCAGTCTCCCAGCCCAAACCTAATCTCCTGCATTTCCATGTACTGCTTTGTCTGTACCATACAGGATACATACCGTATTTTTTGTTTTATAAGATGCCCCGGATTATAAGACACACCCCAAATTTAGAGGAAAAAACAATATGGGGTCCGTCTTCTAATACGGTGGTGTCTTACCGGAGGTGGGGGGGTCACAGGAGGCAGGGGCGGTGCTGGAGTAGGGCGATGCTGCCGTCGGTGCAGCGGGTGTCCCAGATATTTGCTGTGGACAGCAGTGCTGTGATGCAGGCTTCAAATAAATGGCACTCGGAGTCGACATGTGCGCAGATTGAGTTATCTGCTCAATCACAAGCAGGGATTTCATCTGCGGACGCGCCACCTCTGGGCGCCATTTTCCTTAAAGGGAACCTGTCAGGTGTAATATGCACCCAGAATGATGAGCAGTTCTGGGTGTATATTGCTAATCCCTGCCTAACCGTCCCTGTATACACTAACATAGATAAAGAGATCTTTAGAAAAAGTATCTAAAGATCTTTTATCGTATGCTAATGAGTGAGGGGACTAGTCCCCTGGGCGTTAGCTCCCTGGCTAGTCGGCTCCATTAGCATGTTAGTACACCCCTGTGGGCGTGCTATCATGCTAATGAATGTGCAGCATCAGAGGATATCACTCACCTCTCCGCTGCCATCGCGTCCGACACTTTATTTTGGCTCAATGCGCATGACCCCAGACTTTTACTCATGCGCACTATTTCAGTTTGAAGCCAGGACGCATACACCCGGCTTCATAGTGCGCATGACACAAACTCGGGTCATGCACACTGAGCCAAAATAAAGTGTCGGACGCGATGGCAGCGGAGAGGTGAGTGACATCATCCTGTGACGCTGTGCATTTATTAGTATGATAGTACACCCACATGGGGCCAACTAGCAGGGGAACTAGTCCCCTCGCTCATTAGCATACGATAAAAGATCTTTAGAAATACTTTGAGATCCCTTTATCTATGCTAGTGTATACAGGGATGGTTAGGCAGGGATTAGCAATATACCCATACCTGCTCATGGCTCTGGGTGCGTATTACACCTGACAGGTTCCCTTTAAGCCCACTGCTGGGAGATCAATGGGCCGGAGGCAACGCGTGTGCAGATGAGATCTTGAGCCAGGAGCTCAATCAGCGTACGTGCAGACTCTGGTGCCATTCTTTGAAGCCTGCTCTGTTGACATTCAGGATGGCAGCCCCTGCCTCACCGCCTTGGTGCAGCACAGGGGACAGCACCCCACCCGCAGCATCATCCCTGCATCCTGTGACCCCTCTCCACCACGTTCTAGTAAACTACATTTGGATTATAAGACGCACCCCTCGTTTTCCTCCCAAAATTTTGGGAGGAAAAGTGCGTCTCTTATAATCCGATAAATACGGTATGTTTTCCCACATTTAAATCAGACTGATATAACATTTGCTGTAGGCATCCTTTTTAGTGTGGAAAGTAGAATAACTTCTGTTAGTGTACAGCCGGCTAAAGTGTGTATAAGGAGTTTATGGGGCATTAATGAAAGACATTACACATGTACATGCACATCGCCGATTCCACAATAAATGGCCTTGAGCTCATTATATACTTTGATATAAACACAATCAAAATAATTGTATTGGACTATGTCTCTGTTGGAGACTATATATATATAATGCACTCCATTTAATTTGTACAACCCTCCTAATGTACTTCTACCACTTTAGAATACATTATTACCGCCCCCCCAGCATTGCACCTAGAAACAAGCGCAAAGTGCAGACCACCCACATTAGTGACATTACCACCTTCACATCTTTACATCATCAGGGTAGTTTTAATACTAATATTTTTGTCCATTCCTGTTGTCCTAACCTGTGTGCATCTTAGGCAAAAAAATATGGTGTGTATGTATGTAGACTTATATATAATTTATATTATATCTCGCTATCAGTCATTAGTGTCCCTATACAGTGTGTCCACCCATATCCTATCCACCGCTATTAACTTGAGAACGGCGGCAGCTATAGGCATAGAAGTGGTGTCTAGGTATATTAAAGTAGCCATGCGCTACACAATGAAACCATCTATAGCGCCACCTGGTGGAAAACAACGGAGTTAGCATTTTTATTTTGAAAACTGAACAAGATAGAGAAAAAAAAGTGAATAAAGTTGTAGGGCATCATCAGTTCAATACGAATCGACACCTTGCATACAGAAATGCTATGATATGAAACCCATGACCCCCCCCCAAAACATTGAATGGTGGTCATGCATATGGCGCTCATTTAACTTGGATGCTCAAAGTGTCCCCCGTCAGCTGCAATGCACATCTGGACTCTGGACAGCATACTGTATCTTGCTGCACGTTGTGCAATATGGTAGGTGACACGTTTGCACAAGCACCTGTGATACATCGTCGTAGGTCCTGCAATGTTGGTGGAGGGGTCGCATACACCTGCTGTTTGATGTGACCTCACAGAAAGAAGTCCAATGCGGTCAGGTCAGGTGAGTGTGGAGGCCAGTCCACACAGCCACCATACCCAATGACTTGTAGGAAGGTCTCCATGAGGTATCGCTTCACGTCCGCAGCCTTGTGAGTTTTACACGTTCTAATCATAGCATTTCTGCATGCAAGGTGTCGATTTGTATTGAATTGATGATGCCCTACAACTTTGTAATTCACTTTTTTTTCTCTATCTCGTTCTGTTTTTGAGATAAAAATGCTAATGCCGTTGCTTTCCACCAGGTGGCGCTATAGGTGGTTTCATTGCGTAGCGCATGGCTACTTTACTATACCTAGACACCACTTCTATGCCTATAGCTGTCGCCGTTCTCAAGTTAATGGTGGTGGACAGGATATGGGTGGACACACTGTATAGCACAATAACTTTTAAAACATAGCATTCATAGGGAATCCTGCTTCAGAATTCCAAGGAAGAGAATACACGGATATGGCAATAAAATCTATTTGTTATTAAATGTAATCATTAAAAATGCCAGAATATCAGTAGGTGACTATGAATAGGATGCAACACATTGACAAATGCATATGTAAAGTATATTATGTAGAATACAGAGTCCCATTATATCATACAATACAGTGCAAGCCAGAGAATGCACTAACAATATAGAATTGACCTAAATACTAATCTTTCTACTAAGCATCTCCTGAAAGGGCTTAAAGGGAACCTGTCAGGTGCAATATGCACCCAGTACCACGAGCAGTTCTGGGTGCATATTGCTAATCCCCGCCTAACCGTCCCTGTATACACTAGTATGGATAAAAGGATCTTTAGAAAACATATTTCCAAAGATCTTTTATCATATGCTAATGAGCGCGGGGACTAGTCCCCTGGGCGTTGCTTCGCTTGCTAGTTAGCCACATTAACATGTTAGTATGCCCCTGTGGGTATGCTATCATGCTAATGAATGTGCAGCGACACAGGATGATCTCACTCACCTCTCCGCTGCCATCGCGTCCGACGCTGGATTTCGGCTCAGTGCGCATGACCCCGGAGTTTTGGTTAGGCAGGGATTAGCAATATACACCCAGAACTGCTCATATTTCTGGGTGCATATTGCACCTGACAGGCTCCCTTTTAAGTGCAAGTGGTGAACAGGGACATCTAGTGGTTTGTACACCAAATTACACATTAATTACACAACTGGCACTCCATAGGACATATATAGGAGGTCTTGCATTAGTTTCATGAAATACCTGCATAATTCTACGAAGGCTCACGTCAGAGCCAAGGATACAAAGTGTTCAAAAGGGAGTAGGAAGAGAAGAAATTACCCACCTCGTTGACCTATGATGTATCGGACTGGAAACTTCTTTTGGGCAGTATCTGGTGTGACCACCATTTGCCTCATGCGGTGTCACATTCACATAGAGTTGATCAGGTTGGTGATTGTGGACTAATGGTCCACTCCTCTTCAGTGGCTGCAGAGTTACTGGATATTGACCACGCTGTCATATACGCTGATCCAGAACGTCCCAAGTATGCTCAATGGGTGACCTGTCCGGTGAGTACGCTGCCATGCAAGAACTGGGTGTACTCCGCTTCCAGGAATTGTGTACAGATCCTGGCACCATGCGGCCATGCAGTAGCATCTGCAACATAAGCTGATGGTTGTGCATGAGGATCTCACCACGGGATCTCTGTGCCTTCAAAATGGATGTACTGCCAAATTCTGACACTTCTTTTGGTAGAGAAATGAACACTCAATTCACGGGCAGCATCTCTGGTGTCCATTCCTAAGTCAGCAGCCAAAGGCACATTGCCTCAAAACCTGCGTGATCTGTGATTAAAACTGCACATCTTAGAGTGGCCTTTTATTGTCGCCAATCTAAGGCACACCTGTGCAATAATGCTGTTGTCTAACCAGTATCTTGATATGTCACACCTGTGTGGTGCAGGGATTATCTCAGAAAGAAGTGATCACTAAGGCTGCTTTCACACATCCGGCTTAAGCTCTGCGGCTCAATCCGGCTGTGCAAGCTATGCAACGGATGCGGTGAACACACCGCATCCTTTGCATAAGTTTTTCCTTTGCGGGCAGTCCGGTTTTTGCCGCTTGCGGCATGCTACTGAGCATGCGCAGTGGCAAAAACCACATGCGGCGGCTGGATGCGGTTATTGCCGCATCCTGCCGCCATAGGCATGCATTGAAAAATGCGCCGCATCGGACGAATGCGGCGCAATGCGGTTTTTTTTTTTTGCCGCACGAAAAAACGTGCCAGGCAACGTTCCATCCGGCCGCCGCATCGGCTAAATCTGCCGCATGCGGCAAAAACCGGATGGAACGCGAGCCCATGCGGCACTAATTAAAGTCTATGCAGAAAAAACGCAACCGGCAGCAAAAAACAACTGTTGTGATTTTCCTGCAAAGTGCCGGATTGTGCCGCATTGCAGAAACCGGAGGTGTGAAAGCAGCCTTACACAGATTAGACAAATTTGCAAACAATATTTCTTTGTCGCTCCATTGGGAGACCCAGACAATTGGGTGTATAGGCTATGCCTCCGGAGGCCGCACAAAGTATTACACTAAAAGTGTAAAGCCCCTCCCCTTCTGCCTATACACCCCCCGTGCTCCCACGGGCTCCTCAGTTTTTTTGCTTTGTGCGAAGGAGGCAGACATGCACGCACAGCTCCACAGATTGGTCAGCAGCAGCTGCTGACTATATCGGATGGAAGAAAAGTGGGCCCATATAGGGCCCCCAGCATGCTCCCTTCTCACCCCACTCTTGTCGGCGGTGTGGTTAAGGTTGTGGTATCCATTGCCGGTACGGAGGCTGGAGCCCACATGCTGTTTTCCTTCCCCATCCCCCTCAGGGCTCTGGGTGAAGTGGGATCCTATCGGTCTCCAGGCACTGAGACCGTGCTTCATCCACAACTCCTGTGGAGCCTGCTGGATAGGAGCCGGGTATCGTTCAGTGACATGGCCCTGCTACTTGGAGGTACTCTGTATCCCTGTGGGGACAGCGCACAGCAACACTCCAGCTTTGCTGGGTGTGCTAGTGCACCGGGGACCGCGGCGCTGACCGGGTTAATATGTGCCATTACACACTCAGCGTTGCTGAGTGTGTTTATGTATAGGGACTGCCGCACTGACCGCCGCTGCCATGGAAACACCGCGGCGCGGCTGGGACTTGTAGTGCGCCGGGGACTTCCACGCCGGCCGCGCTTTTACGGCGGCCGCGTTCATTACTAGAGTCCCTGGCTTTTTGCGGCCTAGTTTCTTTTCTTCCCACCCCCAGCCCTGACAGGCAGGGGAAGGGCGGGACGCTGCACAGAACGAGCAGCACTGAGGGCTGGAGCATGCTTTGCATACTCCACCCCCCTCACTGTGCACAGTGCGGGCACCAGTTCCCGCACTTTCTGGGTCACGCCCACGGCTCCCTCCTCTCCTCAGGACGCCGGCAGCCATTCCTGTCAGCTCCTCGGACGCTGCAGAGGGGGACAAAGTCTGGGAGACCCAGGCAGGGACTCTGGTGACCGCACAACCGCTTTAAGCGGGTGGTAAGCAGCACCTGTGGTGCTAGCCCCATTGTGCAGTAGTGTAACATTATATGTTTATGGTATATATATTTTACACTGTATGGTGCACAGTTGATTTCTGGCTATATACCCTATTGTGTTGCTCAGGGAAGATAATAGCATGGCGCCCACGAAAGGCAGGGGTGCCAAAACACAGGCTTTTTATGCTGCCTGCGCCGCATGTACGACCCCACTACCGGCAGGTTCCACTGACCCCCATTGTGTGCACTGTTCGGCCCCTGTGGCACTTACTCAGCCAGAGCCTCTGCTAAGAGGGGCCCAGGGGGAGCCACCTGCTGACACTGTTTCAGGTGACGGGGACAGAGTTTGCAAAACTCTCTGAGACTATGGCTAAGATACTAGAAGCCTTGCAGTCCAGGCCGGTATCTCAGCACAGGGACTCTGTTGAATCCCCTGGCCCACCTCAGTTGGACCAACAATGTCCTCCCGGGGTATCTCATGGGTCCCAGGCTGAGGGTTCTGACACAGACCCCAGCCCCAGACCGACTAAGCGAGCTCGCTTAGAATTTCCCTCGACATCATCATATTGTGCAGGGTCTCAGAGGGGGGAATCTCTGGTTGATGAAGCGGAGACAGTTGATCAGGATTCTGATCCTGAGGCCGCTCTCAATCTTGATACTCCTGACGGGGACACCATAGTGAACGATCTTATTGCGTCCATCAATCTAATGCTGGATATTTCTCCCTCAGCTCCTCCGGCGGAGGAGTCGGCTTCTCAGCAGGAGAAATTCCGTTTCAGGTTTCCCAAGCGTACACAGAGTATGTTTCTGGACCACTCTGATTTCAGAGAGGCAGTCCAGAATCACCATGCTTGTCCAGATAAGCGTTTTTCTAAGCGCCTTAAGGATACACGTTATCCCTTTCCCCCTGACGTGGTCAAAAGTTGGGCTCAGTGTCCCAAAGTGGATCCTCCAATCTCCAGACTGGCAGCTAGATCCATACTTGTAGTGGAAGATGGGGCTTCACTCAAAGATGCCACTGACAGGCAGATGGAGCTCTGGTTGAAATCCATTTATGAAGCTATCGGCGCTTCTTTTGCCCCAGCATTCGCAGCCGTATGGGCGCTACAAGCTATCTCAGCAGGTCAAGCGCAAATTGACGCAGCCACACGCACGTCCGCGCCACAGGTGGCGTCCATAACCACTCAGACGTCGGCATTTGCGTCTTACGCTGTTAATGCTGTCCTGGACTCTGCGAGACGTACGGCGGTTGCAGCCGCCAATTCGGTGGTACTACGCAGGGCCTTGTGGCTACGGGAATGGAAGGCAGATTCGGCTTCCAAAAAGCGCTTAACCAGTTTGCCAATTTCGGGCGACCGATTGTTTGGCGAGCGTTTGGATGAAATCATCAAACAATCCAAGGGAAAGGATACATCCTTACCCCAGCCCAAACCAAACATACCCCAACAGAGGAGGGGGCAGTCGAGGTTTCGGTCCTTTCGGGGCGCGGGCAGGTCCCAATTCTCCTCGTCCAAAAGGCCTCAGAAAGATCAAAGGAACTCTGATGCATGGCGGTCTAAGTCACGTCCTAAAAAGACCACCGGAGGTGCCGCTACCAAAGCGGCTTCCTCATGACTTTCGGCCTCCTCACTCCGCATCCTCGGTCGGTGGCAGGCTCTCCCGCTTCTGCGACACCTGGCTGCCACGGGTAAAAGACCGTTGGGTGAGAGACATTCTGTCTCACGGTTACAAGATAGAGTTCACCTCTCGTCCCCCGACTCGATTCTTCAGGTCATCCCCGCCTCCCGAGCGAGCCGAGGCTCTTCTGCAGGCGCTGGGCACTCTGAAGGCAGAAGGAGTGGTGGTCCCTGTTCCTCTTCAGCAACAGGGCCACGGTTTTTACTCCAACTTGTTTGTGGTCCCAAAGAAGGACGGGTCTTTCCGTCCTGTCCTGGACCTGAAACTTCTCAACAAACACGTAAAGACCAGGCGGTTCCGGATGGAATCCCTCCGCTCCGTCATCGCCTCAATGTCCCAAGGAGATTTCCTTGCATCGATCGATATCAAAGATGCTTATCTCCACGTACCGATTGCTCCAGAGCACCTGCGCTTCTTGCGCTTCGCCATAGAAAACGAACACCTGCAGTTCGTGGCACTGCCGTTCGGCCTGGCAACAGCCCCACGGGTTTTCACCAAGGTTATGGCTACTGTAGTAGCGGTCCTCCACTCTCAGGGTCACTCGGTGATCCCGTACTTGGACGATCTGTTGATCAAGGCACCCTCTCAAGAGGCATGCCAACACAGCCTCGACGCTACCCTGGAGACTCTCCAGAGTTTCGGGTGGATCATCAATTTTCCAAAGTCAAATCTGACACCGGCCCAATCGCTGACATACCTTGGCATGGAGTTTCATACCCTCTCAGCGATAGTGAAGCTTCCGCTGATCAAGCAGCGGTCACTACAGAAAGGGGTACAATCTCTCCTTCAAGGCCAGTCACACCCCTTGAGGCGCCTCATGCACTTCCTGGGGAAGATGGTGGCAGCAATGGAGGCAGTCCCTTTCGCGCAGTTTCACCTGCGTCCTCTTCAATGGGACATCCTACGCAAATGGGACAGGAAGCCGACGTCCCTCGACAGGAACGTCTCCCTCTCTCAGGCGACCAAAGCTTCCCTTCGGTGGTGGCTTCTTCCCACTTCATTGTCGAAGGGAAAATCCTTCCTACCCCCATCCTGGGAGGTGGTCACGACGGACGCGAGTCTGTCAGGGTGGGGAGCGGTTTTTCTCCACCACAGGGCTCAGGGTACGTGGACCCAGCAAGAGTCCTCGCTTCAGATCAATGTTCTGGAAATACGGGCAGTGTATCTTGCCCTGAAAGCGTTCCAGCAGTGGCTGGAAGGCAAGCAGATCCGAATTCAGTCGGACAATTCCACAGCGGTGGCATACATCAACCACCAAGGCAGCACACGCAGTCGGCAAGCCTTCCAGGAAGTCAGGCGGATTTTGATGTGGGTGGAAGCCACGGCCTCCACCATCTCTGCAGTTCACATCCCAGGCGTGGAAAACTGGGAAGCAGATTATCTCAGTCGCCAGGGCATGGACGCAGGGGAATGGTCCCTTCACCCGGACGTGTTTCAGGAGATCTGTTGCCGCTGGGGGGTGCCGGACGTCGACCTCATGGCGTCCCGGCACAACAACAAGGTACCGACGTTCATGGCACGGTCTCAAGATCCCAGAGCTCTGGCAGCAGACGCCTTAGTTCAGGATTGGTCGCAGTTTCAGCTCCCTTATGTGTTTCCTCCGTTGGCACTGTTGCCCAGAGTGTTACGCAAGATCAGGGCCGACTGCCGCCGCGTCATCCTCGTCGCTCCAGACTGGCCGAGGCGGTCGTGGTACCCGGATCTGTGGCATCTCACGGTCGGCCAACCGTGGGCACTACCAGACCGACCAGACTTGCTATCTCAAGGGCCGTTTTTCCATCTGAATTCTGCGGCCCTCAACCTGACTGTGTGGCCATTGAGTCCTGGATCTTAGCGTCTTCGGGATTATCTCAAGACGTCATTGCCACTATGAGACAGGCTAGGAAACCAACGTCCGCCAAGATCTACCACAGGACGTGGAAAATTTTCCTGTCGTTGTGCTCTGCTCAGGGTTTTTCTCCCTGGCCTTTTGCCTTGCCCACTTTTCTGTCCTTCCTTCAATCTGGACTGGAAAAGGGTTTGTCGCTCGGCTCCCTTAAGGGACAAGTCTCAGCGCTCTGTGTTTTTCCAGAAGCGCCTAGCCAGACTTCCACAGGTACGCACGTTCCTGCAGGGGGTTTGTCACATCGTTCCTCCTTACAAGCGGCCGTTAGAACCCTGGGATCTGAACAGGGTGCTGATGGTTCTTCAGAAACCACCATTCGAGCCAATGAGAGATATTCCTCTCTCACGCCTTTCGCAGAAAGTGGTTTTTCTAGTAGCAGTCACTTCACTTCGGAGAGTGTCTGAGCTAGCAGCGCTGTCATGCAAAGCCCCTTTCCTGGTGTTTCACCAGGACAAGGTGGTTCTGCGTCCGGTTCCGGAATTTCTCCCTAAAGTGGTATCCCCCTTTCATCTCAATCAGGATATCTCCTTACCTTCTTTTTGTCCTCATCCGGTTCACCAATGTGAAAAGGATTTGCACTTGTTAGATCTGGTGAGAGCACTCAGGCTCTACATTTGTCGGACGGCGCCCCTGCGCCGCTCGGATGCACTCTTTGTCCTTGTCGCTGGCCAGCGTAAAGGGTCACAGGCTTCCAAATCAACCCTGGCTCGGTGGATCAAGGAACCAATTCTCGAAGCTTACCGTTCTGCTGGGCTTCCGGTTCCCTCAGGGCTGAAGGCCCATTCTACCAGAGCCGTGGGCGCGTCCTGGGCTTTGAGGCACCAGGCTACGGCTCAGCAGGTGTGTCAGGCAGCTACCTGGTCGAGCCTGCACACTTTCACGAAACACTATCAGGTGCATACCTATGCTTCGGCGGATGCCAGCCTAGGTAGACGAGTCCTTCAGGCGGCGTTTGCCCACCTGTAGGAAGGGGCCGTTTTTACGGCTCTATCACGAGGTATTATTTTACCCACCCAGGGACTGCTTTTGGACGTCCCAATTGTCTGGGTCTCCCAATGGAGCGACAAAGAAGGGAATTTTGTTTACTTACCGTAAATTCCTTTTCTTCTAGCTCCAATTGGGAGACCCAGCACCCGCCCCTGTTTTTTTGTGTGTACACATGTTGTTCATGTTGAATGGTTTCAGTTCTCCGATATTCCTTCGGATTGAATTTACTTTAAACCAGTTTATAATTCTTTTCCTCCTTCTTGCTTTTGCACCAAAACTGAGGAGCCCGTGGGAGCACGGGGGGTGTATAGGCAGAAGGGGAGGGGCTTTACACTTTTAGTGTAATACTTTGTGCGGCCTCCGGAGGCATAGCCTATACACCCAATTGTCTGGGTCTCCCAATTGGAGCTAGAAGAAAAGGAATTTACGGTAAGTAAACAAAATTCCCTTCTTTAGCAAATTAAGGCCTTTTGTACATAGGAGACGTTTTAGATCTTCAGGTTCAGCTCATGAGAAATTTTGAGCAAAACCATACTATATTTTTGTTGTGTGTGTAAATTTATAATGCACTTTCTCTGGTTTCTACAGATGCAGTTAGTGAGGAAGAAGTGGCCAGCCTGCTAGCAGATGTCGTTCCCACCACAAGCCATCTGAGGACCAACGTGGTTAGAACTCGTGCGATTGCCCGCACCAGGCAAAGTGAGAGGGTGAGAGCCAATGTCAACAGGATCCGCACCACGGCACGTCATAGCCAGGTAGGAGTATAGAGTATAAAAAGTGTATATGTTATATATATAATATATATATATATATATATATATATATATATATATATATATATATATATATATATATATATATATATATATATATATATATATAATGTATATGTATATGTATATGTATGTGTGTGTGTGTGTGTGTGTGTGTATATATATGTGTATATATATGTATATGTAAATGTATGATATATATATATATATATATATATATATATATATATATATATATATATACACGCATACGCATATACACATACATAATTTTAGGAGATATATATCTCCTAAAATTATGTATGTGTATATGCGTATGTGTGTGTGTGTGTATATATATATATATATATATATATATATATATATATATATATATATATATATATATATATATATATATATATATATATATATATATATATATATATATATATATATATATATATATATATATATATATATATATACACATACATAATTTTATAATATATAGACATATAGATATAGATATATATAATATAATTAAATTTTAGTCTCTGTGTAATATGTATGTTGTAACCTGATCATGTGTTAATATACTTTTCGATGGCCATGATCCATGCAGGTGCTGTCCTCTTCTGCACCACCAATGTGATTAGCTCTCGCTGTGCCTTCTGTGTAGCTCAGAAGACAGACTCACAGTTTATAGGGGTTGTCCCATTTTAGATAATGTTGGCCCCCGTGCTACAATTTTAGTACAAAAATCCCCCCAAAAACAACAAACTGTACTGTATTCACCTTCCCCAGGTCCATCGTCAGGTCTCCCATCGCTGCTCCTGGTGTCTGACATTAGCAGTGGGGCTGATGACAGGTTGACAGCACAGCAGCCGGTCAGTGAGCGCAAATGCTCTGAAGGCTGCTGTGCCGTCAGCATAACGGGAGCGCCGCTGCCAATGACAGACACTGGGAGCAGCGACAGAGACTTGTTGGTGGCCCCAGGGAAGGTGAGTAAAGTGCGATGACTTATTTAACACACTGCAGCAGGGCCAGAGCAATGTCTGAAAGTGGACAACCTCTTAGTCTATGAGACTAGCCTTGAAAAATAATCTACCGGACATGACAGAAGATAGTCTGAAATTGACGCACGTGGTGCAGGAGAGGACCAAAATGACACCGATCACGGGAGGAGACGACAATTGGTAAGTACCGTATGTTAACACATGCATGGTACTGTATACTTATTAAAAATGGAATAAGAAATAACATTTCTTCGGCGCTCTATTGGGAGACCCAGACGATTGTTTTGACGATTGGGTGTATAGCACTGCCTCCGGAGGCCACACAAAGCAATTACACTAAAAAGTGTAAGGCCCCTCCCCTTCTGGCTATACACCCCCAGTGGGATCACTGGCTCACCAGTTTTCTGCTTTGTGCGAAGGAGGTCAGACATCCACGCATAGCTCCACTGTTTGTAGTCAGCAGTAGCTGCTGGCTATATCGGATGGAAGAAAAGAGGGCCCATATGGGGCCCCCAGCATGCTCCCTTCTCACCCGTGGTGGTGCTTGTAAGGTTGAGGTACCTATTGCTGGTACAGAGGCTGGAGCCCACATGCTGTTTTCCTTCCACATCCCCTGGAGGGCTCTGTGGAAGTGGGATCTTGCCGGCCCCCAAGCCCTGAGGCCGGGCTCCATCCACAGACCCAGAGAACCTGCTGGATTTGGAGCGGGAGTGCCGTTCAGGGACAAGGCCCTGCAACTTTCAGGTACTCTGTGTCCCCGGCAGGCACGGACACTCTCAAGGCTTGCTGAGCGTTATAGTGCGCCGGGGACAGTAGCGCTGTGCGCTGGGGTTAGGTCACTGCAGCTTTGCTGAGTGACGTTACATGTTGGGAACTACTGCGCCGACCGCTACTGGAGCGGCGGCGCAGCTGCGACTTGTGGTGCGCCGGGGACTTTGCGCCGACCGCGCTTTTACGGCGGCGGCGCTTCTAACTTTAGCCCCCGGCTTCTGCGGCCTAGCGCCGCTTCGTTCCCGCCCCCACCCTGTCAATCAGGGTAGGGGAGAGATGCTGCTCAATTGGCAGCGCCGAGGGCTGGAGCTTTATTTACATGCTCCAGCCCTCTCACTAGGCACAGTGGGAAGCAGGCTTCCCGCTCTTCGTCTGTATACGCCCAGGGCCCGCCCCCCCTCTCCACAAGGACGCCGGCAGCCATTACACATGCGGTCTGGCTGGGGAAGGGCAGCAGGCTCTGGGAGACCCAGACTAAAGGGATTTCGGCGACCACACACCCGCTCCTAAGCGGGCGGTAAGCTGCACTTTAGTGCTGGCCCCACTAGTGCCTCAGTGTTATATTAGTGTACTTTTTTCTTGGTACCATATATATATATATATAGTTGCACTGTAAGGTCGCTTCTTGGCTGGACACCCTGTACTGCTCTGAGGAGGCAGCAACATGTCATCCGCAAAACGCAAGGGTGCCAAGGCACAGGCTGTGTACACTGTTTGTACTACATGTGGGGCTGATCTACCGGCAGGCTCCAATGACTCACATTGTGTGCAATGTTCAGTCCCAGTGGCACTTCGTCAGCCAGAGCCTATGGTGGTAGCCCAGGCTGAGGCGCCTGTGAACCCTGCCCCGGTGACGGGGACAGACTTTGCAGTTTTTGCTGATAAAATGTCTGTGACTATGACAAAAATCCTGGAGACCTTGCAGTCCAGGCCAGTTACTCAGACCATGGACACTGCTGTGTCTATGCTCTCCGGTCCCCCTCAGTTGGAACTAATCCGTACTTCAAGGGGGTCTCAAGCATCACAGGCTGAAGTCTCTGACTCAGATGACAGTCCCAGGCAGCCTAAGCGAGCTCGCTGGGAAAGACCCTCCACGTCATCACACTGCTCAGGGTCTCAGCGAGAAGAGTCTCTCTGTGATGAGACTGAGGACGGTGATCAGGATTCTAATCCTGAGGCCCCTCTCAATCTGGATGCCCCTGATGGTGACGCCATGGTTAATGACCTTATATCGGCAATTAATAGACTGTTGGATATTTCTCCCCCAGCCCCTTCTGCAGAGGAGGCAGCTGCACAGCAGGAGAAGTTCCATTTCCTGTATCCCAAGCGTAAATTAAGTGCTTTTTTGGACCACTCTGACTTCAGAGAATCGATCCAGAAACACGACGTTCATCCAGACAAGCGTTTCTCTAAACGTTCTAAGGATACCCGTTATCCTTTTCCCTCTGAGGTGGCCAAACGCTGGACCCAGTGTCCAAAGGTGGATCCCCCAATTTCCAAGCTTGCGGCTAGATCCATAGTCGCAGTAGAGGATGGCGCTTCACTTAAAGATGCCAACGACAGACAGATGGACCTTTGGTTGAAATCTGTCTATGAAGCTATCGGCGCGTCGTTTGCTCCAGCATTCGCGGCCGTGTGGGCACTCCAAGCTATTTCAGCTGGTTTAGCACAGGTGGATGCTATCATACATCCAGCAGTGCCGCAAGTGGCGTCCCTAACTTCGCAAATGTCTGCGTTTGCGACCTATGCTATCAATGCTGTCCTAGAATCTACGAGCCGTACCGCTATGGCGTCCGCCAATTCTGTGGTTTTGCGCAGAGCCTTGTGGTTAAAGGACTGGAAAGCAGATGCTGGTTCCAAAAAATGCTTAACCAGCTTGCCATTATCTAGAGACAGACTGTTTGGTGAGCCATTGGCTGAAATCATAAAACAGTCCAAGGGTAAGGACTCTTCCTTACCACAGTCCAGAGCAAGTAAACCTCAACAGAAAAAGTGGCAGTCGAGGTTTCGGTCCTTTCGAGGCTCGGGCAAGGCCCAATTCTCCTCGTCCAAAAGGACTCAGAAAGAACAAGGGAGCTCAGATTCCTGGCGGGCTCACTCACGCCCCAGGAAAGCAAATGGAGGAACCGCTTCCAAAGCGGCTACCTCATGACTTTCGGCCTCCTCCCTCCGCATCCTCGGTCGGTGGCAGGCTCTCCCGCTTTTGCGACATTTGGCTGTCACAGGTCAAAGACCGGTGGGTAACAGACATTTTGTCTCGCGGGTACAGAAT
This sequence comes from Anomaloglossus baeobatrachus, assembly GCF_048569485.1. Lineage (NCBI taxonomy): Eukaryota > Metazoa > Chordata > Amphibia > Anura > Aromobatidae > Anomaloglossus > Anomaloglossus baeobatrachus. The sequence goes on from NC_134362.1 coordinate 59,839,849, forward strand.
CGAGTTCAGTTCTCGGCCTCCACTTCGGTTCTTCAGAACCTCCCCACACCCCAACCGAGCAGATGCCCTGCTGCAGGCGGTGGACTCTCTAAGAGCAGAAGGAGTCGTGATCCCTGTCCCCCCTCAGGAACGGGGGCGAGGATTTTACTCCAATCTCTTTGTGGTTCCAAAAAAGGACGGCTCCTTCCGTCCTGTTCTGGACCTAAAACTGCTCAACAAGCATGTGAACGCCAGGCGGTTCCGGATGGAATCCCTCCGCTCAGTCATTGCCTCAATGTCCCAAGGAGATTTCCTAGCATCAATAGACATCAAAGATGCTTATCTCCACGTGCCGATTGCTACAGAGCACCAACGCTTCTACGCTTCGTGATAGGAGACGACCATCTTCAGTTCGTAGCTCTGCCATTTGGTCTGGCGACAGCCCCTCGGGTGTTCACCAAGATCATGGCGGCAGTGGTAGCAGTCTTGCACTCTCACGGACACTCTGTGATCCCTTACTTGGACGATCTACTGGTCAAGGCACCCTCTCTAGAGGCATGCCAACTCAGCCTGAATGTTGCACTGGAGACTCTCCAGGCGTTCGGGTGGATCATCAACTTCCCAAAGTCAAATCTGTCACCGACCCAATCACTAACGTATCTTGGCATGGAGTTTCATACTCTCTCAGCGATAGTGAAGCTTCCGCTGGACAAGCAGCGGTCTCTACAGACTGGGGTGCAGGCTCTCCTTCAAAGTCGCACTCCTTAAGACGCCTCATGCACTTCCTCGGGAAGATGGTGGCGGCAATAGAGGCGGTTCCGTTTGCGCAGTTTCATCTGCGTCCACTTCAATGGGACATTCTCCGCCAATGGGACGGGAAGTCAACATCCCTGGACAGGAAAGTCTCCCTTTCCCAGACGGCCAAAGACTCTCTGCAGTGGTGGCTTCTTCCCACCTCATTATCACAGGGAAGATCCTTCCTACCACCGTCTTGGGCGGTGGTCACGACAGACGCGAGTCTGTCAGGGTGGGGAGCAGTTTTTCTCCACCACAGGGCTCAGGGTACGTGGACTCAGCAGGAGTCCACCCTTCAGATCAATGTTCTGGAAATCAGAGCAGTGTATCTTGCCCTACTAGCCTTCCAGCAGTGGCTGGAAGGAAGGCAGATCCGAATTCAGTCGGACAACTCCACAGCGGTGGCATACATCAACCACCAAGGGGGGACACGCAGTCGGCAAGCCTTTCAGGAAGTCCGGCGGATTCTGATGTGGGTGGAAGCCACAGCCTCCACCATATCCGCAGTTCACATCCCCGGCGTAGAAAACTGGGAAGCAGACTTCCTCAGTCGCCAGGGCATGGACGCAGGGGAATGGTCCCTTCACCCAGATGTGTTTCAGGAAATCTGTCGCCGCTGGGGGGTGCCGGACGTCGACCTAATGGCGTCACGGCACAACAACAAGGTCCCAACCTTCATGGCACGGTCTCGCGATCAAAGAGCGCTGGCGGCAGACGCCCTAGTGCAAGATTGGTCGCAGTTCCGGCTCCCTTATGTGTTTCCACCTCTGGCACTCTTGCCCAGAGTGCTACGCAAGATCAGATCCGATTGCAGCCGCGTCATACTTGTCGCACCAGACTGGCCGAGGAGGGCGTGGTATCCGGATCTGTGGCAGCTCACGGTCGGCCAACCGTGGGCACTCCCAGACCGACCAGACTTACTGTCCCAAGGGCCGTTTTTCCATCGGAATTCTGCGGCCCTGAACCTGACTGTGTGGCCATTGAGTCCTGGATCCTAGCGTCTTCAGGATTGTCCCAAGGGGTCGTTGCCACCATGAGACAGGCTAGGAAGCCCACGTCCGCTAAGATCTACCACAGAACGTGGAGGATATTCTTATCCTGGTCCTCTGCTCAGGGAGTGTCTCCCTGGCCATTTGCATTGCCTACCTTTCTTTCTTTCCTGCAATCTGGGTTAGAAAAAGGTTTGTCGCTCGGCTCCCTTAAAGGTCAGGTCTCGGCGCTATCCGTCTTTTTTCAGAGGCGTTTGGCACGCCTTCCTAAGGTGCGCACGTTCCTACAGGGGGTTTGCCATATCGTACCCCCGTACAAGCGGCCGTTAGATCCATGGGATCTGAACAGGGTACTAGTTGCCCTCCAGAAGCCGCCCTTCGAGCCTCTGAGGGAGGTTTCACTTTCTAGACTATCACAGAAAGTGGCTTTTCTGGTAGCGATCACATCTCTTCGGAGAGTGTCTGAGCTGGCAGCACTATCATCCAAGGCTCCCTTCCTGGTCTTCCACCAGGACAAGGTTGTGCTGCGCCCCATTCAGGAGTTTCTCCCGAAGGTGGTATCCTCTTTTCATCTTAATCAGGATATCTCTTTGCCTTCGTTTTGTCCTCATGCAGTTCATCGGTATGAGAAGGATTTACATTTGTTAGATCTGGTGAGAGCACTCAGAATCTACATTTCCCGCACGGCGCCCTTGCGCCGTTCGGATGCACTCTTTGTCCTTGTCGCTGGTAAGCGCAAAGGGTCGCAGGCTTCTAAGGCCACCCTGGCTCGATGGATCAAAGAACCAATTCTTGAAGCCTACCGTTCTGCTGGGCTTCCGGTTCCATCAGGGCTGAAGGCCCATTCTACCAGAGCCGTGGGTGCATCCTGGGCATTACGACACCAGGCTACGGCTCAACAGGTGTGCCAGGCAGCTACCTGGTCGAGTCTGCACACTTTCACCAAACATTATCAGGTGCATACCTATGCTTCGGCGGACGCCAGCCTAGGTAGAAGAGTCCTGCAGGCGGCAGTTGCCTCCCCGTAGGGGAGGGCTGTCTTGCAGCTCTAACATGAGGTATTTCTTTACCCACCCAGGGACAGCTTTTGGACGTCCCAATCGTCTGGGTCTCCCAATAGAGCGCCGAAGAAGAAGGGAATTTTGTTACTTACCGTAAATTCCTTTTCTTCTAGCTCTTATTGGGAGACCCAGCACCCGCCCTGTTTGTCCTTCGGGATTTTTGGTTTGTTTGCGGGTACACATGTTGTTCATGTTGAACGGTTTTCAGTTCTCCGATGTTACTCGGAGAGAATTTGTTTAAACCAGTTATTGGCTTTCCTCCTTCTTGCTTTTGCACTAAAACTGGTGAGCCAGTGATCCCACTGGGGGTGTATAGCCAGAAGGGGAGGGGCCTTACACTTTTTAGTGTAATTGCTTTGTGTGGCCTCCGGAGGCAGTGCTATACACCCAATCGTCAAAACAATCGTCTGGGTCTCCCAATAAGAGCTAGAAGAAAAGGAATTTACGGTAAGTAACAAAATTCCCTTCTTTGCTTGGAGTGCTGCTTTAATGACCAAAGTGTATAATAAAAACAATTGATACAATAATTTAGTGTCATTCAACATTTTTTTGCAGAATGTTCCTAGGTATTTGTTGTCGTCTCTACTTGATGAAACCATTGAGGCGGTTGTAGCTGGACTCAATACTGCTGTGTACCAACGAAACCTAACTCCACGCCCCACCACCACACGGCGGAAAAGAAGAACTGGTGCGTATCCTAATACTTGGATAGAAAGTTGACCTATTCAGGGAAATGTTGATACGGTGTTAAAGGGAATCTGTCAGCAGGTTTTTGCTATCTCATCTGAGAGCAGCATATTGTAGGTAAAGAGACTCTGAATCCAACTATGTATTACTTAGATTACTGGGTGCAGTGGTTGTGACACAATCGGGGTGTTTAGATTTAGCAATGCAGGAGAGCTGAAAAAGCTACCCCCGCCCACACCAGGCTCTCTCTGTACAAAGTCTATTGATATGGATAGTCATGGTCGGACTGAAGTAGTCCAGCAATGTTAATCCTAGGTGATTAAAGTTTCACTCTAGGCAGGGTATTAAGTGACACGTCATTGAACTCTGTGTGTCAGCCTCTATTTCCTGCTATCTTTAAGTTACATAGCGAAAACCTGCTGACAGATTCCATTTAATTTTATATAGTAGACATTATACTAAACCTTTGTTTTGCACACTGAGCGCACTGGTGACATCTTAAATCTTGTGTCAAAGGAAAAAAAACTGGTCAATCAAAGACGTCTAAAGGAAGCCGTGGTGTAAGGAAAAGGCGAAGACGACGGGTTAAAAGACGAAAAGGACGGAAACAAATAGTGAGTAATATCCGGTAATATTTGTACCTAGCATTGTCAAACATGAGAGATTTTCGCTGTAGATTCCTCAGAGCGCTGTATAATGCAGTGTCTTCTGAGAACCTATTCACATGTCGTGTAAAAATTTGCCACAACCATATTCTTATCTGAAAGTTCCTGAAGATGTAGGATATGTCTGTTTATACTTATGCTATTTTAAGGGTAACCAGTCATGTGCAAAATGCAATTTCTTTGTCGCTCCATTGGGAGACCCAGACAATTGGGTGTATAGCTTATGCCTCCGGAGGCCACACAAAGTATTACACTAAAAGTGTAAAGCCCCTCCCCTTCTGCCTATACACCCCCCGTGCATCACGGGCTCCTCAGTTTTTATGCTTTGTGCGAAGGAGGCTGACATCCACGCATAGCTCCACAGCTTAGTCAGCAGCAGCTGCTGACTAGGTCGGATGGAAGAAAAGAGGGCCCATAACAGGGCCCCCAGCATGCTCCCTTCTCACCCCACTGTGTCGGCGGTGCTGTTAAGGTTGAGGTACCCATTGCGGGTACACAGGCAGGAGCCACATGCTGTTTTCCTTCCCCATCCCTTAATGGGCTCTGGGTGAAGTGGGATCCTAATCGGTCTCCAGGCACAGGGACCGTGCTCCCTCCGCAGCCCCTGGGAATCTGCTGGATAGGAGCCGGGTATCGTCAGGGACAAGGCCCTGCTACTGTGAGGTACTCTGTGTCCCCGTGGGGACCGCGCATGCATGGAGCGCTTGTGCCATACACATTGCAGCACTGCTGGGTGTGTTAGTGCGCCGGGGACTACCGCGCGGCCGCGCTTATTGCCGGCCGCGCTTATAACTTTAGTCCCCGGCTTCTGCGGCCTAGTGTCGCATATTCTCGCCCACAGGCCTGCCAGTCAGGGGAAGGGCGGGACGCTGCACAGATCGTCAGCGCTGAGGGCTGGAGCATACATTAGTATCCTCCTCCCCCCTCACTCAGTTCACTGGGGCACTAGATTCCCGCACTTTATTGGGCACGCCCACGGTCCCCTCCTCCCCACAGAACGCCGGCAGCCATTCCTGTCAGCGATTCAGACGCTGGAGAGGAGAGACAACACAGGGAGACCCAGGCAGGGAATCTGGTGATCACACAACCGCTCTGAGCGGTCGGTAAGCAGCACCTGTGGTGCTGGCCCCACTGAGTACCGAAGTGTATATATATATATATATAGGCTTATAGGCTATACATTTGCACTGTACGGGCGCTCTGTTGATTTGATTTTGGCTATATACCCTCCTGGATTGTTCTCAGAGGAGACAACAGCATGTCGTCCGCAAAAAGCAAGGGTGCCAAAGCACAGGCGTACTTTGCAAACTGTACCTCATGTGCAGCTATACTACCGGCAGGTTCCACTGACCCTCATTGTGTGCAATGCTCGGCCCCTGTGGCACTTACTCAGCCGGAGCCTCTGCTACGGGTGGCCCAGGTGGAACCACCTGCTACCACTGTCCAGGTGACAGGGACGGAGTTTGCAGCTTTTGCTGACAAACTGTCTGAGAGTATGGATAAATGGTCTGCTAAAATACTAGAAGCCTTACAGTCCAGACCGGTGATTCAGGCCCCGGGCACTGTTCAATCTTTGACCCCTGGTCCCCCTCAATTGGAGCAGCAAAGTGCTCCTGGGGTGACTCATAGGTCCCAGGGTGAGGTCTCTGACACGGACCGCAGTCCCAGACCGCCTAAGCGGGCTCGCTGGGAAATTCCCTCCACCTCATCACACTGTTCAGGGTCTCAGCATCTGACTTCAGAGAGGCAGTCCAGAAAAACCGAGACTGTCCAGACAAGCGTTTTTCCAAGCGCCTTAAGGATACACGTTATCCCTTCCCCCCTGATGTTGTCAAGGGCTGGACTCCGTGTCCTAAGGTGGATCCTCCAGTCTCCAGACTGGCGGCTAGATCCATAGTTGCAGTGGAAGATGGGGCTTCACTCAAAGATGCCACTGACAGACAGATGGAACTATGGTTGAAATCCATCTATGAAGCTATCGGCGCGTCTTTTGCTCCAGCATTCGCAGCCGTATGGGCACTCCAAGCTATCTCAGCTTGTCAGGCGCAGATTAATGCAGTAACGCGTACATCTGCCCCGCAAGTGGTGTCCTTAACCTCTCAGGCGTCGGCGTTTGCGTCCTACGCCATTAATGCTATCCTGGACTCTGCGAGCCGTACGGCGGTAGCATCCGCCAATTCGGTGGTAGTCCGCAGGGCCATGTGGCTACGTGAATGGAAGGCAGACTCTGCTTCCAAAAAGTTCTTAACCGGTTTGCCATTGTCTGGCGACCGCTTGTTTGGTGAGCGATTGGATGAAATCATTAAACAATCCAAGGGAAAGGACTCATCCTTACCCCAGTCCAAACCAAACAGACCTCAACCACGGAAGGTACAATCGAGGTTTCGGTCCTTTCGGCCCGCGGGCAGGTCTCAATTCTCCTCGTCCAAAAGGCCTCAGAAAGATCAGAGGAACTCCGATTCATGGCGGTCTAAGTCACGTCCTAAAAAGACCGCCGGAGGAACCGCTCCCAAAGCGGCCTCCTCATGACTTTCGGCCTCCTCAAACCGCATCCTCGGTCGGTGGCAGGCTCTCCCGCTTTTGCGACGCCTGGCTGCCACAGGTAAAAGACCGATGGGTGAGAGACATTCTATCTCAAGGTTACAGGATAGAGTTCAGCTCTCGTCCTCCAACTCGTTTCTTCAGAACATCTCCGCCCCCCCGAAAGAGCCGATGCTCTTCTGCAGGCGGTGTGCACTCTGAAGGCGGAAGGAGTGGTGATCCCTGTTCCTCTTCAGCAACGGGGTCACGGTTTTTACTCCAACTTGTTCGTGGTGCCAAAAAAGGACGGATCCTTCCGTCCTGTTCTGGACCTAAAACTGCTCAACAAGCATGTGAAAACCAGGCGGTTCCGGATGGAATCGCTCCGCTCCGTCATCGCCTCAATGTCCCAAGGAGATTTCCTGGCATCAATCGACATCAAAGATGCTTATCTCCACGTACCGATTGCGCCAGAGCATCAGCGCTTCCTGCGTTTCGCCATAGGGGACGAACACCTTCAGTTCGTGGCACTGCCTTTTGGCCTGGCGACAGCCCCACGGGTCTTCACCAAGGTTATGGCAACAGTGGTGGCAATCCTACACTCTCAGGGACACTCGGTGATCCCTTACTTAGACGATCTACTTGTCAAGGCACCCTCTCAAGGGGCATGCCAACACAGCCTAAACATTGCTCTGGAGACTCTCCAGAGTTTCGGGTGGATCATCAATTTTCCAAAGTCAAATCTGACACCGGCCCAATCACTGACATATCTTGGCATGGAGTTTCATACTCTCTCAGCGATAGTGAAGCTTCCGCTGAACAAACAGCGTTCACTACAGACAGGGGTGCAATCTCTCCTTCATGGTCAGTCACACCCCCTGAGGCGCCTCATGCACTTCCTAGGGAAGATGGTAGCAGCAATGGAGGCAGTTCCTTTTGCGCAGTTTCATCTGCGTCCACTTCAATGGGACATTCTCCGCAAATGGGACAGGAAGTCGACGTCCCTCGACAGGAACGTCTCCCTTTCTCGGGCAGCCAAGGCTTCCCTTCAGTGGTGGCTTCTCCCCACTTCTCTGTCGAAGGGGAAATCCTTCCTGCCCCCATCCTGGACGGTGGTCACGACGGACGCGAGCCTGTCAGGGTGGGGAGCGGTCTTTCTCCACCACAGGGCTCAGGGTACTTGGACTCAGACAGAGTCCTCCCTTCAGATCAATGTTCTGGAGATAAGGGCAGTGTATCTTGCCCTAAAGGCGTTCCAGCCATGGCTGGAAGGCAAACCGATCCGAATTCAGTCGGACAACTCCACAGCGGTGGCATACATCAACCACCAAGGCGGGACACGCAGTCGGCAAGCCTTCCAGGAAGTCCGGCGGATTCTGCTGTGGGTGGAAGCCACAGCCTCCACCATATCCGCAGTTCACATCCCGGGCGTAGAAAACTGGGAAGCAGACTTTCTCAGTCGCCAGGGCATGGACGCAGGGGAATGGTCCCTTCACCCGGACGTGTTTCAGGAGATCTGTTGCCGCTGGGGCATGCCGGACGTCGACCTAATGGCGTCCCGGCACAACAACAAGGTCCCGACATTCATGGCACGGTCTCAAGATCACAGAGCTCTGGCGGCAGACGCCTTAGTTCAGGATTGGTCGCAGTTTCAGCTCCCTTATGTGTTTCCTCCTCTGGCACTGTTGCCCAGAGTGTTACGCAAGATCAGGGCCGACTGCCGCCGCGCCATCCTCGTCGCTCCAGACTGGCCGAGGAGGTCGTGGTACCCGGATCTGTGGCATCTCACGGTCGGCCAACCGTGGGCACTACCAGACCGACCAGACTTGCTGTCTCAAGGGCCGTTTTTCCATCTGAATTCTGCGGCCCTCAACCTGACTGTGTGGCCATTGAGTCCTGGATCCTAGCGTCTTCAGGGTTATCTCAAGAGGTCATTGCCACTATGAGACAGGCTAGGAAGCCAACGTCCGCCAAGATCTACCACAGGACGTGGAAGATATTCCTGTCGTGGTGCTCTGCTCAGGGTTTTTCTCCCTGGCCATTTACCTTGCCCACTTTTCTGTCCTTCCTTCAATCCGGATTGGAAAAGGGTTTGTCGCTCGGCTCCCTTAAGGGACAAGTCTCTGCGCTCTCTGTGTTTTTTCAGAAGCGCCTAGCCAGACTTCCACAGGTACGCACGTTCCTGCAGGGGGTTTGTCACATCGTCCCTCCTTACAAGCGTCCGTTAGAACCCTGGGATCTGAACAGGGTGCTGATGGTTCTTCAGAAACCACCATTCGAGCCAATGAGGGATATTTCTCTCTCACGCCTTTCGCAGAAAGTGGTCTTCCTAGTAGCAGTCACTTCACTTCGGAGAGTGTCTGAGCTAGCAGCGTTGTCATTCAAAGCCCCTTTCCTGGTGTTTCACCAGGACAAGGTGGTTCTGCGTCCGGTTCCGGAATTTCTCCCTAAGGTGGTATCCCCCTTTCATCTCAATCAGGATATCTCCTTACCCTCTTTTTGTCCTCATCCAGTTCACCAATGTGAAAAGGATTTGCACTTGTTAGATCTGGTGAGAGCACTCAGATTCTACATTTCTCGTACGGCGCCCCTGCGCCGCTCGGAGGCACTCTTTGTCCTTGTCGCTGGCCAGCGTAAAGGGTCACAAGCTTCCAAATCAACCCTGGCTCGGTGGATCAAGGAACCAATTCTCGAAGCTTATCGTTCCTCGGGGCTTCCGGTTCCCTCAGGGCTGAAGGCCCATTCTACCAGGGCCGTGGGAGCGTCCTGGGCCTTGCGGCACCAGGCTACGGCTCAGCAGGTGTGTCAGGCAGCTACCTGGTCGAGCCTGCACACTTTCACGAAACACTATCAGGTGCATACCTATGCTTCGGCAGATGCCAGCCTAGGTAGGCGAGTACTTCAGGCGGCGGTTGCCCACCTGTAGGACGGAGCCGTTTACGGCTCTATTATGAGGTATTATTTACCCACCCAGGGACTGCTTTTGGACGTCCCAATTGTCTGGGTCTCCCAATGGAGCGACAAAGAAGAAGGGAATTTTGTTTACTTACCGTAAATTCCTTTTCTTCTAGCTCCAATTGGGAGACCCAGCACCCGCCCCTGTTCCCTTCGGGCTGTTGTTCTTTGTGTACACATGTTGTTCATGTTGAATGGTTTCAGTTTTCCGAACTTCCTTCGGATTGAATTTACTTTAAACCAATTTATAATTTTTTCCTCCTTCTTGCTTTTGCACCAAAACTGAGGAGCCCGTGATGCACGGGGGGTGTATAGGCAGAAGGGGAGGGGCTTTACACTTTTAGTGTAATACTTTGTGTGGCCTCCGGAGGCATAAGCTATACACCCAATTGTCTGGGTCTCCCAATTGGAGCTAGAAGAAAAGGAATTTACGGTAAGTAAACAAAATTCCCTTCATTTACCTGCGGACGAAGAGTGTTATAAGTTTGCTTGGTTGCCTTACTGAAAGTGCAGCTACTGGGAGAAAATAAGATTATTTCCTCCCTGTAGCGACTTGCTTTCATTCATCAGGTTGGTGCACAGAATGGTTACAGTCATCGCTCACTATACTGTGAATGGCAGCTGAACCGCACCACAGTATGGATTTGCAAAGTGAGCTGTCAATCAAAGTACCGGGGTGTGATTCTAGCTACCGGTCACACTGCAGTGACTGTAAACTCTCAGTGCAATAACGACCAGCTTCTGGGAGGAAATAAGTTCGTTTTCTCCCAGAAGCCGCACATTTCAATCCGGCAGCCAGACAGCATTATATCGCTATTAACCTGCAGATTAACCCTATATCTGCAGGTTAATGGCATTTTTGTACATGACTAGTTTGCTGTAATAAGAGTTCTCCTAGTCTACAGCTAAATCTCTTCAGGTAGTGTATGTAAGGCCGGAGTCACACTTGTGAGAGACTCGCTCGAGTCTTGCAACGCATCAGCCGTCATGGCCGCACACTCTCCGGACAGGAGTGTCTCCGCTGCATAGAAATACATACAGCCGATCCGCTCCTGTCAGGAGAGTGCGTGGCCATGCCGGGTGATGTGATACGAGACTCGCGCGAGTCTCTCGCAAGTGTGACTCTGGCCTTAGGGTCGTTTGAGCCCACCCTGTCCGTCAGTTCCTCAGAGAGAAAAGCGGCTTTCCCATGGAAGCTGATGGACAGGTCTGGTCACCTGTTCCTCCCTCCGTAGCTTTGTATGGACAGGTCAGGTCACCTGTTCCTCCCTCCGTAGCTTTGTATGGACAGGTCAGGTCACCTGTTCCTCCCTCCGTAGCATTGTATGGACAGGTCTGGTCACCCGCTCTTCCATCAGTAGCATTGTATGCACAGGTCTGGTCACCCGCTCTTCCATCAGTAGCATTGTATGGACAGGTCTGGTCACCCGCTCCTCCACCAGTAGCATTGTATGCACAGGTCTGGTCACCCGCTCTTCCATCAGTAGCATTGTATGGACAGGTCTGGTCACCCGCTCCTCCACCAGTAGCATTGTATGGACAGGTCTGGTCACCCGCTCCTCCACCAGTAGCATTGTATGGACAGGTCTGGTCACCCGCTCCTCCACCAGTAGCATTGTATGGACAGGTCTGGTCACCCGCTCCTCCACCAGTAGCATTGTATGGACAGGTCTGGTCACCCGCTCCTCCACCAGTAGCATTGTATAGACAGGTCTGGTCACCCGCTCCTCCACCCGTAGCATTGTATGGACAGGTCTGGTCACCCGCTCCTCCACCAGTAGCATTGTATTGACAGGTCTGGTCACCCGCTCCTCCACCAGTAGCATTGTATGGACAGGTCTGGTCACCCGCTCCTCCACCAGTAGCATTGTATGGACAGGTTTGGTCACCCGCTCCTCCCTCCGTAGCATTGTATGCACAGGTCTGGTCACCCGCTCTTCCATCAGTAGCATTGTATGGACAGGTCTGGTCACCCGCTCCTCCACCAGTAGCATTGTATGGACAGGTCTGGTCACCCGCTCTTCCATCAGTAGCATTGTATGGACAGGTCTGGTCACCTGTTCCTCCCTCAGTAGCATTGTATAGACAGGTCTGGTCACCCGCTCTTCCATCAGTAGCATTGTATGCACAGGTCTGGTCACCCGCTCTTCCATCAGTAGCATTGTATGGACAGGTCTGGTCACCTGTTCCTCCCTCAGTAGCATTGTATGGACAGGTCTGGTCACCCGCTCTTCCATCAGTAGCATTGTATGCACAGGTCTGGTCACCCGCTCCTCCACCCGTAGCATTGTATGGACAGGTCTGGTCACCTGTTCCTCCCTCAGTAGCATTGTATAGACAGGTCTGGTCACCCGCTCCTCCACCCGTAGCATTGTATAGACAGGTCTGGTCACCCGCTCCTCCCTCCGTAGCATTGTATGGACAGGTCTGGTCACCCGCTCCTCCCTCCGTAGCATTGTATGGACAGGTCTGGTCACCCGCTCCTCCACCCGTAGCATTGTATGGACAGGTCTGGTCACCCGCTCCTCCATCCGTAGCATTGTATAGACAGGTCTGGTCACCCGCTCTTCCATCAGTAGCATTGTATGGACAGGTCTGGTCACCCGCTCCTCCACCAGTAGCATTGTGTGGACAGGTCTGGTCACCCGCTCCTCCACCCGTAGCATTGTATGGACAGGTCTGGTCACCCGCTCCTCCATCAGTAGCATTGTATGGACAGGTCTGGTCACCCGCTCTTCCCTCCGTAGCTTTGTATGGACAGGTCAGGTCACCTGTTCCTCCCTCCGTAGCATTGTATAGACAGGTCTGGTCACCCGCTCCTCCATCAGTAGCATTGTATAGACAGGTCTGGTCACCCGCTCCTCCCTCCGTAGCTTTGTATGGACAGGTCAGGTCACCTGTTCCTCCCTCCGTAGCATTGTATGGACAGGTCTGGTCACCCGCTCCTCCATCCGTAGCATTGTATAGACAGGTCTGGTCACCCGCTCTTCCATCAGTAGCATTGTATGGACAGGTCTGGTCACCCGCTCTTCCATCAGTAGCATTGTATAGACAGGTCTGGTCACCCGCTCCTCCACCAGTAGCATTGTGTGGACAGGTCTGGTCACCCGCTCCTCCACCAGTAGCATTGTATAGACAGGTCTGGTCACACGCTCCTCCATCCGTAGCATTGTATAGACAGGTCTGGTCACCAGCTCTTCCATCAGTAGCATTGTATGGACAGGTCTGGTCACCCGCTCCTCCACCAGTAGCATTGTGTGGACAGGTCTGGTCACCCGCTCCTCCACCCGTAGCATTGTATGGACAGGTCTGGTCACCCGCTCCTCCACCAGTAGCATTGTATAGACAGGTCTGGTCACCCGCTCCTCCACCCGTAGCATTGTATAGACAGGTTTGGTCACCCGCTCTTCCATCAGTAGCATTGTATGGACAGGTCTGGTCACCCGCTCCTCCCTCCGTAGCATTGTATGGACAGGTCTGGTCACCCACTCCTCCCTCCGTAGCATTGTATGGACAGGTCTGGTCACCCGCTCCTCCACCCGTAGCATTGTATAGACAGGTTTGGTCACCCGCTCTTCCATCAGTAGCATTGTATGGACAGGTCTGGTCACCCGCTCCTCCCTCCGTAGCATTGTATGGACAGGTCTGGTCACCCGCTCCTCTACCCGTAGTATTGTATAGACAGGTCTGGTCACCCGCTCCTCTACCCGTAGCATTGTATAGACAGGTCTGGTCACCCGCTCCTCCACCAGTAGCATTGTATAGACAGGTCTGGTCACCTGCTCCTCCATCAGTAGCATTGTATGGACAGGTCTGGTCACCCGCTCCTCCCTCAGTAGCATTGTATGGACAGGTCTGGTCACCCGCTCCTCCACCAGTAGCATTGTATAGACAGGTCTGGTCACCCGCTCCTCCCTCCGTAGCATTGTATGGACAGGTCTGGTCACCCGCTCCTCCACCCGTAGCATTGTATAGACAGGTCTGGTCACCCGCTCCTCCACCAGTAGCATTGTATAGACAGGTCTGGTCACCCGCTCCTCCACCAGTAGCATTGCATGGACAGGTCTGGTCACCCGCTCCTCCCTCCATAGTATTGTATGGACAGGTCTGGTCACCCCCTCCTCCACCAGTAGCATTGTATGGGCATGTCTGGTCTCCCGCTCCTCCACCCGTAGCATTGTATGGACAGGTCTGGTCTCACGCTCCTCCACCAGTAGCATTGTATGGACATGTCTGGTCACCCGCTCCTCCACCAGTAGCATTGTATAGACAGGTCTGGTCACCCGCTCCTCCATCAGTAGCATTGTATGGACAGGTCTGGTCACCCGCTCGTCCACCAGTATCATTGTATGGACAGGTCTGGTCTCACGCTCCTCCACTAGTAGCATTGTATGGACAGGTCTGGTCACCCGCTCCTCCACCCGTAGCATTGTATAGAGAGGTCTGGTCACCCGCTCGTCCACCAGTAGCATTGTATAGACAGGTCTGGTCACCCGCTCGTCCACCAGTAGCATTGTATAGACAGGTCTGGTCACCCGCTCGTCCACCAGTAGCATTGTATGGACAGGTCTGGTCACCCGCTCCTCCACCAGTAGCATTGTATGGACAGGTCTGGTCACCCGCTCCTCCACCAGTAGCATTGTATGGGCATGTCTGGTCTCCCGCTCCTCCACCCGTAGCATTGTATGGACAGGTCTGGTCACCCGCTCCTCCACCAGTAGCATTGTATGGCCAGGTCTGGTCACCCGCTCCTCCACCAGTAGCATTGTATGCACAGGTCTGGTCACCCTCTCCTCCACCAGTAGCATTGTATGGACAGGTCTGTTCACCCTCTCCTCCACCAGTAGCATTGTATGGACAGGTCTGGTCACCCTCTCCTCTACCCGTAGCATTGTATGGGCATGTCTGGTCACCCGCTCCTCCACCCGTAGCATTGTATGGACAGGTCTGGTCACCCGCTCCTCCATCCGTAGCATTTTATAGACAGGTCTGGTCACCCGCTCCTCCATCCGTAGCATTTTATAGACAGGTCTGGTCACCCGCTCTTCCATCAGTAGCATTGTATGGACATGTCTGGTCACCTGCTCCTCCACCAGTAGCATTGTATGGACAGAAGTGCTGGTCCATGTGTGAGGAAAGTGGAAAAAGTGGCCAACCACTGAGTTATGGCCACAGGACATATTAACGTTGACTGTGCAAGGAAACAATGGTCAAAATTTGTAATGATACCCAACTGCAAAAATGATTTTTAGCCCAAAATACATGCATTGTGGTAAAAAGTCCCCAAAGATGGCCAACCCCTTTTAATTATTAGATTTAACCTTTTACATTTTAATTTATTCCTTTTCTTTTCAGATTCGTAAAGTTCCGACGTCTCAAAGCCGCATTGCCAGATCGTTGGGTATACGCAGCCCACCGCGGGGGTCTTCAATACCTCGCATACAGAGGGCTCCAGAACACACACTAGGCTCCATGAGACAGGACATTGGTGCTGCCTCCCTCTCCGTGTTTGGTAACCCCAATGACTTTGATCCATTTGACAGGTAAATAGTTTACCCTCTGCCCACTAACATAAGGCTTGGTTAACGACAGAAATCGAACTACTAACGTCTCTATCAGGAATTACTCTTTGTGAGTAACAACAAAATTAGTGTTTTTGCCGTGCGTTTGGTGCCAATTTTTCACATTCATTGCAATCTGTCTAATCTACAGCAAAAGCACTGAAAGAATTTACTTATTTCTACACCAAATCTGTAAGAACAAAATACTCAATGTGTGCAGGAGACTTCAAAATTCTCATTGACTTTGTGGCATCAGAATTCCCTTCTGTTTTGTGGCATATCTGCACTAAAAAACGCTGCAAATACGCAATGTGTGCACACAGCTTTACATGTCATGAGCAAATCGATTGGTTTCCCCTGTATTGCAGTGACCCAGGTTTTACAATGACTATCTGAGTAAGCGCAGAATCTGGGGAGACTGTCTTCTCTGCAAGGAGTTTGTATGTTCTCCTTATGTTTGTGCGGGTTTTCACTGGTTTCCTCCCACACTCCAAAGACTCATACTTAATATTATTATATATCAATATTGTAATAATATTCCTTCTATACTCTGCAGCCCAGCCAAAAAAAGAGGACATAGCTGCTTCTAAAGGGATAATCTGCAGGAAAATGTAGCTGTTTACAAAGTTGATGTGCAAAAAGCTCCCTGAAAAGGGGTTAATCTGACTATTTTTCTTCATATTTCACATAGGCCACAGCAGCCCAACCACACAGAGTAGGTAGTGCGCATTTGCCTGTACCACTGCTTATGTCCTCCTGCTGTTGCCCCATAAGACACAGGATGTCGAAATTGGAATTCAGCAAACTTCTGGAATTTATCAGGGAAATTTTGATTTGCATCGGAGATTTAATGCAGGATTGTAAAAAAAAAAAAAAAAAAAAAAATTTCTTCGGCGCTCCATTGGGAGACCCAGACGATTGGGTGTATAGCACTGCCTCCGGAGGCCACACAAAGCATTACACTAAAAAGTGTAAGGCCCCTCCCCTTCTGGCTATACACCCCCAGTGGGATCACTGGCTCACCAGTTTTCTGCTTTGTGCGAAGGAGGTCAGACATCCACGCATAGCTCCACTGTTTAGTCAGCAGTAGCTGCTGACTCTATCGGATGGAAGAAAAGAGGGCCCATATAGGGCCCCCAGCATGCTCCCTTCTCACCCCACTTGCGGTTTGTAAGGTTGAGGTACCCATTGCGGGTACGGAGGCTGGAGCCCACATGCTGCTTTCCTTCCCCATCCCCCTGAGGGGCTCTGTGGAAGTGGGATCTTACCGGCCCCCAAACCCTGAGGCCGAGCTCCATCCACAGACCCAGAGACCCTGCTGGAGGAGCTGAGTACAGTCAGGGACAAGGCCCTGCAACGTTCAGGTACTCTGTGTCCCCGCACAGACAGGCCACGCACACTCCAGGCTTGCTGGGTGTGCTAGTGCGCCGGGGGCACTAGCGCTGCGCGCTCGGGTTAGAGTCACTGCAGCTTAGCTGAGTGATTTTATGTCTTGGGAACTACCGCGCCGGCCGCTCTGGGAGCGGCGGCGCCGCTGGGACTTGTAGTGCGCCGGGGACTCGCGCTGCCCGCGCTTTTACGGCGGCAGCGCTCATAAATCTAGTCCCCGGCTTTTGCGGCCTAGCTCTGCTTCGTTCCCGCCCCCACCCTGTCAATCAGGGAAAGGGAGAGACGCTGTTCTATAGCCAGCGCCGAGGGCTGGAGTCTTATTTACATACTCCAGCCCTCTCACTGGGCACAGTGGGGACGCAAGTTTCCCGCTCTTGGTCTCAACACGCCCAGGGCCCGCCCCTCTCCACAGGACGCCGGCAGCCATTCCTGCATGCAGTCTGGCTGGAGAACGGACACAGGCTCTGGGGGACTCAGACAAGGGACTCTGGCGACCACACACCCGCGTTTATGCGGGCGGTAAGCTGCACATAAGTGCTGGCCCCACTAGTGCCTCAGTGTTATTTGGTGCATTTTTTCCCTGTACCATATATATTTATATTGCACTGTACAGTCGCTTCTTGGCTTATACCCTCATTGCTCTGAGGAGACAACAACATGTCATCCGCAAAACGCAAGGGTGCCAAGGCACAGGCGGTATGCACTGCTTGTGCCGCATGTGGGGCTAATCTACCGGCAGGTTCCAATGACCCCCATTGTGTGCAATGTTCAATCCCTGTGCCACTTCGACAGCCAGAGTCTATGGTAGTAGTGGCCCAGGCAGAGACACCTGTGAACCCTGCCCCGGTGACGGGGACAGAATTTGCAGTTTTTGCTGATAAGATGTCTGTGACTATGACAAAAATCCTGGAAACCTTGCAGTCCAGGCCAGTTTCTCAGACCATGGACACTGCTGTGTCTATGCTCCCCGGTCCCCCTCAGTTGGAACTAATCCGTACTTCAAGGGGGTCCCAGGCATCACAGGCTGAAGACTCTGACTCGGATGACAGTCCCAGGCAGCCTAAGCGGGCTCGCTGGGAAAGACCCTCGCCGTCATCACACTGGTCAGGGTCTCAGCGAGACGAGGCTCTGTATGAGGAGACAGAGGTGGGTGATCAGGAATCTAATCCTGACACCGCTCTCAATCTAGATACCCCTGATGGTGACGCTATGGTAAATGACCTTATAGCGGCCATCAATAGACTGTTGGATATTTCTCCCCCAGCCCCTTCAGCAGAGGAGGCAGCTGCACAGCAGGAGAAGTTCCATTTCCGGTATCCTAAGCCTAAACTGAGTACTTTTCTGGACCACTCTGACTTCAGAGAATCAGTCCAGAAACATCATGCTTATCCAGATAAGCGTTTCTCCAAACGTCTTAAGGATACACGTTATCCCTTTCCCCCTGACGTGGTCAAACGCTGGACCCAGTGTCCAAAGGTGGACCCCCCAATCTCCAGGCTTGCGGCTAGATCCATAGTTGCAGTGGAAGATGGGGCTTCACTTAAAGATGCCAATGACAGACAGATGGACCTTTGGTTAAAGTCTGTCTATGAAGCTATCGGCGCGTCGTTTGCTCCAGCATTCGCGGCCGTGTGGGCACTCCAAGCTATTTCAGCTGGCCTGGCACAGGTGGACTCTATCATACGTCCAGCAGTGCCGCGAGTAGCGTCCCTAACCTCGCAAATGTCTGCGTTTGCGACTTACGCTATCAACGCTGTCCTGGACTCTACGAGCCGTACCTCAATGGCGTCTGCCAACTCTGTGGTTTTGCGCAGAGCCTTGTGGTTAAAGGAATGGAAAGCAGATTCTGCTTCCAAGAAATGTTTAACCAGCTTGCCACTATCTGGAGACAGACTGTTTGGTGAGCAATTGGCTGAGATCATTAAACAGTCCAAGGGTAAGGACTCCTCCTTACCCCAGCCCAGATCGAGCAAACCTCAACAGAGGAAGTGGCAGTCGAGGTTTCGGTCCTTTCGAGGCTCCAGCAAGACCCAATTCTCCTCGTCCAAAGGGACTCAGAAGGAGCAAAGGAGCTCAGATTCCTGGCGGGCTCATTCACGCCCCAAGAAAGCAACCGGAGGAACCGCTTCCAAGGCGGCTGCCTCATGACTTTCGGCCTCATCCCTCCGCATCCTCGGTCGGTGGCAGGCTCTCCCGCTTTTGCGACATTTGGCTGCCGCAGGTCAAAGACCGGTGGGTAGCAGACATTTTGTCTCACGGGTACAGGATAGAATTCAGTTCTCATCCTCCGCCTCGGTTCTTCAGAACCTCCCCACATCCCGACCGAGCAAATGCCCTTCTGCAGGCGGTGTGCTCACTAAGAGCAGAAGGAGTGGTGATCCCTGTTCCTCTGCAGGAACAAGGACAAGGTTTTTACTCCAATCTCTTCGTGGTTCCAAAAAAGGACGGCTCGTTCCGTCCTGTTCTGGACCTAAAGCTGCTCAACAAGCATGTGAACACCAGGCGGTTCCGGATGGAATCCCTCCGCTCCGTCATTGCCTCAATGTCTCAAGGAGATTTCCTTGCATCAATAGACATCAAAGATGCTTATCTCCACGTGCCGATTGCTACAGAGCACCAACGTTTTTTACGTTTCGTGATAGGAGACGACCATCTCCAGTTCGTAGCTCTGCCATCTGGTCTGGCGACAGCCCCACGGGTTTTCACCAAGGTCATGGCGGCAGTGGTAGCAGTCTTGCATTCTCAGGGACATTCGGTGATTCCTTACTTAGACGATCTACTTGTCAAAGCACCCTCTCAAGAGGCATGCCAACACAGCCTGAATGTTGCGCTGGAGACTCTCCAGACTTTCGGGTGGATCATCAACTTTTCAAAGTCAAACCTGGCACCGACTCAATCACTAACGTATCTTGGCATGGAGTTTCATACTCTCTCAGCGATAGTGAAGCTTCCGCTGGACAAGCAGCGGTCACTACAGACAGGGGTGCAGTCTCTCCTTCAGGGTCAGTCGCACCCCTTAAGGCGCCTCATGCACTTCCTAGGGAAGATGGTGGCAGCAATGGAGGCAGTCCCGTTCGCGCAGTTTCATCTGCGCCCACTTCAATGGGACATTCTCCGCCAATGGGACGGGAAGACAACTTCCCTAGAGGACAGTCTCCCTTTCTCAGATGACCAAGGACTCTCTGCAATGGTGGCTTCTTCCCACCTCATTATCACAGGGAAGATCATTCCTGCCCCCATCCTGGGCAGTGGTCACGACAGACGCGAGTCTGTCAGGGTGGGGAGCAGTTTTTCTCCACCACAGGGCTCAAGGGACGTGGACTCAGCAGGAGTCCACCCTTCAGATCAATGTTCTGGAAATCAGGGCAGTGTATCTTGCCCTATTAGCCTTCCAGCAGTGGCTGGAAGGAAAGCAGATCCGAATTCAGTCGGACAACTCCACAGCGGTGGCATACATCAACCACCAAGGAGGGACACGCAGTCGGCAAGCCTTCCAGGAAGTCAGGCGGATTCTGATGTGGGTGGAGGAAAGAGCATCCACCATATCCGCAGTTCACATCCCGGGCGTAGAAAACTGGGAAGCAGACTTCCTCAGTCGCCAGGGCATGGACGCAGGGGAATGGTCCCTTCACCCGGACGTGTTTCAGGAAATCTGCCGCCGCTGGGGGGTGCCGGACGTCGACCTAATGGCGTCTCGGCACAACAACAAGGTCCCGACCTTCATAGCGCGGTCTCGCGATCAAAGAGCTCTAGCGGCAGACGCCTTAGTGCAAGATTGGTCGCAGTTCCGGCTCCCTTATGTGTTTCCACCTCTGGCACTCTTGCCCAGAGTGTTACGCAAGATCAGATCCGATTGCGGCCGCGTCATACTCGTCGCCCCAGACTGGCCGAGGAGGGCGTGGTACCCGGATCTGTGGCATCTCACGGTCGGCCAACCGTGGGCACTACCAGACCGACCAGACTTACTGTCCCAAGGGCCGTTTTTCCATCGGAATTCTGCGGCCCTGAACCTGACTGTGTGGCCATTGAGTCCTGGATCCTAGCGTCTTCAGGATTATCCCAAGGGGTCGTTGCCACCATGAGACAGGCTAGGAAGCCCACGTCTGCTAAGATCTACCACAGAACGCGGAAGATATTCTTATCCTGGTGCTCTGCACAAGGAGTATCCCCCTGGCCATTCGCGTTACCTGTCTTTCTTTCCTTCCTGCAATCTGGGTTGGAAAAGGGCTTGTCGCTCGGCTCCCTTAAAGGGCAAGTCTCGGCACTATCCGTGTTTTTTCAGAAGCGTCTAGCGCGACTTTCTAAGGTGCGCACGTTCCTGCAGGGGGTGTGTCATATCGTACCTCCGTACAGGAGGCCGTTAGATCCGTGGGATCTAAACAAGGTCCTTGTTGCTCTCCAGAAGCCGCCTTTCGAGCCCCTGAGGGATGTGTCACTTTCTCGACTCTCACAGAAAGTGGCATTTCTGGTAGCGGTCACGTCTCTTCGGAGAGTGTCTGAACTAGCAGCGCTGTCATCCAAAGCTCCTTTCCTGGTGTTCCACCAGGACAAGGTAGTGCTGCGCCCCATTCAGGAGTTTCTCCCTAAGGTGGTATCCTCTTTTCACCTTAATCAGGATATCTCCTTGCCTTCCTTTTATCCGCATGCAGTTCATCGGTATGAAAAGGATCTACATTTGTTGGATCTGGTGAGAGCACTCAGAATCTATATTTCCCGCACGGCGCCCCTGCGCCGCTCGGATGCACTCTTTGTCCTTGTCGCTGGTAAGCGCAAGGGGTCGCAGGCTTCAAAAGCCACCCTGGCTCGATGGATCAAAGAACCAATTCTTGAAGCCTACCGTTCTGCTGGGCTTCCGGTTCCATCAGGGCTGAAGGCCCATTCTGCCAGAGCCGTGGGTGCGTCCTGGGCATTACGACACCAGGCTATGGCTCAACAGGTGTGCCAGGCAGCTACCTGGTCGAGTCTGCACACTTTCACCAAACATTATCAGGTGCATACCTATGCTTCGGCGGACGCCAGCCTAGGTAGAAGAGTCCTGCAGGCGGCAGTTGCCTCCCCGTAGGGGAGGGCTGTCTTTGCAGCTCTAACATGAGGTATTTCTTTACCCACCCAGGGACAGCTTTTGGACGTCCCAATCGTCTGGGTCTCCCAATGGAGCGCCGAAGAAGAAGGGAATTTTGTTACTTACCGTAAATTCCTTTTCTTCTAGCTCCTATTGGGAGACCCAGCACCCGCCCTGTTGTCCTTCGGGATTTTTGGTTGTTTTTCGGGTACACATGTTGTTCATGTTGAACGGTTTTCAGTTCTCCGACGTTACTTCGGAGTGAATTTGTTTAAACCAGTTATTGGCTTTCCTCCTTCTTGCTTTTGCACTAAAACTGGTGAGCCAGTGATCCCACTTGGGGGTGTATAGCCAGAAGGGGAGGGGCCTTACACTTTTTAGTGTAATGCTTTGTGTGGCCTCCGGAGGCAGTGCTATACACCCAATCGTCTGGGTCTCCCAATAGGAGCTAGAAGAAAAGGAATTTACGGTAAGTAACAAAATTCCCTTCTTTTTTTTTCCGGTTTATAAGACGCCCCGGATTATAAGACTCACCCCAAATTTAGAGGAGGAAAATAGGAAAAAATAATTTAATGTTGAAATGAGGGTTTCTCTTCTAATCCTAGTGTGTCTCAATCCTAATGCTTACAGAGGGGAGCGGCGGTGGTGGAGTGGCTCAGGAGGGTCCCAGGAGGCAGGGTCAGCAATGCTGCGGGCTCAGAGAAGGGGGTGTGACATCTGAGGAGGGTCCGTGAATGGAGGCAATACTGTGGCCTTGGGGGTGTCACGGCGGCGGGCACCATTGAGCTGCCAGCATGTTGCGGGTGTATCACTGCGTCGGAGGACTCTGGAGGGTCACAGGACAGGGTGTTGCTGCATCGGTGGGAGCCTGATCTTACTGCAGACTTTGACATTGAATTGCCCGCGGTTGACTCAATGGTCTTCAAGAAAATGGCCGCAGGGGCGGCGTGTGTGCAGAAAGGTCTCCGTGGCCATTGTCTTGAAGTCCCATCACATTAGTCTGCATACGTGCCGCATCCACAGCCATTTTCTTGAAGTTCTTTGTGTTAACCGCGGGCGATTCAAGAGAGCCCGCAGTCAGCTCAATGCACCCGCCGCGACACTGCAGTGACACCCTCAGTATTGCTGACCCTGCCTCCTATGACCCTGCTATTACCTCTGCTGAGGTAATTTATCCGCATTGTAAGACGCACCCCCATTTTACCCCCAGTTTTGGGGGAAAAAAGTGCGTCTTACAATCTGGAAATTACGGTATATACTCCACCACTCATCTGTCCTGCCGCCGTCCGGTCCTCTGCGCCTCTTCTTTTTACATTTTCCTGTTACACACATCATCTTCTGCCTGATTTACTCTGGACAAGCTTCCCGTGTGACTAGGCCTCTGATGTTCCTGCACTGTGCTCGCACAAGGCGCGTAACATGGCGTGCAAGGAGGTCAAAGGCCTAATCGTTCCAGAAGCAGCATGCCGAAAATGCATGCCGCGAGGAAAATGAAGAGAGGTGGTGCCGATGATCAGACGAAAAGTGCAGTGGCTGCAGGACAGATGAGCAGTAAGGCATTAATTTTTCTTCATCGTTCCTTATGGGAGACCCAGACCATGGGTGTATAGCTTCTGCCTCCGGAGGACACACAAAGTACTACACTCAAACGTGTAGCTCCTCCCTCCTAGCATATACACCCCCTGGTAGCCAGTCCTAGCCAGTTTCAATGCTTTGTGTTCAGGAGGTCACACACACACACATGCATTCTGATTTTTGATTTTTTTTGATTTCAAAGATTTGGAAGCAAAGCGGGTCCAGTCTGGACTCCCGGCATGTCCCTTCTCACCCCACTGTGTCGGCGGTGCTGTTAAGGTTGATTTTACAAGGCTGGAGCCTTCACATGCCGCGCTCCTTCACCATCCCCTGGGGCTCTGGCTTGAAGTGGGAGCCATCACGGTTCTCACTGCTTTGCAGGAGACCGGTCTCCATCCGCAGCCCTTTCAGGATCCTGCCGGACGGAGCACTCACCTCCCAGGGACTTGGCACCTGCGTCTCACAAGCTAAGTACTGAGACGTTTTTACCACAGAAAGTGGTCTTTCCAGGGGTCCCTTGTACTTTATATATTGGGGAGAGTGTGTTATATGACTGTGTTAACATTTCCGGCCGGTTCTCCAGTTTTCACTGGAGAACCGCGCCGATGGTGCCTGCACGCTGGCCGCATGTTTAAATCTAGGCCCCGGCTTCGCCTGAGGCCTAGTTTCGATTTCACTGCCCCTGCATGTCAGTCATGCAGAAGGACAGTGCGGCTCCGCCCAGCGGCTGTTCAGCACAGGGAACGGACACTCCTCACTGAGGAAAGATACCCTCCCCTGTATACCTCATTTGCCCGCTCTCAGAGTAGGCCCCGCCCCCTCTCCTCGCTCCGGTCGCCATTTTATCAGCGTTCTCAATGTCTGCATAGGCACAGAGATACCACATTGTGACAAATGGGGGCCTGGGCTGGGGGATCTGGAGGGCACAGAGATGTATGTTAAACGGTCTGGCAAGCCACAACCTCCGGTTGTACAGCTGCTTATATACTCTGTTTATATACTCTGCTGGGGGTCATTCTGGACAGAGCCCCCACTTCTGCAGCATGTCTCACATCAGAGCAAGTAACTGAATAGGATAACTGAAGTGAGCACTAATATATATATATGAGTGCAAGCCAAAAATACATACTATATATAAGAATAAGGCTGCACATCAAACTTAGATAATGGTATAATGCCTCAAGCATATGGAAAAATATTGGAATATACAATGAAAAATGCTACTTGCTAATTTGAACATGTGAATAATGAATTGCATACCTGCCATGAATATTAGGAAAAAGGAGATATTTAGCAATCGCATTGATCAATGTAACTGAGCCCCAAGGCTGTATATTCCAATATTTTTCCATATGCTTGAGGCATTATACCATTATCTAAGTTTGATGTGCAGCCTTATTCTTATATATCACATCAGAGCAAGGCTGCAAGGCTGTTCTTAATATGCACTGCAGTAGACTCGTACTGCCTGTACCGAGCACGTAAACACAGTGGTCCCTCAGCCTGGAGGCTCATCAGTGGTCCCTCCAGCTGCTCCGGCTCCGGTGGCTGAACACCCGGTTTGGGTAGAATCCGCTCTTTCCAGGGGACAGCTGTCCCGGACTCTGCTGAGCATGCATTAGCCCCCTTCTCAGGGCGCTTCTGCTGCTACGGCTCGCTCCGCAAAGCTCACAGAGGACTCTTCATCTGGTCTCAGACCCCGTCCTCCTAAAATGGAGACGCAGGGTCCCCTGTCCTTCCCCGTCCCGCAGCTCTGATTCACGAGCTGACTCACAGGACGAGGAGGATGTCTTTACTAGGGGCTCGGACGCTACTTCATGTACAATTGATCTGTCCGAAGGTGATGCAGATGCTAATGATTTGATTGCGTCCATTATATTTGTACTGGGCCTCAATCCGCCTGTATCAGGGGAGCATCCCCCTCTGGCAGAAAGGCATTAGTATACCTTAAAGAGAACAAGGAGTGTGTTCCTTAACCACTCCAGTTTTCAGCCCACTGTGACCAAGCCCAGAGCCTGTCCTGACAGACGCTCCCAAAGCGTGGTTCTGATGACTGTTTCCCCCTTCCACCAGAGGTGGTAAAGGAGTGGGCTCATTCACCAAGGGTGGACCCTCCGGTGTCTAGACTTTCAGCCCGGATAGTTGTATCAGTGGCTGACGGCACCTCTCTAAGGATCCCACTGTACATTAATTCTGTACTGGACCTCAATCCGCCAGTATCAGAGGAGCAACCCTCTCTGGCAAAAAGGCACCAGTTTACCTTGCCTAAGAGAACAAGGAGTGTGTTCCTTAACCACTCCAGTTTTCAGGCCACTGTGACCAAGCCCAGGGTCTGCTCTGACAAACGCTTCCCAAAACGTGGTTCTGATGACAGTTTTCCCCTTCCACCAGAGGTGGTCAAGGAGTGGGCTCATTCACCAAAGGTGGACCCTCCGGTGTTTAGACTCTCAGCCCGGACCGTTGTATCAGTGGCTGATGGCACCTCACTTAAGATTTTGCTGTCCGCCAGGTTGTGCTTCTGGCCAAATCTGTATGGAGGCGGCAGGGGCCTCGTTCTCCCCATCTTTTGCAGCAGTGTGGGCTTTCAAAGCCATCTCTGCTTCTCTAGAGGAGATGCATTCCCTCACAGCGACTCTATGCCCGAAATGGTTGCCTTAACTTCCAGACTTCAGTCTTTTCATCCTATGCCATGTCTGCCATGCTGGAGACTCTCACCGCACTGCGGTGGCCTCGGCTAATTTCCTCGCTATCCGCAGGCTCCTGTGGCTTCGAGAGTGGAAGGCAGATGCTTCTAAAGAAGTTCCTTGCTGGGCTCCCTTTTGCTGGGACCAGACTATTCGGGAACAACTGGACGAAATTATTAAGGAAGCTCTTGGCGGGAAGAGTTCTTCCATGCCACAAACCTAAACCAGGAAACCTGTCCAGGGCAGGAATAAGTCGAGGTTTCGTTCCTTTCGTTCCTCCATCTGATCGTTCTCTAAGCCCTCGGCCTCATCCACTAGCTCAGCCAAGGATCGTAAACCCAACTGGCGCACGAAGCCGCGTCCTCAGAAGACCGCAGGAGCTGCTGCCACTAAGTCAGCCTCCTCCTGGCTATCTGGCCACGCCAGCAACGTCCTTGGTCGGTGGCAGGCTCTCCCACTTTGGCGACGTATGGTTTTAACACGTCTCTGATCAGTGGGTGCGGGATACCATCTCCCACGGCTACAGGATAGAATTCTATCCAGCCCGCCAAACAGATTTTTTTCTGTCAACTCCCCCCTGCTCCAAGGCCGCCGCCTTCTCACAGGCCGTGGCATTCTTGCTGGCCAATGGAGTAACTGTACCGGTTCCCGACTGGGAACGGTTCTGAGATTTCTACTTAAATCTATTCCTAGTCCCCGAAGAGGGCGGTGCCTTCCGACCTGGATCTCAAGCTTCTCAAGCATGTTCAGGTGCGGCATTTTCGCATGGAGTCTCTGCGATCAATCAATGACCCAAGGAGATTCCCTAGCATCCATCGACATCAGAGATGCCTATCTGCATGTGCCAATCGCAGTTTCACACCAGCGTTGGCTACGTTTTGCAATCGGAGTGGTCCAATTCGTGGCTCTTCCCTTGGGGTTACCCACGGCCCCTCGAGTATTCTCAAGGTCGGGGCAGCTGTGATTGCGGTCCTGCACCTCTAGGGGTTGGCAGTGATCCTTTTGTCCTGGACGGCCTTCTAGTCAGGGCTTCATCCAGTGCAGACTGTTAGCGGAATGCCTCGCTCACTCTCGCCACTCTAATCAATTCGGGTGGCTTGTCATTCTGTCCAAGTCCACTCTGACTTCGACCCAGAAGTTCACGTACCCAGGGACGCAATTCGAGACTCTGTCGGCACTTGTGAAGCTGCCCTTAGTCAAACAGCAGTCCCTCCGCTGGCGGTCGACGTCGTTCCAGCACCTAATACAGGTGCTGGATCAGATGGTGGCGTCAATGGAAGCGATTCCCTTGCCCAGTTCCATCAGCGTCCTCTGCGGCTGGATATTTTCCGCTGTTGGAACAAGCGGACTTCCTCCTTCCACGGGGTGGTGGCTTCGCCACAGACCAGGGGCTCGTTTCAGTGGTGGCTTCGGCCCCTCTGTCTCAGGGACGCTCCTTCCTGGCCCCGTCCCGGGTGATCCTCACCAGGATGCTAGTCTATCCGGCTGGGGAGCAGTATATCTCCACCATGGAGCGCAGGGCACTTGGACTCTGTCCGAATCAGCCCTCTGGATCAATGTGCTGGAAATCAGAGCTGTGTTTCTAGCTCTCGAAGCCTTTCACCATCTGTTGGTGGCCAGGCACATTCGAGTCCAGTCAGACAACGCGACAGCGTTTGCCTACATTAACCTCCAGGGCGGGACACTCAGCCGCCTGGCAATGTTGGAGGTTCAACGCATTCTTCAGTGGACGGAGGACTCCTAGTCCACCATATCCGCAGTCCACATCCCAGACGTGGAAAACTGGGAGGTAGATTATCTCAGCCGTCAAACCGTGGACAGCAGCGAGTGGGCTCTGCATCAGGCAGTGTTTCGGTCAATCTGCCGCAAGTAGGGCTCTCCGGACGTGGATCTTCGCTCCACGATCCTCTGGCTTTTGCAGCAGACACACTGGTTCAGTTTGGTCCCAGCTTCGTCTGTCTTACGTGTTTCACCCTCTAGCTCTTGCCCAGAGTCCTGCGCAAGATCAGAATGGAGGGCCGTCGGGTCATTCTCATTACTCCAGACTGACCCAGGCAAGCTTGGTACCCTGACCTGCTCCATCTGTCCGTAGAGGTGCCATGGCATCTCCCGGACTGTCCAGACCTTCTCTCACGAGGTCAGTCTTTCCGCCAGAATCCTGCGGCTCTCAGATTGACGGCGTGGCTTTTGAGTCCTGGATCTTGACGACTTCTGGTATCCCTCCTAAAGTCATCTCCACTATGACTCGAGCTCGGAAGTATCCTTTGGCCTTTTTGCCTTGCCGACCCTCCTGTCCCTTCTACAGTCCGGTCTGCAGCTAGGACTATCCCTCAGTTCCCTCAAGGGACAGGTCTCGGCTCTGTCAGTGTTGTGCCAGCGGCGTATCGCCCGGCTGGCTCAGGTGCGCTCCTTCATGCAGGGCGCATCTCACATCATTCCGCCTTACCGGCGGCCTTTGGAGCCCTGGGACCTTAATCCGGTCCTCACGGCTTCCGGAAACCCCCCTTTGAGCCTCTTAGGGAGGTTTCTTTGTTTCGTCTTTCACAGAAAGTGGTCTTTCTAGTGGCCATAACTTCCCTCAAGAGAGTCTCTGTTTTGGCTGCACTCTCTTCGGAGTCACCCCTTTTTTGGTTTTTCATCAAGACAAGGTGGTTCTCCGTCCGACTCCGGACATTCTCCCTAAGGTGGTTGCTGCTTCCACGTTAACCGGGGCATTTCCCTGCCTTCCTTTTGTCCGGCTCATGTTCATCGCTTTGAAAAGGCGTTGCATACTCTGGATCTGGTGCGGGCGCTCCGGATCTATGTGTCTCGCACCGCTGTTCTTAGGCGGTGCACCTCTCTTTTGTGCTGACCACTGGTCAGCGTAAGGGCCTCTCTGCATCGAAGCCGACCCTGGCTTGTTGGATTAGGTCGGCCATTTCCGATACCTACCAGTGTACTCAAGTGCCTCTCCCGCCGGGGATCAAGGCACACTTGACCAGAGCTGTCTGTGCCTCTTAGGCTTTCAGGCCCAGGCTACGGCTCAGCAGGTCTGTCAGACTGCCACTTGGATTAGTCTGCATACCTTTTCGAAGCACTACCAAGTGCATGCTCATGCTTCGGCAGATGCGAGCTTGGGCAGACGCATCCTTCAGGCGGCTGTCGCCCATTTGTGAAGTTAGGTTTCGCCTACTTCTCAGTTTTTCTGTTTATTCCCACCCATGGACTGCTTTGGAACGTCCCATGGTCTGGGTCTCCCATAAGGAACGATGAAGAAAAAGAGAATTTTGTTACTTACCGTAAATTCTTTTTCTTATAGTTCCGACATTGGAGACCCAGCACCCTCCCTGTTGCCTGTTGGCAGGTTTCTTGTTCCGTGTGTTTTCACCGGCTGTTGTTGTAGACAGAGGTTCCGGTTGTTCCGGGTTTTGCTCTATCTCTACTTGTGGGTGGATGTCCTCCTTCAGCTTTTGCACTAAACTGGCTAGGACTGGCTACCAGGGGGTGTATATGCTAGGAGGGAGGAGCTACACATTTGAGTGTAGTACTTTGTGTGTCCTCCGGAGGCAGAAGCTATACACCCATGGTCTGGGTCTCCCATGTCGGAACTATAAGAAAAAGAATTTACGGTAAGTAACAAAATTCTCTTTTTTTGGGACAGTCCAGCAAAATGGCAGCCAATCGCATTGGCTGCCATTTTGCTGGAGTGTCCCAAAAAAAGAGAATTTTGTTACTTACCGTAAATTCTTTTTCTTATAGTTCCGACATGGGAGACCCAGACCATGGGTGTATAGCTTCTGCCTCCGGAGGACACACAAAGTACTACGCTTAAAAGTGTAGCTCCTCCCTCTGAGCTTATATACCCCCTGGTGAGCCAGTCCCAGCCAGTTTTATCGCTTTGTGTTCAGGAGGCATACATCCACACATGCATTCTCATATGATTTTTTCCTTTTTGGAATGAGATTGAAGAAGCGCGGGTCCACGTCTGGACCCACGGCATGTCCCTTCTCACCCCACTGTGTCGGTGGTGTTGTAAGGTTGATTTCCAAGGCTGGAGCCTTACATGCCGTGCTCCTTCACCATCCCTCCTGGGCTCTGGCTTGAAGTGGGAGCCAGCACGGTCTCCATCCGCAGCCCTTCAGGACCCTGCTGGACCGGAGCACTCATCCCCAGGGACCTGGCCCTGTGTCTCAGCAGCTAAGTACCTGAGACATTTATATATTGGGGGTCCCTGTGCTTTGTTTGGGGAGAGTGTGCTTACTGTATTTATTGGCATTTCCGGCGGGTTCTCTAGCTGTCGCCCGAGAACCGCGCCGATGGTGCCTGCGCGTCGGCCTCGCCGCTCAAATTTAGGCCCCGGCTTTGCCAGAGGCCTAGTTTCTGTTCACTGCCCTCGCATGTTACTCATGCAGAGGGACAGGCTCTGCTCCTCCCGGCGGCTGTCCTGCACAGGGGAGGGACACTCCCCACTGCTGTGCGTGTCTCCTCCCCTGTAGGTCTCTATGGCCCTCCAGATCCCGCTCTCCTCCAGGAACGCCCCAAGTCCCGCACCCTCTCTTCGGCGGCCATTTTCTCAGACAGGGTTCACTCTGCGCTGGTCTGCACTCTGCATCCCTGCTGAGGTGCTGTGCATTGGGGGTCCGGGCTTCGGGATCTGGAGGGCACACAACACCGCTTCCAGCGGTCTGGTAAGCCACAACCGGTCTCTGGTTGTGGACCTCTGTATATACTCTCTGGGGTTCATTCTCTTGTCTCTCAGCCCGGACCGTTGTGTCGGTGGCTGATGGCACCTCCCTTAAGGATTCCACTGACCGTCAGATTGACCTTTCCTTCCAAATCCGTGTATGAAGCGGCGGGGGCCGCGTTTTCCCCGACTTTTGCAGCAGTGTGGGCTCTCAAAGCCATCTCTGCTTCTCTAGAGGAGATGCATTCCCTCACCAGGGAATCTATGCCCGAGATGGTTGCCTTAACTGCTCAGGCTTCAGCTTTTTCATCCTATGCCATGTCTGCCATGCTGGAGGCTTCTCACCGCACTGCGGTGGCTTCGGCTAATTCCCTCGTTATCCGCAGGATCTTGTGGCTTCGAGAGTGGAAGGCAGATGCTTCTTCTTAGAAGTACCTTGCTGGGCTCCCTTTTGCTGGGTCCCGGCTGTTCGGAGAACAGCTGGATGAAATTATTAAAGAAGCTACTGGCGGGAAGAGTACTTCCATGCCACAAACCAAAACCGGGAAACCTGCCCAGGCTAGGAATCAGTCGAGGTTTCGCTCCTTTCGTTCCTCCAACTGGTCATCCTCTAAGCCCTCCGCCTCGTCCGCTAACTCAGCCAAGGACCAGAAATCCAACTGGCGCCCAAAAGCGCGTCCACAGAAGACCGCAGGCGGTGCTGCCACTAAGGCAGCCTCCTCGTGACTCTCTGCCCGCTCCGGCAACGTCCTTAGTCGGTGGCAGGCTCTCCCACTTTGGCGACGCTTGGTTTCAACACGTCTCCGATCAGTGGGTGAGAGATATCCTCTCCCACGGCTACAGGATAGAATTCTCTTCCAGCCCGCCAAACAGATTTTTTTCTCTCAACTCCCCCTCGCTCCAAGGCCGCCGCCTTCTCGCAGGCCGTGGCAGGCCAACGGAGTAATTGTACCAGTTCCCGCCCGGGAACGGTTCAGAGGTTTCTACTCAAATCTCTTCCTAGTTCCCAAAAAGGACGGTACCTTCCGGCCCATCCTGGATCTCAAGCTTCTCAACAAGCATGTTCAGGTGCGGCACTTTCGCATGGAGTCTCTGCGATCAGTCATTGCCTCAATGACCCAAGGGGATTTCCTGGCGTCCATCGACATCAGAGATGCCTATCTGCATGTGCCAATTGCAGTTTCACACCAGCGTTGGCTACGTTTTGCAATAGGAGAAGATAATTTCCAATTCGTGGCTCTCCCCTTTGGGTTAGCCACGGCCCCTCGGGTATTCAGCAAGGTCATAGCAGCAGTGATTGCGGTTCTGCACCTCCAGGGGTTGGCAGTGATTCCTTACCTGGACGACCTTCTAGTCAAGGCTTCATCCAGCGCAGACTGTCAGCGGAGTGTCTCGCTCACTCTCGCCACTCTAGCCCAATTCGGGTGGCTTGTCAATCTTCCCAAATCCACTCTGACTCCGACCCAGAGTCTCACGTACCTAGGGGTGCAGTTCGAGACTTTACCGGCACTTGTGAAGTTGCCCTTAGTCAAACAGCAGTCACTCCAGCTAGCGGTGCGCTCTCTGCTGAGGCCCCGCCGTTATACCCTCAGGCGTCTGATGCAGGTGCTGGGTCAAATGGTGGCGTCCATGGAGGCTGTTCCCTTTGCCCAGTTCCATCTGCGCACCCTGCAGCTGGACATTCTCCGCTGTTGGGACAAGCGGCCTTCCTCCTTACACAGGTTAGTGGCTCTGTCGCCACGGACCAGGAGCTCTCTTCAGTGGTGGCTTCGGCCCCTCTCCCTGTCCCAAGGGCGCTCCTTCCTGGCCCCGTCCTGGGTGATTCTCACCACGGATGCCAGTCTATCCAGCTGGGGAGCGGTATGTCTCCACCACAGAGCGCAGGGCACTTGGACTCCGTCCGAGTCAGCCCTTTCAATCAATGTGCTGGAAACCAGAGCCGTTCTTCTAGCTCTCCTAGCTTTTCACCACCTGTTGGCGGGCAGGCACATTCGAGTCCAGTCAGACAACGCGACAGCGGTTGCCTACATCAATCACCAAGGCGGGACACGCAGCCGCCTGGCAATGATGGAGGTACAACGCATCCTTCAATGGGCGGAGGACTCCAAGTCCACCATATCCGCAGTCCACATCCCAGGCGTGGAAAACTGGGAGGCAGATTATCTCAGCCGTCAAAGCGTGGACGGTGGCGAGTGGTTCCTGCACCCGGCAGTGTTTCAGTCAATCTGCCGCAAATGGGGCACTCCGGACGTGGACCTGATGGCATCCCGTCACAACAACAAAGTTCCTGTTTACGTGGCTCGCTCCCACGATCCTCAGGCCTTCGCCGCGGACGCTCTGGTTCAAGACTGGTCCCAGTTTCGTCTGTCCTACGTGTTTCCCCCTCTAGCTCTCTTGCCCGGAGTCCTGCGCAAGATCAGAATGGAGGGCCGTCGAGTCATCCTCATTGCACCGGACTGGCCCAGGCGAGCTTGGTATCCGGACCTGCTCCATCTGTCCGTAGAGATGCCGTGGCATCTCCCGGACCGTCCAGACCTACTCTCGCAAGGTCCGTTTTTCCGCCCGAATTCTGCGGCACTCAAATTGACAGCGTTTCTCTTGAGTCCTGGATTTTGACGGCTTCTGGTATTCCTCCTGATGTCATCTCCATTATGACTCGGGCCCGTAAGTCTTCCTCCGCTAAGATCTATCACAGGACTTGGAAAATTTTCCTGTCCTGGTGTCGCTCTACCGACCATCCTCCTTGGCCATTCTCCTTGCCGACCCTTTTGTCTTTTCTACAGTCCGGTCTGCAGCTAGGACTGTCCCTCAACTCTCTCAAGGGACAAGTCTCAGCTCTGTCAGTTCTGTTCCAGCGGCGTCTCGCTCGGCTGGCTCAGGTCTGCACCTTCATGCAAGGCGCGTCTCACATCATTCCGCCTTATCGGCGGCCCTTTGATCCCTGGGACCTTAACTTGGTCCTCACGGTATTGCAGAAACCCCCTTTTGAGCCTTTTAGGGAGGTTTCCTTGTATCGTCTCTCTCAGAAGGTGGCCTTTCTGGTTGCTATAACTTCTCTCAGGAGAGTCTCTGATTTGGCTGCGCTCTCTTCGGAGTCACCTTTTTTAGTTTTTCATCAAGAGAAGGTGGTTCTCCGTCCGACTCCGGACTTTCTTCCTAAGGTGGTCTCTCCTTTCCACCTTAACCAGGACATTACCCTACCTTCCTTTTGTCCGGCTCCTGTTCATCGCTTTGAAAAAGCGCTGCATACTCTAGATCTGGTGCGTGCTCTCCGGATCTGTGTCTCGCACCGCTGCGCTTAGACGGTGCACCTCTCTTTTTGTGCTAACCACAGGTCGGCGCAAGGGCCTCCCTGCTTCTACGCCGACCTTAGCCCGTTGGATTAGATCGACCATTTCGGACGCCTACCAGAGTACTCAGGTGCCTCCCCCGCCGGGGATCAAGGCACACTCGACCAGAGCTGTCGGTGCCTCTTGGGCTTTTAGACACCAGGCTACGGCTCAACAAGTCTGTCAGGCTGCCACTTGGACTAGCCTGCATACCTTCTCGAAGCACTACCAAGTGCATGCTCATGCTTCGGCAGATGCGAGCTTGGGCAGACGCATCCTTCAGGCGGCTGTCGCCCATTTGTGAAGTTAGGTTCTGCCTACTTCTCAGTTTATACTGTTTCTTTCCCACGCAGGGACTGCTTTGGAACGTCCCAAGGTCTGGGTCTCCCAAAGGAACGATAAAGAAAAAGAGAATTTTGTTTACTTACCGTAAATTCTTTTTCTTATAGTTTCTTATTGGGAGACCCAGCACCCTCCCTGTTGCCTGTTGGCAATTTCTTGTTCCGCGTGTTATCACCGGCTGTTGTCGTGGACAGAGTCTCCGGTTGTTCCGGCTCTTGCTCTGTTCTACTTGTGGGTGGCTATTCTCCTTCGGGTTTTGCACTAAACTGGCTGGGACTGGCTCACCAGGGGGTGTATAAGCTCAGAGGTAGGAGCTACACTTTTAAGTGTAGTACTTTGTGTGTCCTCCGGAGGCAGAAGCTAAACACCCAAGGTCTGGGTCTCCCATTACGGAACTATAAGAAAAAGAATTGACGGTAAGTAAACAAAATTCTCTTTTTTGTAAAGAACAAGAATTCAATTCCACCTGAATTAATTCACTCATCACTATTGGGAATCCATCTCCTCTTGCATGGCTTCTTGTACAATTGGCATGTAAGGGTACTTTCACACTTGCGTTGTTTTCCTTCAGTTACAATCCGCCGTTTTGGAAAACAGCGGAATCCGTTAACGGATTCCGCTGTTTCCCATAGACTTGTATGGATGACGGATTGTGCCAAAAGTACCTGCGTGGCTTCCGCTGGCCGAC
This sequence comes from Anomaloglossus baeobatrachus, assembly GCF_048569485.1. Classification (NCBI taxonomy): domain Eukaryota; kingdom Metazoa; phylum Chordata; class Amphibia; order Anura; family Aromobatidae; genus Anomaloglossus; species Anomaloglossus baeobatrachus. The sequence goes on from NC_134362.1 coordinate 59,874,793, forward strand.
GCTGCGTGGCTTCCGCTGGCCGACGCTGCGTGGCTTCCGCTGGCCGACGCTGCGTGACTTCCGCTGGCCGACGCTGCGTGGCTTCCGCTGGCCGACGCTGCGTGGCTTCCGCTGGCCGACGCTGCGTGGCTTCCGCCGAGCAGAAGGAACGCAGCATGTAACGTTAATTGCTTGCGTTAAAATGATGCTGAGCGGCGGATTCCGTTACATCCGTCAATAGTTATAATGGATCCCTATGGTGGCGGATTCCGTTGCAAAGTGCTTTACAACAAAATCTGCCGCTGGATTCCGCTAATTTCTACTGAGCATGCCCAAAATGAAAAAAAAATAAAAAAAAAAAACAAAAACTGAGCCAACGCATTCCATTAGACGGACGCTAAACGGATGCAACGGGTCCGTTATTTCACAGGAATCAGCTAACAGATTCCTGTAAAATAACTGACCCGTTGCATCCATTGACAACACAAAAATAACGGATGCGTCAAAACGACGCAGCAACGGACCCAGCGGATTCAACCCAACGCAAGTGTGAAACTAGCCTTACAGCACAGATCTTTCCTGTGTTTCCATGCTGCACACTTTCTCCCCTCCCACACGCAAACATAGTATCTCCCAGCTTAGAAGCAGGAAGTCTCACAAAGCTGTGAAAATAGTGAGTCCGAGGAGAGCTCACGCACTATTTTCAGGCATCCACTTAATCTTACATGGCTTCTTATATCACTGCCATGTAACTGCACAGATCCTTCCTGTGTTTCCATGCTGCACACTGTTTTCTCCCCTCCCATACTGTTTGTGTATCTCCCGGCTCAGAAGCAGGAAGTCTCACAAAGTGGTGACAGTAGAGAGTCAGAGGAGAGCTTAGACTTTCCTGTCTCCCTCTCAAAAATGGATAAAGCTTTCATCACTAAATTAGTTAAGAAATGCTTCATTTAAAATTGTTTTTATTTGGTCGTCTTTTATTTTGTGGTTTCCCAGAAAGTGATATTAAAGGGAACCTTTGTCCTATAAGCTGCGGCCAGCACCACTGGGCTTTTATATACAGCGTTCTAACATGCTGTATATAAGAGCCCAGACCGCTGTGTAAAACATAACACTTTATAATGCTCACCTAAACCGGTCGCTGCGGTGGATGTGGCTCAAATGGGCGTCTTCGTCCTCCGGTGCCAGCGCCTCCTTTTTCGGCCATCTTTGTCTTCCTTCTGAAGCCTATGTTCATGACGCGTCTACGCCATACACACTTGCTGGTCCTGCGCAGGCGCACTACAGTGCTTTGATCTGCCCTTCTGAGGACCTGAATGTCAGCGAGTGTGGATGACGTTGGATGTGTCATGCACCGCGGCTTCAGAAGGAGGACGAAGATGGACGAAAGAGGCAGCTCTGGCACTGGAGGACGAAGACGCCTATTTGAGCCACATCCACCGCAGCGACCGGTTTAGGTGAGTATTATAAAGTGTTTATGTTTTACACAGCGACCTGGGCTCTTATATACAACATGTTAGAATGCTGTATACTGTATTAGAGCCCGGTGGTGGTGGCCACAGCTTATAGGGCAAAAAAGTGGTGCTTTAAGTTGTAAAACTGGATGAACACAACAGATGAATTTGCGCCAAAATGACTATCCCTTGAGAATTTTATGCCACCCTACAGCCAGCTATTACTGTTTGATTACGCTATTATATTTTATCCCCATCAGTCTGAAACTGTGTATAAGAATATGCTTCATTTTTCTGCTTTTTACAGTAATGACGGCCCGGTCAGTAATCCGTCATCTCCACTGACTGCTAAGAGAAGGATCCTTTCTCGTTCTGCACTGAGGTCGCATCAGCCGGTTGCGAGGCCCATCTCCGTTGGACTGTCACGGTATGAAAAAAAGCCAATTTTTTTTTTTTTTACTGCGATTATATACATGCGAGTCCAAAAGAAGGAAGGTTCACCACTGAGCACATTCAGGATCTGCAGCAGAAAATTTTGAAGCAAATCTTGACGTGTTAAGAAAAACACAGTGCAAAATACCAAGTTTTTTCACTTCTGTTATGTCTTGAGACTGAGTCTTTCTGCTGCTCTCTGACTTCTTCCCAATGTCCATTTCGACTGAAGGAAAAGTGAATCAGCTCATAAACAAACGCTGATTTGGTTGAGATGCTCAAGTGACATAATATCATGTGAACCCCTCACCTATTATCGCTGGAAGAGCACCGTATGGGAATAGTCTGTTTTTTATTTTACATGGGGGGGAATATAATAATTGAGAAAGAATTGCTCTGGACAATCCCTTTAAGATACTATTGCAAAAATGGCCGTAATCCATGTACAGTTTTTAAAGGGAACCTGTTAGGTGCAATATGCAGCCAGAGCCACTCCTTCCTAATCCCTGCCCAACACTCCCTGTATCTAGTAGCATAGATAGAGATTTTTAGAAAAAGTATTCCTAAAGATCCTCTATGATATGCTAATGAGCACAGGGACTAGTCACAAGGGTGTTGGTTCCCCCAACTAGTCCGCCCTCTTAACATGCTCACAAGGTGTGCTAACATGCTATTCAATGCCAATTGTACAGTGTCGTCATCGGCAGTGACGCGCATACCTGTGTCCATTGTCACCACTTCAGACGCCAGGTTTAGGGTCAGTGCGTGTAATCAGAAGTCTCGGCACTCCCAGTCATGCGCAGTAGACCTCTCCGAAACCGGGAAGCGTACACCCAGCTTCATAGTGCTCATGACGGAAGTGTGGTGACTTCTGATCATGTGCACAGCCTGGCATCTGATGCGGGAACAACGGACACAGGTACGCGCCGATGACACTGGGCAATGGACATTTAATAGCATGTTAGCATGCCTCTGTGGGTGTGTTAATATGCTAAGAGGGCAGACTAGTTGAGGGAAATAACGCCCTTGCGACTAGTCCATGTGCTCATTAGCATATCTTAAAAGATCTTTAGAAATACTTTTCTTTGTCGCTCCATTGGGAGACCCAGACAATTGGGTGTATAGCTTCTGCCTCTGGAGGCCACACAAAGTATTACACTTTAAAAAGTGTAACCCCTCCCCTCTGCCTATACACCCTCCCGTGGATCACGGGCTCCTCAGTTTTATGCTTTGTGTGGAAGGAGGCACGGTCTCAGGATCACAGAGCTCTGGCGGCGGACGCGTTAGTTCAGGATTGGTCGCAGTTTCGACTGCCTTATGTGTTTCCTCCTCTGGCGATGCTGCCCAGAGTGCTACGCAAGATCAGGTCGGACTGCCGTCGCGCCATTCTCGTCGCTCCAGACTGGCCGAGGCGGTCGTGATACCCGGATCTGTGGCATCTCACGGTGGGTCAACCGTGGGCGCTTCCAGACCGCCCAGACTTGCTGTCACAAGGCCCGTTTTTCCATCTGAATTCTGTGGCCCTCAACCTGACTGTGTGGCCATTGAGTCCTGGCTCCTAGCGTCTTCAGGGTTATCTCAGGATGTCATTGCCACCATGAGACAGGCCAGGAAGCCTACGTCCGCCAAGATCTATTATAGGTCTTGGCAAATCTTCCTATCCTGGTGTGCTAATAACGGTTTACCTCCATGGCCGTTTGCCTTACCCACTTTTTCTTTCATTCCTTCAATCCGGAATGGACAAGGGTTTGTCACTCGGCTCTCTTAAGGGCCAAGTATCGGCGCTCTCCGTGTTTATTCAAAAGCGTCTAGCCAGGCTTCCGCAGGTCCGCACGTTCCTGCAGGGAGTTTGCCACATAGTCCCACCTTACAAGCGTCCGCTGGAACCCTGGGATCTTAACAGGGTGCTAACGGCTCTTCAGAAACCACCTTTCGAGCCGCTGCGGGATGTCTCTCTATCACGTCTTTCGCAGAAGGTGGCCTTCCTAGTGGCAGTCACATCACTTCGGAGAGTGTCTGAGCTAGCAGCGCTGTCATGCAAAGCCCCCTTCCTGGTGTTTCACCAGGATAAGGTGGTTCTGCGTCCGTTCCCGGAATTTCTCCCTAAGGTGGTATCCCCTTTTCATCTCAATCAGGATATCTCCTTGCCTTCATTTTGTCCTAATCCAATTCACCAGTGTGAAAAGGATTTGCACTCTTTGGATCTTGTGAGAGCACTCCGGCTCTACGTGTCTCGCACGGCGCCCCTGCGTCGTTCAGATGCGCTCTTTATCCTTGTCGCTGGCCAGCGTAAGGGCTCTCAGGCCTCCAAGTCAACCTTGGCTCGGTGGATCAAGGAACCGATTCTCGAAGCCTACCGTTCTTCTGGGCTTCCGCTTCCTTCAGGGCTGAAAGCCCATTCTACCAGAGCCGTGGGTGCGTCCTGGGCATTGCGGCACCGGGCTACGGCTCAGCAGGTGTGTCAGGCAGCTACCTTGTCGAGTCTGCACACTTTCACGAAACACTATCAAGTGCATACCTATGCTTCGGCAGACGCCAGTCTAGGTAGGCGAGTCCTTCAGGCGGCGGTTGCCCTGTAAGAGGGGGCCGTTTTTCGGCTCTTTTTTATTGAGGTATTCTTTTACCCACACAGGGACTGCTCTTGGACGTCCCAATTGTCTGGGTCTCCCAATGGAGCGACAAAGAAGAAGGGAATTTTGTTTACTTACCGTAAATTCCTTTTCTTCTAGCTCCTATTGGGAGACCCAGCACCCGCCCCTGTTCCCTTCGGGCTGTTTGTTCTTTTGTGTACACATGTTGTTCATGTTGAATTGTTCTTTCTTCGGCGCTCTATTGGGAGACCCAGACGATTGGGTGTATAGCACTGCCTCCGGAGGCCACACAAAGCAATTACACTAAAAAGTGTAAGGCCCCTCCCCTTCTGGCTATACACCCCCAGTGGGATCACTGGCTCACCAGTTTTCTGCTTTGTGCGAAGGAGGTCAGACATCCACGCATAGCTCCACTGTTTAGTCAGCAGTAGCTGCTGACTATATCGGATGGAAGAAAAGAGGGCCCATATGGGGCCCCCAGCATGCTCCCTTCTTACCCCACTTGTGGTTTGTAAGGTTGAGGTACCCATTGCGGGTACGGAGGCTGGAGCCCACATGCTGCTTTCCTTCCCCATCCCCCTGAAGGGCTCTGAGGAAGTGGGATCTTACCGGCCACCAAGCCCTGAGGCCGGGCTCCATCCACAGACCCATAGAACCTGCTGGATGTGGAGCGGGAGTGCCGTTCAGGGACAAGGCCCTGCAACTTTCAGGTACTCTGTGTCCCCGTATGGCAGACCACGCGCACCCCAGGCTTGCTGGGTGTGCTAGTGCGCCGGGGACTGTAGCGCTGTGCGCTGGGCTTATGGTCCCCGCAGATTACTGGGGGACCTTATGTGTGTGGATCGCCGCGCCGACCGCCCCTGGAGCGGCGGCGCAGCTGCGACTTGTAGTGCGCCGGGGACGCGCCGACCGCGCTTTTACGGCGGCGGCGCTTCTAACTTTAGTCCCCGGCTTTCTGCGGCCTAGCTCCGCTTCGTTAACGCCCCCCACCCTGTCAATCAGGGTAGGGGAGAGACGTTGTTCAATCGGCAGCGCCGAGGGCTGGAGCACGATTTACATGCTCCAGCCCTCTCACTGAGCACAGTAGGACACAGGCTTCGCGCTTTTTCTCTGTGCACGCCCTAGGCCCGCCCCCAGGCTTGCAGCTCCCCAGGACGCCGGCAGCCATTATACACATGCAGTCTGGCTGGAGAACGGACGCAGGCTCTGGGGGACCCAGGCTAGGGGTTTCTGGCGACCACACACCCGCGCTAAGCGGGCGGTAAGCAGCACATACGTGCAGCCCCACTAGTGCCACAGTGTTATATTTTTCGCTGTACATAGACACTGCTGTGTCTAGATATATTTATATACTGCACTGTAAGGTCGCTTCTTGGCTGTACACCCGATATTGCTTGAGGAGACAACAGCATGTCATCCGCAAAACGCAAGGGTGCCAAGGCACGGGCTGTATACACTACTTGTACAGCATGTGGGGCTAATCTACCAGCAGGCTCCAACGACTCTCATTGTGTGCAATGTTCAGTCCCAGTGGCACTTCGTCAGCCAGAGCCTATTGTGGTGGTAGCCCAGGCAGAGACGCCTGTGAACCCTGCCCCGGTGACGGGGACAGAATTTGCAGTCTTTGCTGATAAAATGTCTGTGACTATGACAAAAATCCTGGAAACCTTGCAGTCCAGGCCAGTTGCTCAGACCATAGACACTGCTGTGTCTATGTTCCCCGGTCCCCCTCAGTTGGAACTAATCCGTACTTCAAGGGGGTCCCAGGCATCACAGGCTGAGGGCTCTGACTCCGATGACAGTCCCAGTCCGCCTAAGCGAGCTCGCTGGGAGAGACCCTCCACGTCATCACGCGGATCAGGGTCTCAGCGAGAAGGGTCCCTTTATGAGGGTTCAGAGGTGGGTGATCAGGAGTCTTGTCCTGACGCCGCACTCAATTTGGATACGCCAGATGGTGACGCCATGGTAAATGACCTTATAGCGGCCATCAATAGGCTGTTGGATATTTCTCCCCCAGCCCCTTCTGCAGAGGAGGCAGCTGCACAGCAGGAGAAATTCCATTTCCTGTATCCCAAGCGTAAATTGAGTACTTTTCTGGACCACTCTGACTTCAGAGAATCCATCCAGAAACATAATACTTATCCGGACAAGCGTTTTTCTAAACGCCTTAAGGATACACGGTATCCTTTTCCCCCTGACGTGGTCAAACGCTGGACCCAGTGTCCAAAAGTGGACCCTCCAATATCCAGGCTTGCAGCTAGATCCATAGTTGCAGTGGAGGATGGGGCTTCACTTAAAGATGCCAATGACAGACAGATGGACCTTTGGTTGAAATCTGTCTATGAAGCTATCGGCGCGTCGTTTGCTCCAGCATTCGCGGCCGTGTGGGCGCTCCAAGCTATTTCAGCGGGTCTGGCACAGGTGGACTCTATCATACGTCCAGCAGTGCCGCAAGTGGCGTCCCTAACTACGCAAATGTCTGCGTTTGCGACCTACGCTATCAATGCGGTACTGGACTCTACGAGCCGTACCTCAATGGCATCTGCCAACTCTGTAGTTTTGCGCAGAGCCTTGTGGTTAAAGGAATGGAAAGCAGATTCTGCTTCTAAAAAATGTTTAACCAGCTTGCCATTATCTGGGGACAGACTGTTTGGTGAGCAATTGGCGGAAATCATCAAACAGTCCAAAGGTAAGGACTCCTCCTTACCCCAGCCCAGATCAAGCAAACCTCCACAGAGGAAGTGGCAGTCAAAGTTTCGGTCCTTTCGAGGCTCGGGCAAGCCCCAATTCTCCTCGTCCAAAGGGACTCAGAAAGAGCAAAGGAGCTCTGATTCCTGGCGGGCTCACTCACGCCCCAAGAAAGCAACCGGAGGTACCGCTTCCAAGGCGGCTGCCTCATGACTTTCGGCCGCCTCCCTCCGCATCCTCGGTCGGTGGCAGGCTCTCCCGCTTTTGCGACATTTGGCTGCCACAGGTCAAAGACCGGTGGGTAACAGACATTTTGTCTCACGGGTACAGGATAGAGTTCAGTTCTCGTCCTCCGCCTCGGTTCTTCAGAACTTCCCCACATCCCGACCGAGCAGATGCCCTTCTGCAGGCGGTGAATTCTCTAAGAGCAGAAGGAGTGGTGATCCCTGTTCCTCTTCAGGAACGAGGTCAAGGTTTTTACTCCAATCTCTTTGTGGTGCCAAAAAAGGACGGCTCATTCCGTCCTGTTCTGGACCTAAAACTGCTCAACAAGCATGTGAACGCCAGGCGGTTCCGGATGGAATCCCTCCGCTCAGTCATTGCCTCAATGTCTCAAGGAGATTTCCTAGCATCAATAGATACCTATGCTTCGGCGGACGCCAGCCTAGGTAGAAGAGTCCTGCAGGCGGCAGTTGCCTCCCCGTAGGGGAGGGCTGTCTTGCAGCTCTCACATGAGGTATTTCTTTACCCACCCAGGGACAGCTTTTGGACGTCCCAATCGTCTGGGTCTCCCAATAGAGCGCCGAAGAAGAAGGGAATTTTGTTACTTACCGTAAATTCCTTTTCTTCTAGCTCTTATTGGGAGACCCAGCACCCGCCCTGTTGTCCTTCGGGATTTTTGGTTTGTTTGCGGGTACACATGTTGTTCATGTTGAACGGTTTTCAGTTCTCCGATGTTACTCGGAGTGAATTTGTTTAAACCAGTTATTGGCTTTCCTCCTTCTTGCTTTTGCACTAAAACTGGTGAGCCAGTGATCCCACTGGGGGTGTATAGCCAGAAGGGGAGGGGCCTTACACTTTTTAGTGTAATTGCTTTGTGTGGCCTCCGGAGGCAGTGCTATACACCCAATCGTCTGGGTCTCCCAATAAGAGCTAGAAGAAAAGGAATTTACGGTAAGTAACAAAATTCCCTTCTTTGGTTCATGGTTTTCAGTTCTCCGAACATCCTTCGGATTGCATTTACCCTAGACCAATTTATAAGTTTCCTCCTTCCTGCTTTGGCACCAAAACTGAGGAGCCCGTGATGCACGGGGGGGTGTATAGGCAGAGGGGAGGGGTTACACTTTTTAAAGTGTAATACTTTGTGTGGCCTCCGGAGGCAGAAGCTATACACCCAATTGTCTGGGTCTCCCAATAGGAGCTAGAAGAAAAGGAATTTACGGTAAGTAAACAAAATTCCCTTCTTTCTACAGATCTCTTTGTTTGCTACTAGATACAGAGACAGTTAGGCATGGATTAGCAATATACACCCAGAACTGCTCGAGATTCTGGGTACATCTTGCACCTGACAGGTTGACTTTTAATATTTTTGTAAAACGCCCTTGGGTTAATGCTGATGGTCTGCACACCACTTACATGTTGATGGCTTTATTTTCAAGTCCATTGAATGACATACAGAGGCTGAGTTATGATTATTGCGTCACTATCCACATATTTCTGCACCCTGCTGTATCCTGAAAGGTTTATGACTTGGCCTTATTCTCCTTTATTCAGGGGCAGAGCATCCCCTTTATCTTCTGGGTCGGCAGCAGTCGCAGAGCCTGTGCCGGATCTCCTGGGAAGTATCCTGTCTGGGCAGAGCATGCTCATGATGAAGAGTTCTGATATTATGATCAGCCGAGATGGATCTTTAACAGCAAAGAAACCTGGTGAGATGTTTATGCTAATACATGGTTTGTTCTTGGTGTAAACTAATTCTGTGCACTCCTATATTGTTTGACTTTAGTTTTGTAACGCAGCAATACGGGGGAATATGATGGTACAGGGCTCCTAGGCTGACCCTACGACTAGGGACCCTGAGCTGTCCCTTATCCCGATGGTAGACTTAGAGGTAGTCAGGGTTGAGCCTCCAACGTGACCCTGTCCAGGCCCTAACAACTGTGTCCTCACCACCTATGGGATTGACCCGGACGAAGCCACCAACCAACCAACGCATATGACCACACATTCCACATATTTTGTTTACTATAACTAGGACAGCATCTACCAACCTAGAAACCACTTGTATCCTTAGCCAAGAATACGTACAATGCTAATTTTCCTTACAAAAGTGCATTTTTATGAAAAATTAAAGCATAAAATTACACATCTAGACATAACGGCACAACAAGGTAAGAGGACATGTACCTGCAACTCCCATACATTGGGGAAAGGGGGGTACAGAACCTACAGCAGATCCCTCATAGAAATAATAGATACATAGGGATCATTGGTCTGCCTGCAGATTGTACTACACTGCACACTGCTATATAATAGAGCCACTGCCTAGTGCTAGTATATTGGGTATCAAACAAGAGGACTGGACATTAATTACAGCAGATGGTAATGCGTTAAACATAGAATTTCTCTATCAACATGCTGCTTCCACTATTTGTTGGTCGTAACCAAAAAAGGTATATGGGGGTATAATTAACCCCTTCACGACCGGCCGATTTTTCGCTTTCCGTTTTTTTTTTTCGCCATTCTTTTTCTGAGACGTAACTTTTTTATTTTTCAGTCAATATGGTCATGTGAGGGCTCATTTTTTGCGGAACGAGCTGTACTTTTAAATGAAACCATCAGTTTTACCATATTGTGTACTAGAAAATGGCAAAAAAATTCCAAATGCTGAAAAATTGCAAAAAAAGTGCGATAGCACTATGGTTTTTGAGATATTTTATTCACTGTGTTCACTATATGGTAAAACTGATGTGTGGGTGTGATGCCTCAGGTCAGTGCGAGTTCGTAGACACCAAACATGTATAGGTTTACTTTTATATAAGGGGTTAAAAAAAAATCGGAAGTTTGTCCGAAAAAAGTGGCGCACGTTTTACGCCATATTCCGTGACCCGTAGCGTTCTCATTTTTCGGGATCTTAGGCTCAATGACGGCTTATTTTTTGCGTCTCGAGCTGACGTTTTTAACGGTACCATTTTTGCGCAGATGCTACGTTTTGATCGCCTCTTATTGCATTTTGCGCAAAAGTTGTGGCGACAAAAAAACGTCGTTTTGGCGTTTGGAATTTTTTTGCCGCTACGCTGTTTACTGATCAGATTAATTGATTTTATATTTTGATAGATCGGGCGTTTCTGAACGCGGCGATACCAAATGTGTGTATATTTTTTATTTTTTTAACCCTTTAATTTTCAATGGGGCGAATGGGGGGTGATTTGAACTTTTTAGGTTTTTTTGTTTTTTTTTTAATTTTTTAAAACTTATTTTTTAACTTTTTTTTTTTATTTTACTAGTCCCCCTAGGGGGCTATTGCGATCAGCATTCCGATCGCTCTGCAGTATCTGCTGATCACAGCTGGAAGGCTGTAAACAGCAGATACGCTGTCTTTCTCTTTTGCTGTGCCCCGGGCACAGCGAAAGTGAAACCAAGTCATGTGTAGTACAGGAGTCATCACATGACCCTGTGCTACCATGACAACTATCGGGAGTCACGTGATCGCGTCACGTGACTTCCGGTTTTGGGCGGTAAGTAAATGCTTACCGCAATCGCGCTTATAATGGCGCTGTCATGTATTGACAGCGCCATATAAGGGGTTAATCGGCACGAGCCGATAACGATTCTGCTCGTGCCTAGCAGGCACACATCTCAGCTGTGAAAATCAGCTGAGATGTGTGCCGATCGCGGCATGCTGCCGCCGGAGGACCGCGGGCAGTAAGATTATGTCATTTAGGACGTAATTTTACGGCCCGCGGTCGTTAAGGGGTTAAGATACACATCCTAAGTCATTGATGGCAATAGAGTACCTTCATTAATGCCAACAAACGCTGCATATCTCCCCCTAACATTCTATCAGTCTAACAAAATTATTCCATGAATACTGCATATCCCCACCAAAATGTAAAGCAGGGAGATGAGCGTTACTCACTTATTAGTCCATATATTGCACAGGCAGAGCTTAGTATCCACCATTATATACAGCAGTGTAAATCGCAGAGCACAATCATGACAATAGTACACAGTAATAGTACAGATCTGAATAGTAGTTGCTGGGGTTCCCACCCACCGCGCCTCAACGCGTTTCACCAACTGGGCTTCCTCAGGAGGCGGATATTTACCTTGCCAGTCCATTGCTCTTTATATATGCCACTAAATGTACTCACATGGTCGGCAATCAGGGGTCCCACTCCATGTTTGCATCGGCACGGTCGTGTTTCCAGTCAGAGGCAGCTATGGGATTGACCAGGACGGAACCCACCAACCAACCAACCAACACAGCATAACAGTCAGGGTAACAGAAAACCTCATACACACCAAAAACCCACACCAGGAACAATCAAGGAAATACGGGCGAGGAATAGTAAGGGAAAGGAGGTAGAACAAAAACACTCAACTTGCACAACCGCAGCAGAAAGCACAGCAGCAACCACCACGTCCTCTCTGCTCCCAGGCTAGCTCCTAACTGAATAGAATAACCAGCACAATACCCAGGAAGCAGACGGCTTATATCCTGAATGGAAGGGATTAAGTGCTGACTGCTGAGCAACCATTAATGTGCCCGAAGGGAAAAACTTAGTGCTTGATCCCAGATAGTAAATGAGAAAGCTGGCCCTGAGTCTATCCTTATGCATGTGACAAGTTTTAGCTCTTAAAGGATTAGGCCGCTACTGAACAACCCATTTTTAGTTGCTAAAGTGCTCAACCTAAAAAATCCCCATTATCTTCACCTGCAAGACCAGCGCCACGCCAAGTGGCCATTGTGTCCTATTGGTTATGTGACATTATTATGTTGCGTAACCACTAAAGGCTTTCATTATTCCGTCAGAGCGAATGTATGCTCCATCTCATGTGACCAGAGGCGGCATTGGAGGAACGTATCCAGTCTGGAAAATTAATTCGCGTTTTTTTTATGAGGGGTACTTTAGCCGTTAAGGAGGGGTTGTGCAATAGTGGACAAACCCCTTTAACCTCTTTCTGGGACTTCACCATGTGTGAAGGCGAGCCGTCAGGTGCGGGCTATGGTATGCAGGTAACACAAATTTGCAACAGACGGGTATTAAAATAGCTCAGTAAACCCAGGATACATACACCAATAACCGGCAACTGGTACAACACTGGTAACCGCTTCTTAGTCATATTGGACAATGTAGAGAAAGTAAGAATAAGTCAGAGATTTGCGGGCTGCTGGCCAAAAACATCCAGAGTTGAACGGAAAGTTGTTATATCATGCCACTAAAAACATATGCGTTTTTTTTTGCGGAAGTGGACCACTGCCTTTATCGAGTTACAGCTATATTCTTATAAAAGCAAATAGGGCCGTGTCATCTGAATGGGGTCAAATACAGTGCTGGCCAAAAGTATTGGCACCCCTGCAATTCTGTCAGAGAATACTCAGTTTCTTCTTGAAAATGATTGCAATCACAAATTCTTTGGTATTATTATCTTCATTTAAATTTTCTTCAATGAAGAAGAAAAAAAAATGTCAAAAAGCCAAATTGGATATAATTCCACACCAAACATAAAAAAGGGGGTGGATAAAAGTATTGACACTGTTTGAAAAATCCTGTGATGCTTCTGTAATTTGTGTAATTAACAGCCCCTGTAACTTACCTGTGGCACCTAACAGGTGTTGGCAATAACTAAATCACACTTGCAGCCAGTTGACATGGATTAAAGTTGACTCAACCTCTGTCCTGTGTCCTTGTGTGCACCACATTGAGCATGGAGAAAAGAAAGAAGACCAAAGAACTGAGGACTTGAGACTCCAAATTGTGAGGAGCCTGAGCAATCTCAACTCTACAAGTCCATCTCCAAAGACCTGAAAGTTCCTGTGTCTACGGTGTGCAGTGTCATCAAGAAGTGTAAAGCCTATGGCACTGTGGCTAACCTCCCTAGATGTGGAAGGAAAAGAAAAATTGACGAGAGATTTCAACGCAAGATTGTGCGGATGGTGGATAAAGAACCTCGACTAACATCCAAACAAGTTCAAGCTGCCCTGCAGTCCGAGGGTACAACAGTGTCAACCCGTACTATCCGTTGGCGTCTGAATGAAAAGGGTCTGTATGGTAGGATACCCAGGAAGACCCCACTTCTTACCCCGAGACATAGAAAAGCCAGGCTGGAGTTTGCCAAAACTTACCTGAGAAAGCCTAAAACGTTTTGGAAGAATGTTCTCTGGTCAGATGAGACAAAAGTAGGGCTTTTTGGGAAAAGCCATCAACATAGCGTTTACAGGAAAAAAAAGAGGCATTCAAAGAAAAGAATACTGTCCCTACAGTCAAACATGGCGGAGGTTCCTTGATGTTTTGGGGTTGCTTTGCTGCCTCTGGCACTGGACTGCTTGACCGTGTGCATGGCATTATGAAGTCTGAAGACTACCAACAAATTTTGCAGCATAATGTAGGGCCCAGTGTGAGAAAGCTGGGTCTCCTCAGAGGTCATGGGTCTTCCAGCAGGACAATGACCCAAAACACACTTCAAAAAGCACTAGAAAATGGTTTGAGAGAAAGCACTGGGGACTACTAAAGTGGCCAGCAATGAGTCCAGACCTGAATCCCATAGAACACCTGTGGAGAGATCTCAGAATGGCAGTCTGGAGAAGGCACCCTTCAAATCTCAGGGACCTGGAGCAGTTTGCCAAAGAAGAATGGTCTAAAATTCCTGCAGAGCATTGTAAGAAACTCATTGATGGTTACCGGAAGCGGTTGTTCGCAGTTATTCTGGCTAAACGTTGTGCAACCAAGTATTAGGCTAAGGGTGCCAATACTTTTGTCTGGCCCATTTTTGGAGTTGTGTGTGAAATGATCAATGATTTGATTTTTGTTTCATTCTCTTTTGTGTTTTTTCATTGGAAGCAAAATAAATGAAGATAATAATACCAAAGAATTTGTGATTGCAATCGTTTTCAAGAAGAAAATGAGTATTATCTGACGAATTGCAGGGGTACCAATACTTTTGGCCAGCACTGTATAATCTTTGCAATTAAAGGGCTTGTCCACCACTTGGACAACCTCTTCTCCATTACTATATTTCCATTTGAAATAACAGCCTGTAATCGCCTCCGATGTCAGCGGCAGCTCTCCTGGGGCTCTCGTGACGCTGTTATGCCACACGGGCCCTGCAGACAATCAACATCGCAGGAGACCCGGCACCAACATCACTGGAACGGCATCGGAGGTTAGTATACGTTATTTTACATGGAGGAAACTGTACTCATTGAGAAGGAGTTAACCAAGTAATGGACAATTCCCTTCAATGGTTGCAATTACCCTAATGAGATTCTCCTTCAAAAATATTACTCCACAGGGTAAATTCTAGAATGATGGGCACCCGATGGTTGAAAAGTTTGTAAATTGTCTGTTCTTAGACACAAGTCACTACTAAGTCTGCAATGGCTGCATCAGAAGTGCTTGTATCCACTACGTAGGCATTGGGGAATGGGTGATGAGATGTAGTAACTTGTATACATACAATTAAAGGGGTTGTCCAGATATAAAGTATAAAGTATTCATGACCTATCCTTAGGATAGTTCACTAGTATCTGTTCAGTGGTGGTCCGCCACCCCACCCCACCCCACCGATCAGCTGCTACAAGGTGCAATTGCGGGGACTGTTAAGTGTGTACCAGTCCCTAATGAGATCATCAGATCATATTCCGCTGATCTTCAGTATCCGACAGCGGCCACTACATGCAAGATACAGCTGTGGCTTTCAGTGTTTACATTCATCCACCACCGGAGCTAATGACAGCTGGTCGGTGGGAGTGACCGGTATCAGATGCCCACCATGAGTACCTATCCTAACAATATATTCTCTGTTGCTTCATTGGGGGATGCAAAACCATGGGAAAGGCTGCGGCCACCTGTAGGCTGACACTGGTATTACATAAAATTAAAAATTGGCTCCTCCCCAGCAGATTACACCTTGCCTGCTATCCACCGGCTGCCTCAGTTTTTTTTTTGTTTTTGTTTTTTTTTTTTTCTTGTGTCCGTTGGAGGAAAGATCTGTATCAGACCTGTAGTTGAAACAAGGTTCTGACTTTGTTCTTCTTTTCAGATAATTGGGTTTCCAGGTAGCAGATTGTACAGTCACACTCTTTCACCCACATAGCGGCAGAGTACAGGCTGTAGTTAGCAGACTGTCCTCTCACATCAGGTTGGCCGGATTGCAATAGCTGACCAGACTCTGGTACAGAATGAAGCCCGTATGTCAGTTAAGCTCCTGCCCACTCTCCCCACGTAGCATACATGTGTGCCACGCAGAAGGCAGCTTGGTAATATATTACCCTGTCTTGTCCTCCTTTTTTCTTTTCCCCTTTGTTCCTTTTACCTTAAATCTGGGAGGGGGCAGCAGCGGGACACCTCGGATGGCGGGTACCGTGTTGTCCTCTCTCAGTGGGTGCCCTCTCTCTGTGGGTGTCCCCTCTCTGTGGGTGTCCCCTCTCACCAGTGTTCCTAGGCTGGGATCGTTGGTTTCTGTCAAACGATCATCTGGGTGCTCTGGTCCAATCAGAACGGCCACTGATCACGTTGTGTGGATGAGCGTGCCGGGGATCCTATCTGAGTGGCACATTCAATACCGCCCCTTCCAGTCTGTTTTTTTTTTTCCTCTTCCAGCGTTTTATTTCGGCGCAGACGCCAGCCACACGCTGGGTCATCCCTCACCTCTGTTGGAGACCTCACTGTGCAGAAATATCACCTGCACAACACAAGAGTGCTCCTTCAGGGATCTTGGACCACGTAGGCAGCTCCTATCTGGGAGCTGACTTTTATTGAGACCTCCAGCAGTGCTCCCTCTCTGTTCACCAGTCTTTTTTTTTTTTTTTGTTTTTTTGTTTTTTCCCCTGTTTTACACCTATCTTCCAAATGTTGGAGTCAAGAAGACCGTGCACGCTCTCAGTCCCAATCCACACTAGTTATCTATTATGCATGTGTTGTGTGTAGTAGCAAATTTGCTACCGGCCACTCTATACATTATTGTACCTCCTGTCCTCCTCCCCCTTCTTTGCCGATGTCTGTTCAGGGACCTGAAGAGAATGTGTCCCCTCCTGTCTGCGCCTGTGATTTAGCTCAGGCAGTTGCTGAACTAACCAGGGTGTCTAAAATGCTGGATACTGTTGTGGAGCGTTTTCTGGTGAGGTCGACTGCCCCGGGAGCTCTGGCCGCTTCTGCTAGCGAGTCAGACCCTGCAGTGACTTCCCATCAGTACGATCACTCTCAGCTGCAATCTACGCGCTCACAGATTTCTTCCCGTTCCAGGTTTCTTTCCAGTTTGACACCCAGCGGGTTTTCCTTCCACATTGGGGGGCCATTCTGCAGACCGGTCATATTAGAGTTCCAGTAGGGAATTGGTGTTCAACCCTTACTAGGTTGGTAAATTAACAGACATGGAGAGTCTGATTACAACAGTCTATTCTTCCTTAGGGGTCAGACCGGTGGACCTCCTGCCATCCTGTGAAGTGGGGTGCTTTAGAGGTGTGTGCATGTGGCTAAGGCTTTTGCTGATGTACTGCAAAGAGCTTGGCAACACCCTGACAATTGCTTTCAGAAACCCAGTCTTTTGGATGTGTTGCATCCTTTCCTAGAGGAGTTGATGGCATCCTGGTCTAGGTCTACTCCGCCAGTGGTGGGTACATCTGTATCCTACCTGTCTAGAAACACTACCCTGGCTGTTGGGGAGGTCACGTCATTGATGGATACTACGAATAGACGCATTAAGTCTGTGGCTAAGTCTGCATTTCAGCCTGCAGGGTCTACCTTTGGTCCAGCCTTTGCATTTACAGCATGGGCTAAGTAAGTATCTCAGTTTTTGGGCTCGATCCCAGGAGTTAAGGGTGCTTTACACGCAACATCGCTAGCGATCTCGTTAGCGATGTGACACGCCAGATCGCAGATACGATTTGCCGAGATCGCACATGTGACCGTCGCTAGAAAAACGACCTATGTGCGATATTGGTAAATCTTATCTGCGATCTGGCGTGTCACATCGCTAACGAGATTGCTAGCGATGTCGCAACGTGTAAAGCACCCATTAGAGTTGGTTGAAGTGGCAGGTCAGATTGCACAGAGCTATATATCTTTGTTCTTCATCTCTTGATGCTGCAGAATGTTTCGTTCAAGACGCAAGTACTTGTGTGGCTATCTGCCGCATGTATTGGCTTAAGGTTTGGAGAGCGGATTTAGCCTAAAATAAATATCCCTGATATCGGCTTGTCAGAGACCTCATGCATCCTAGCGTGCTAAGACAGCCCCTTTCAAGCCAGTTCCCGCCTGGTGACCTAATGGGCCAGGAGGTAATATCTCTGTTTCCAGAGACAGCAAAAGGGTTGAGGCCTGGTGGGCAAGCCCCCACTCGTTGATTTCTACCGTTTTACTCTGCCTTGGAAGAGGTAGCCAAAATCCTGGATTGAGCAGAATACAAGGTGCCCTTGATATCGGCGGTTCACATTCACAGGGTAGTCAATTGAACAGCAGACTTTTTAAGTCGTCAGCACCATAGATCAAGGTGAAACTGCTCTTCATCCAGAGATATTCAATCAAATTTGCCAGTGTTTAGGGCATGCCAGACATCAATCTAATGGCTGCCTGGCTAAACCACAAGGTATCAAAAGAACCCAGAACCATCAGGCGGTAGGGGCCAGCGCTATTGTGATCCCTTGGTCCCAGTTCTTGGCCATACCGCCTTCATCTTCTATCTCTTCTTCCCAGAAGACTCTCGCAACAGATCAAAACTTTTCTCCTGGGAGTGGCGCATATTAAGCCTTATTGGCCACATCTTGAGTCTTGGGATCTTAACCTACTTTTGGAAGCTCTTCAGTATCCCCCTTTTGAGCCCATCAAGGAGATGTTGCCGCTTCAACTGTCCTATAAGGTGACTTTCCTTTATAGGCATTACTTCTGTCAGAAGAGTTTCAGAACTGGCGGCCCTTTCTTGCATGCTCCCTACCTCATTCTTCATCAGGGTAAGGTAGTACTAGTGCCTGTTCCAACTTCCAAAGGTTGTTTCGGCCTTCCATCTAAATGAAGACATTGGTTTGCCTTTCTTTTGCCTTCCATTTAGCCCTTTTTCCCAATGGAGCAAAGGCTGCACAGTCTGGATGTGGTTAGAATCGGCGACACTACTTGTTGGCCACCGCCCCGTTTAGATGATCTGATTCTTTTTTTGTTCTGCAGTGTGCCTCGTAGGGGGTCAAGTTCCCTCAAAGGTGACTATTGCTTGCTGGATCAGGTTAGCCATTATTCAGAATTATAAATCAAAGAATCGGGCAGCCCCATTTTCTGTTAGGACACACTCCACGCGGGCGATGGGAGATTTTTTTGGCTGTCCGTCACAGAGCTTATAGTATCATATCATAGTTTTTAAGGTTGAAGGGAGACTCTAAGTCCATCTAGTTCAACCCGTAGCCTAACATGTTGATCCAGAGGAAGGCAAAAAAACCCCAATGTGGCAAACAAGTTCCAATGGGGAAAAATTTCCTTCCTGACTCCACATCCGGCAATCAGACTAGTTCCCTGGATCAATACCCTGTCATAAAATCTAATATACATAACTGGTAATATTAAATTTTTCAAGAAAGGCGTCCAGGCTCTGCTTAAATGTTAGTAGTGAATCACTCATTACAACATCATGCGGCAGAGAGTTCCATAGTCTCACTGCTCGTACAGTAAAGAATCCTCGTCTGTGATTATGATTAAACCTTCTTTCCTCAAGACGTAGCGGATGCCCCCGTGTTCCAGTCGCAGGCCTAGGTGTAAAAAGATCTTTGGAAAGGTCTCTGTACTGTCCCCTCATATATTTATACATTGTGATTAGATCCCCCCTAAGCCTTCGTTTTTCCAAACTAAATAACCACAAGTTTAATAACCTGTCTTGGTATTGCAGCCCACCCATTCCTCTAATAATCTTGGTGGCTCTTCTCTGCACCCTCTCCAGTTCAGCTATGTCCTTCTTATATATCGGTGACCAGAATTGTACACAGTATTCTAAGTGCGGTCGCACTAGTGACTTGTACAGAGGTAGAAGTATATTTTTTTTTCATGAACACTTATACCTCTTTTAATACATCCCATTTTATTAGCCCTGGTAGCAGCTGCCTGACACTGTCCACTAAAGTGAAGTTTACCATCCCCCCATACACCCAAGTCTTTTTCTGTGTCTGTTTTACCCAGTGTTCTACAATTAAGTACATAATCATAAATGTTATTTCCTCTACCCAAGTGCATGACCTTACATTTATCTACATTAAACTTCAATTGCCACTTCTCAGCCCAATCCTCCAATTTACATAAATCTCCCTGTAATATAAAATTATCCTCCTCTGTATTGATTACCCTGCAGAGTTTAGTATCATCTGCAAATATTGAAATTCTACTCCGCATGCCCCCAACAAGGTCATTTATAAATATGTGGAAAAGAAGCGGGCCCAATACTGACCCCTGTGGTACCACACTATGAACTGAGACCCAGTCCGAGTACGTACCATTAATAACCACCCTTTGTTTCCTATCACTGAGCCAGTTTTTAACCCAGTTACACATATTTTCCCCTATCCCCATTATTCTCATTTTATGTACCAACCTTTTGTGTGGCACCGTGTCAAAAGCTTTTGAAAAGTCCATATACACAACATCCACTGCATTTCCCTGGTCCAGGCTTGAACTTACCTCTTCATAGAAGCTGATCAAATTAGTTTGACAGGATCGATCCCTCATAAACCCATGTTGATACACTGTCATAAGGTTATTTTTCTTGAGATACTCCAGTATAGCATCTCTCAAGAAACCCTCAAGGATTTTACCAACCGTAGAGGTTAAACTTACCGGCCTATAATTTCCCGGCTCAGTTTTTGTCCCCTTTTTGAATATTGGCACCACATTTGCTATGCGCCAGTCCTGCGGTACCGACCCTGTTATTAAGGAATCTGAGAAGATTAAAAATAATGGTCTATCTATCACAGAACTCAATTCCTGTAGTACTCTGGGGTGTATGCCATCCGGGCCCGGAGATTTGTCAACCTTAGTGATTTCGAGGCGGCGGCGTACTTCCTGCTGGGTTAAGCAGGTAATATTCAAGGCTCAATTTATGGTATCACTGGTCATGTCATCTGCCATGGCATTTTCTTGTATAAAAACCATAGAAAAAAAGTCATTCAGCAGGTTGGCTTTACCCTCATCCCCTTCCACCATTTCACCAAGACTATTTTTAAGGGGGCCAACACTATCGCTTTTCAGTTTTTTACTGTTTATGTAGTTAAAGAATATTTTAGGATTATTTTTACTTTCTCTCGCAATGAGTCGCTCTGTCTCAAACTTAGCTAACTTAATTTGCTTTTTACATATTTTATTTAATTTTCTATAATTATATAATGCCTCATCACTACCTACCCTCTTTAATTCTTTTAAGGCTTTCTGTTTTTCTTTTATTGCTTCCCTTACAGCTCTATTTAGCCATAGAGGTTTCCTCCTATTTCTAGCATGTTTGTTCCCATAGGGTATATTTTCTGCACAAGCCCTATTCAGGATGCTCATAAAAGTCTCCCATTTGCTTTGTGTACTTTTATTACTTAGTACATCATCCCAGTTTATTGCACTAAGATCATCTCTCAACCGTTTAAAATTTGCTTTCCTGAAGTTTAGTGTCCTTGTAGCCCCTCTACTAGACATCTTACTAAAGAATACATGGAAACTTATTATTTTGTGATCACTATTCCCCAAGTAACCCCCAACTTGTATATTTGATATGCGGTCTGGCCTATTGGTTAGTACAAGGTCTAGTAGTGCTCCCCCTCTTGTGGGGTCATGTACCATTTGTGAAAGGTAATTATCTTTCATTGTTATCAAAAATCTATTTCCTTTGCTGGAACTGCAAGTTTCTGTTCCCCAATTTATATCAGGATAGTTAAAGTCCCCCATAATAATTACCTCTCCGAGACTCGTTGCTTTATCAATTTTCTTTATGAGGAGATTCTCTACCTCTTCCATAATATTCGGCGTCTTATAACACACCCCTATCAGTATTTTATTATTCATTCTCCCCCCCCTTATCTCCACCCATAGGGACTCTACATTCTCAGTACCCTCACATATGTTGTCAGGCAGGATGGGTTTTAAGGATGATTTTACATATAGACACACACCTCCCCCTCGCTTATTTGTACGGTCATTCCTGAATAGGCTATAACCCTGTAACTAAACAGCCCAGTCATAGCTCTCATCCAGCCATGTCTCTGATATCCCCACTATATCATAATTTTCTTCCAACAATATTAATTCTAATTCCTCCACCTTATTTGTGAGTCTTCGGGCATTAGTGTACATGCACGTTACGTATGACTCTGTACTTGTATTCCTGCTTACTGTATTAACTGTCCTAACCCTTCCCCCCCGTACCACCCCCAATTTCATTACTTGTGCCCTGGTCACTATCTGCACTACATTCCCCTTCTATAAAGTGAATACCCTCGCCCCCCATTCCTAGTTTAAACACTCCTTCAACCTTCTAGCCATTTTCTGCCCCAGCAGAGCTGCACCCTCCCCATTAAGATGCAGCCCATCCCTAGCATAGAATCTGTAGCCAACTGAAAAGTCGGCCCAATTCTCCAGGAACCCAAAACCCTCTTTCCTACACCAATTCCTGAGCCACCTGTTAACCTCCCTGATCTCTCTTTGCCTCTCTGGTGTGGCTCGTGGCACAGGTAGTATTTCCGAAAATACCACTTTCTTTGTCGCTCCATTGGAAGACCCAGACAATTGGGTGTATAGCTATGCCTCCGGAGGCCACACAAAGTATTACACTAAAAGTGTAAAGCCCCTCCCCTTCTGCCTATACACCCCCCGTGCTCCCACGGGCTCCTCAGTTTTCATGCTTTGTGCGAAGGAGGCAGACATGCACGCATAGCTCCACAGCTTAGTCAGCAGCAGCTGCTGACTATGTCGGATGGAAGAAAAGAGGGCCCATAACAGGGCCCCCAGCATGCTCCCTTCTCACCCCACTCTTGTCGGCGGTGTTGTTAAGGTTGAGGTATCCATTGCGGGTACGGAGGCTGGAGCCCACATGCTGTTTTCCTTCCCCATCCCCTTTAGGGCTCTGGGTGAAGTGGGATCCTAATCGGTCTCCAGGCACTGAGACCGTGCTCCATCCACAGCTCCTGGGGACTCTGCTGGATAAGGAGCCGAGTATCGTCAGGGACAAGGCCCTGCTACTTTAAGGTACTCTGTGTCCCCGTGGGGACCGCGCACAGAAACACTCCAGCATTGCTGGGTGTGTTAGTGCGCCGGGGACCGCAGCGCTGACCGCGCTTGTGCCATCACACACTGCAGCGTGCTGGGTGTGTTAGTTTATGGGGACTACCGCGCTGACCGCCGCTGCCATTTTTACACTGCGGCGCGGCTGGGACTGTTAGTGCGCCGGGGACTACCGCGCCGACCGGGCTTATACGCCGGCCGCGCTTATAACTTTAGTCCCCGGCTTTTGCGGCCTAGTCTCACTTTTTTCCCGCCCCCAGGCCTGCCAGTCAGGGGAAGGGCGGGACGCTGTACGAGAAGTCAGCACTGAGGGCTGGAACATGCTTTGCATACTCCACCCCCCTCACTGTGCACAGTGTGGCACCAGATTCCCGCACTTTCTAGGGCACGCCCACGGCCCCCTCCTCTCCTCAGGACGCCGGCAGCCATTCCTGTCAGCTCTTCTGACGCTGGAGAGGGGAGACAAGCTCGGGGAGACCCAGGCAGGGATTCTGGTGACCACACAACCGCTTTGAGCGGGCGGTAAGCAGCACCTGAGGTGCTGGCCCCACTTGTGCAGAAGTGTACTTATAGATTATATGATTATAGGCTATACTTTACACTGTATGGTGCACGGTTGATTTTTGGCTATATACCCTCCTGGATTGCTCAGGGGAGACAACAGCATGGCGTCCACAAGAAGCAAGGGTGCCAAAGCACAGGCTTACTATGCTGCCTGCGCCGCATGTACGGCTATACTACCGGCAGGTTCCACTGACCCTCATTGTGTGCAATGCTCGGCTCCTGTAGCACTTACTCAGCCGGAGCCTCTGCTAAGGGTGGCCCAGGAGGAACCACCTGCTAACACTGTCCAGGTGACAGGGACGGAGTTTGCAGTTTTTACTGAAAGACTTTCTGAGACTATGGCTAAGATACTAGAAGCTTTGCAGTCCAGACCGGTATCTCAGACCATGGGCACTGTGGAATCATTGCCCCCTGGTTCCCCTCAGTTGGAACAACAATGTCCTCCCGGGGTGTCTCATAGATCCCAGGGTGAGGTCTCTGACACGGACCGCAGCCCCAGACCGCCTAAGCGAGCTCGCTGGGAAATTCCCTCGACATCATCACATTGTTCAGGGTCTCAGCGGGAGGACTCTCTGTATGATGAAGCGGAGGTAGCTGATCAGGATTCTGATCCTGAGGCCGCTCTCAATCTTGATACTCCGGATGGGGACGCCATAGTGAATGATCTTATCGCGTCCATCAATCAAATGTTGGATATTTCTCCCTCAGCTCCTCCAGTAGAGGAGTCAGCTTCTCAGCAGGAGAAATTCCGTTTCAGGTTTCCCAAGCGCACGAGTATGTTTCTGGACCACTCTGACTTCAGAGAGGCAGTCCAGAAACACCGAGCTTGTCCAGATAAGCGTTTTTCCAAGCGCCTTAAGGATACACGTTATCCCTTCCCCCCTGACGTGGTCAAGGGCTGGACTCAGTGTCCCAAGGTGGATCCTCCAATCTCCAGACTGGCGGCTAGATCCATAGTTGCAGTTGAAGATGGGGCTTCACTCAAGGATGCCACTGACAGACAGATGGAGCTCTGGTTGAAATCCATCTATGAAGCTATCGGTGCGTCTTTTGCTCCAGCATTCGCAGCCGTATGGGCACTCCAAGCTATCTCAGCGGGTCAAGCGCAAATTGACGCACTCACATGTACGTCTGCGCCGCAAGTGGCGTCCATAACCTCTCAAACGTCGGCATTTGCGTCCTACGCTATTAATGCTGTCCTGGACTCTGCGAGCCGTACGGCGGTTGCAGCCGACAATTCGGTGGCAATACGCAGGGCCTTGTGGCTACGGGAATGGAAGGCAGATTCGGCTTCCAAAAAGTGCTTAACCGGTTTGCCATTTTCTGGCGACCGTTTGTTTGGTGAGAGATTGGATGAAATCATCAAACAATCCAAGGGAAAGGAAACATCCTTACCCCAGGCCAAACCAAACATACCCCAACAGAGGAGGGGACAGTCGAGGTTTCGGTCCTTTCGGGGTGCGGGCAGGTCCCAATTCTCCTCGTCCAAAAGGCCTCAGAAGGATCAGAGGAACTCCGATTCATGGCGGTCTAAGTCACGCCCTAAAAAGACCGCCGGAGGTGCCGCTACCAAGGCGGCTTCCTCATGACTTACGGTCTCCTCACACCGCATCCTCGGTCGGTGGCAGGCTCTCCCGCTTTTGCGACACCTGGCTGCCACAGGTAAAAGACCGTTGGGTGAGAGACATTCTGTCTCACGGTTACAGGATAGAGTTCAGCTCTCGTCCTCCGACTCGATTCTTCAGAACATCTCCGCCTCCCGAGCGAGCCGATGCTCTTCTGCAGGCGGTGGGCACTCTGAAGGCAGAAGGAGTGGTGGTCCCGGTTCCTCTTCAGCAACAGGGTCACGGTTTTTACTCCAACCTGTTTGTGGTTCCAAAGAAGGACGGGTCTTTCCGTCCTGTCCTGGACCTAAAACTGCTCAACAAACACGTAAAGACCAGGCGGTTCCGGATGGAATCCCTCCGCTCCGTCATCGCCTCAATGTCCCAAGGAGATTTCCTTGCATCGATCGATATCAAAGATGCTTATCTCCACGTACCGATTGCTCCAGAGCATCAGCGCTTCCTGCGCTTCGCCATCGGAGACGAACACCTTCAGTTCGCGGCACTGCCGTTCGGCCTGGCGACAGCCCCACGGGTTTTCACCAAGGTCATGGCTACAGTAGTTGCGGTCCTCCACTCTCAGGGTCACTCGGTGATCCCTTACTTAGACGATCTGCTGGTCAAGGCACCCTCTCAAGAGGCATGCCAACACAGCCTCAACGCTACTCTGGAGACTCTCCAGAGTTTCGGGTGGATCATCAATTTTCCAAAGTCAAATCTGACACCGGTCCAATCGCTGACATATCTTGGCATGGAGTTTCATACCCTCTCAGCGATGGTGATGCTTCCGCTGAACAAACAGCGTTCACTACAGACAGGGTTGCAATCTCTCCTTCAAGGTCAGTCACACCCCTTGAGGCGTCTCATGCACTTCCTGGGGAAGATGGTGGCAGCAATGGAGGCAGTCCCTTTCGCGCAGTTTCACCTGCGTCCTCTTCAATGGGACATCCTACGCAAATGGGACAGGAAGCCGACGTCTCTCGACAGGAACGTCTCCCTCTCTCAGGCAACCAAAGCTTCCCTTCGGTGGTGGCTTCTTCCCACTTCTTTATCGAAGGGGAAATCCTTCCTACCCCCATCCTGGGAGGTGGTCACGACGGACGCGAGTCTGTCAGGGTGGGGAGCAGTCTTTCTCCACCACAGGGCTCAGGGCACGTGGACTCAGCAAGAGTCCTCACTTCAGATCAATGTTCTGGAGATCAGGGCAGTGTATCTTGCCCTAAAAGCGTTCCAGCAGTGGCTGGAAGGCAAGCAGATCCGAATTCAGTCGGACAACTCCACAGCGGTGGCTTACATCAACCACCAAGGCGGAACACGCAGTCGGCAAGCCTTCCAGGAAGTCCGGCGGATTTTGATGTGGGTGGAAGCCACGGCCTCCACCATCTCCGCAGTTCACATCCCGGGCGTGGAAAACTGGGAAGCAGACTTTCTCAGTCGCCAGGGCATGGACGCAGGGGAATGGTCCCTTCACCCGGACGTGTTTCAGGAGATCTGTTGCCGCTGGGGGATGCCGGACGTCGACCTAATGGCGTCCCGGCACAACAACAAGGTCACGGCATTCATGGCACGATCTCACGATCACAGAGCTCTGGCGGCAGACGCCTTAGTTCAGGATTGGTCGCAGTTTCAACTCCCTTATGTGTTTCCTCCTCTGGCACTGTTGCCCAGAGTGTTACGCAAGATCAGGGCCGACTGCCGCCACGCCATCCTCGTCGCTCCAGACTGGCCGAGGAGGCCGTGGTACCCGGATCTGTGGCATCTCACGGTCGGCCAACCGTGGGCACTACCAGACCGACCAGACTTGCTGTCTCAAGGGCCGTTTTTCCATCTGAATTCTGCGGCCCTCAACCTGACTGTGTGGCCATTGAGTCCTGGATCTTAGCGTCTTCGGGATTATCTCAAGAGGTCATTGCCACTATGAGACAGGCTAGGAAACCAACGTCCGCCAAGACCTACCACAGGACGTGGAAAATATTCCTGTCGTGGTGCTCTGCTCAGGGTTTTTCTCCCTGGCCATTTGCCTTGCCCACTTTTCTGTCCTTCCTTCAATCCGGATTGGAAAAGGGTTTGTCGCTCGGCTCCCTTAAGGGACAAGTCTCTGCGCTCTCTGTGTTTTTTCAGAAGCGCCTGACCAGACTTCCACAGGTACGCACGTTCCTGCAGGGGGTTTGTCACATCGTCCCTCCTTACAAGCGTCCGTTAGAACCCTGGGATCTGAACAGGGTGCTGATGGTTCTTCAGAAACCACCGTTCGAGCCAATGAGGGATATTTCTCTCGCACGCCTTTCGCAGAAAGTGGTTTTCCTAGTATCAGTCACTTCACTTCGGAGAGTGTCTGAGCTAGCAGCGTTGTCATGCAAAGCCCCTTTCCTGGTGTTTCACCAGGACAAGGTGGTTCTGCGTCCGGTTCCGGAATTTCTCCCTAAGGTGGTATCCCCCTTTCATCTCAATCAGGATATCTCCTTACCCTCTTTTTGTCCTCATCCAGTTCACCAATGTGAAAAGGATTTGCACTGGTGAGAGCACTCAGATTCTACATTTCTCGTACGGCGCCCCTGCGCCGCTCGGATGCACTCTTTGTCCTTGTCGCTGGCCAGCGTAAAGGGACACAAGCTTCCAAATCAACCCTGGCTCGGTGGATCAAGGAACCAATTCTCGAAGCTTATCGTTCCTCGGGGCTTCCGGTTCCCTCAGGGCTGAAGGCCCATTCTACCAGGGCCGTGGGAGCGTCCTGGGCCTTGCGGCACCAGGCTACGGCTCAGCAGGTGTGTCAGGCAGCTACCTGGTCGAGCCTGCACACTTTCACGAAACACTATCAGGTGCATACCTATGCTTCGGCAGATGCCAGCCTAGGTAGGCGAGTCCTTCAGGCGGCGGTTGCCCACCTGTAGGACGAAGCCATTACGGCTCTATTATGAGGTATTATTTACCCACCCAGGGACTGCTTTTGGACGTCCCAATTGTCTGGGTCTCCCAATGGAGCGACAAAGAAGAAGGGAATTTTGTTTACTTACCGTAAATTTCTTTTCTTCTAGCTCCAATTGGGAGACCCAGCACCCGCCCCTGTTTTTTTGTGTACACATGTTGTTCATGTTGAATGGTTTCAGTTCTCCGATATTCCTTCGGATTGAATTTACATTAAACCAGTTTATAATTTTTTCCTCCTTCTTGCTTTTGCACCAAAACTGAGGAGCCCGTGGGAGCACGGGGGGTGTATAGGCAGAAGGGGAGGGGCTTTACACTTTTAGTGTAATACTTTGTGTGGCCTCCGGAGGCATAGCTATACACCCAATTGTCTGGGTCTCCCAATTGGAGCTAGAAGAAAAGGAATTTACGGTAAGTAAACAAAATTCCCTTCTTTGAGGTCCATGCTTTAAGCTTACAACCTAATTCCCTGAAATCATCTTTAAGGACCTTCCACCTACCTCTAACTTTGTCATTTGTGCCAATGTGTACAATGACCGCTGGGTCCTCCCCAGCCCCTCCCAGTAATCTGTCAACCCGATCAGCGATGTGCCGAACTCGAGCGCCAGGAAGACAACACACTGTTCGGCGATCCCTGTCTTTGTGACAGATTGCCCTATCTGTCCCCCTAATAATTGAGTCCCCCACTACCAGTACCTGTCTTGCCTGCCCTGCACTCCTATTCCCCCCCTTACTGGAGCAGACACTCCTCTGGCATTCAGAGGTCATGCCTTGCTGCAGCAATGCTACCCCTGTAATGACATCCCCCTCATCTGCCAAGTTTGCAAACCTATTGGGGTGTGTCAGTTCAGGACTAGCCTTCCTACCACTTTTCCCTTTACCCCCCTTTCTAACTGTCACCCAGCTACCTACCTCACCGTCCTGCCGCTCCCTACTACGATCCTCCCCCACATCTGACCCAGCAAGCTGCTGCTCAGTGAGCAGCAGACTCCTTTCCATATTGCTAATGCATCTCAGAGTTGCCAGCTGCTCATTTAGATCCAGTATCTGGGCTTCCAAACGTGCAACTTGCGCACATCTCGAACAACAGTATGCACCCTCGAACGGCTTTTCAAGGACTGCATACATGAGACAAGATGTACACTGGATCGCATTAGCAATAGTGGAGCACATTTTCTAATGGGGATAGCACTAAACAAATGTTAAGTAATTAAACAACTAAATACAAACAATTCTACTCACACTTACTTTTGCTCACACTTTGCTCACTCACGCTCACAATGAAGAAGACAGGCTAAAATTCAGAAGTCTTCCTTCCGGCTGTAACGGCCAAAACCCGGTTCTCCTTGAGCTCGCGGTGACTCTTCACTTATCCCAGAAGGCACTGGGAATATGCAAATTATCCTCGCAAGACTCCTTCCCTGGCTTTGATCCTGTAGCTCTGTAAAGCGGCTACCTGGGCATCAGTACATACATTTCACTGTGTCAATACCTTTGCTTTGGCAGATGCAAGTTTGGGCAGGAAGATTTTGCGAGTAGCTGTGGTTCAGACCTCCTCTTGAGTCCTACTAATTTTTGTGATGCTAACAGAATATTGGTTCTGTGTCCCCCAATGAAGCAACCGAGAAATGAAGATTTTTGGTAGTCCTATTTTTGTTTCTCTTCATTGGAGGACAAGGCTCACCCTCTTGGTTCCCAATTGGGCATGTATCTACTTTTTTTTCTGGATAACCTGTTAAAATTCTTTATTCCTTTTTCCTCTGAACTGCTTTCTCTCTAAATTGATGAGGCCGGTGGCTAGCAGGCAAGGGTATAGTCTGTTGGGAAAGAGACCATTTTTTATTCTGTATAATAATATTGTCAGCGTATGGGTGGCAGCAGACTGCCATGGCTCTGTGTCCCCCAATGAAGGCTAACGAGAAACAGATTTTAATGTGCGTGCCAAAAATCTACATTTATACCTGTACAACCCCCTTAAATTTGTAATGCATTTTATGTATATTGAGGCACGCTATAGCTTTTGTATTGTACTTGTAAGACATTGTTTTTATGCTAACTTTTCATGAATTATTTCCAGGTGAAATTCCTTCACAGAACTCAAAATCTAGCGAAGATGTAACGCCGCCTGGCTTATTGGAACCAAGCCCATCTCACTCAGGGTCCCCAACAGTCTCCTCCTCAATTAATACATGGACACCAGTTGTACAGCCACCACATCTCACTTTTCCTTCATCTGAGCTATACTCCCTGTCCCCTTCACCATCACCACCTCCAACATCATCCTCTCCTACAGACATGGATAGATTATCTGTGCCCAACTCTTCAATGCTTGGGATTTCTCCTTTCAGGTTAAAAAATGCTTTTACTCCACGGGTTGTCCAAGTGCAGTCCTCTGCAGGACGTTTTGCCTCTAAAGGGGCCGAGCCGCATCGTTTTAATGGAAGTCTTTACCAGCCAGAGTTGCTCAGCCTATATGATCCAATCCCTCCGAAGCCACCAGAGGTCAAGTATCCGAGCAAGCCACCGGCAAAAAGACTTGACATTTCTGAATTTCCTCGGATACCAAAGATCAAAAAAGAGGTAGACACCAGTCCTAATGATGAAAGTAGTAAACGGTTGGACTCGGCCTACCAAGGGCCAAGTGTGAACCAGCTAACTGGACGAGGCGAGAGTAAGCAGTTAGGCAGGTTTGCTGCAACTGAAAATACGGAAAAAAATAGTCGAAATGAATCTCAAGCACCTTCAAGACACTCTGGTGGGATATCATCAACTCATACGCCCTCAGACAGCAGCAAAGCCCCCCTTTGTTCTAACGCTTCAAGGAATTTGAGTTCCTCAGATTCAGGAGGTGGGGGACTTAGAATAACTATCAGCTCTAGTTCTAGTAATTCATGTAGGCAGTTCAGTCCAAGTGCAAAACACCCTTTTCGCCCATCAGAAGGAAAAACTCAACAAAAGTCTACTCCTCATCCTTCAAATATCAAAAGAGAAAAAGCTGTCAAAAATGAAATTTACGATCCCTTCGAGCCAACGGGTTCAGATTCGAGGTCTGAGAATAGCAGTCCGGAAAGGCCTGCAACTCCGCCCTTACCCTCCACATCCACAGAAAACACTAGCTCAGCTCAACCTAGCGGAGTGAAAGTGGGAGCATTTCGGAGCTTTAAGTTCACCACTCACTCTAGTAGAGTGGGTGCATCTAAACTTGGGCCTGACTTTTCTGGGCTGTCGCCTAACAACAAAGAGTCACCAGAAACAAAAAGTCCTGAAAATGTAAGCCCAGTGTCGCCCCCTCCCCTGAATGTGGATAAGGAGATCAAAAAGGAAATAAAGGAGGAAAAGACTGAACATACTTCCTTTAGAATTACCTGCCCACTGTCCGGACTTAAAATTACTTCCGATCTCAAGGCCGGTGGTACGCGTGGCTTCCACTTTGACCTAGAAGGTCAGCCTAAAATTTCTATTAAATCCGAGCCAGACATACTTCCAAACAGGACTTTTCATCGGAGTATGGCAAGTAACAGAGTAGTGTGGGAGGCAGAAAAGCCCTCAGATTCCAGCTCACCACCTATTAGGCATAGCATTGAACCACCGAGAAGGAAAATTATCATTAAAGAGGAGCCAAAATTACGTTCAAGATCTAGAACAAGGTCCCAAGAACGAGAATCAAGGTCCCGTGATCGAGAATCAAGATCCACTTCGTTGACTACAGAAGATCGAGAAAGAGAAAGGAAATCCAAATCAAAGGCTCACAAGGTGAAGAGATCACGTAGTGACAGGTCGAGTTCTGGCAGCTGTGAACGTTCCAAGAAGAAGCGTCAAAAAGAGAGGAAGAAAGAAAAGAAAAAAAAGAACTCTGAGTCCAGAGAAAGAAAGAGGTCCAGATCTAGCAGTCGTAGTAGCTCATCCCACAGGACATATAACAGTAAGAAGAAAAAGAAAAAAAAGCGAGATTCAAGAAGTGGATCATTGGGCCGACCCATTAGTCCTGAAAAAGAAAAAAAACGGAAACATAAAAGTGACAAGAATTATTCCAACAAAGAAGGGAGTTATAAAGTGAAAGAGAAAAAGAAGCCTAAGGAAGACCGGGGAAAACAAAAATCAAGGTCTCAGCAGATGACCAAGGCGTTCAAATCTCACAAGTCAAAGGACCGATCTCCTCCTCCTCCCTTTAGAGACCAAGAAATAACTAGACATATTGTCTTATCCCCTAATGATAATGAAACGACCATAACATGCACCGTTAGCTTCAAATCGGAGTCCCCTACAATTGTTCAAGAGACAAAAAAGTCTGTGCTTCTTACACCCAAAGAAGAAGTAGAAGAAAGACATACATTCCAGTACTTGGAAGATGAGGTTTCCACTAAAAAGGAAATGGATGAGGAATTATCTGACAGTGATGAGGAAGTCAAGATGGAAGCAGAAAGCCCACCCTGGTCTCCATCACTTTTAGATTCTTTGGTTCCTGAAGACAAGAATGAAGACATCCAAGAACCTCCTTCTCCAAAGGAGTCTTCTCCTGTAAATGATGTACTTGCTACGTCTGTGGTTAGTCCTCAAGCTTCATCTTTGTCTTCTGACACTGAGCCCGATAGTCCTAAACCTCAGAGTCCACAGCCATCTTCTCTTGTGGATCCTCCAAAGCCTACTTCTGTTCCGACTGTCAAGAACGAGGATGACGATCTTCAGTGGTCCCCATCCCATTTAGAGGATTTCCTGTTAAATGAGTTCTCTGATGATGTGTGCTCAGCGGGCGCCGACAGCCCAGATGATGTAGATCTGGAAGAAGCAATACTGATGAAGAGAGAAGGGGACGCTAAGGTAAATGGCGTTACTGCAGACAACTATCTTATGTGATTTAGTCTCCATTTGAACAACGAACACTATTACATATAGTACAGCTCATCCATAGTCTTGTCTTCACTGCTGGCAAGTGCTACAGTAATACTGAAGATGGGGGAGCCCAAAATCTCCTGTGTGGGTGAAGCATTACTGAGCATGTCTTACTGCTTCCCCATTCACTTTCTAGAACGCCTACATAATAGAGCAATGATTGCACATGCTCATAACGCTTTCTTCACATAGGGAAGTTTTGCCCCCCCCCCATCCTTTCTCTGGATCGGTGGGGACTGAACATTTGTCATCCATCCTGTGGATGAATAATGCATGTTGTTCATATGAAAACCCCTATAAGTTGTAATTTTCTATATCTTTCATGATGATGATAAAACCACTCTAAGAGGACCAACCACCAGGATTTTCATATATAAACTAAAGCCAGTGCTATACTGGTGCTATCATGCTGATTTGTATACATACCTTTTAGTTATGAGATCGTATGTATAGTTTCCGAAATACAGGCAAGTAAAGTTTGTGAAACGCACTGTTGATAGCAGCTACAGAATATCTAATAGGTGGGTCGGGTTTTGCTAGTTATTCCCGCCCCTACCAGACAGCTTGTCCCTTCTCCCCCCTGTTCTCCACCCCCCCCCCCCCCCCATAATAATAGAGACAGGGGGAGAAAGGACAGGCATTAGGCAGGGGCGGGAATAACTAGCAAAACCTGCCCCACCTATTAGATATTCTGTAGCTGCTATCAATCAAGTAACAGTGCATTTCGCAAACTTTACTTGCCTGTATTTCAGAAACTATACATCCGATCTCATAACTAAAGGTATGTATAGAATCCGCATGATAGCACCAGTATAGCACTGGCATTAGTTTACATAGGAAAATCCTGGTGGTTGGTCCTCTTTAAGAATCCTGTGTTTGAGGATTATTGGTCCGCTCATCTGACCTCTTACTTTATTTATTTTAGGAGCCTGAAGAAATTAGCTTCTCTAAAAAGTCAGTCATACCTTTTCTACAAGATGACGTAATTTCAGGCCTTGTAGCAGCAGGAAACCACATTGATGGAAAGACCACCAAAACCAGGAACTTCAAAGCAGATGTTGTCAAGTCCGATGGCCTTAAAGAAGCGGCATCTTTTTCTAGTCCAAAATTCAAGCCCCAGATAAAGAGAGTGACCTGGAACCTTCATAAAGATCCTCCTAAGAACCCTGCCGCAGAGGAATCTGTGTGTAAGTACCCGCACCCCCCACTTTTGGTTTGTGGGGTTTTATTACGTTCATAGCAACTTTGTGCTTCACAATGAAGCATCGCAAAACTTGTAAGCTTTTTGCATGTTGGAACCCTATGATGGAAAACACCCCAAAGTTGGCACACCCAAGCCTCACCTGGTGCACGCGATACCTATTTAGAAATATTATTTGACTAGCTGTACTACCCGGCTTCGCCCAGGTTAATAACTGCTGTTAAAAAAATAGAATGTATTAACAAAAATGTATTCTGCACACAAACACCACAAAACAAATAGAAATGTAATTATAATGTCTGTCTCCCCCTCTGTATATATCTTTGTCTCTCTATCTCTTTCCCTATCTGTCTCTGACTGTCTCTGTCTTTCTCTGTTTGTCTCAATCTCTTTCCCTGTCTGTCGCTTTCCCTCTCTGTCTGTCGCTTTCCCTCTCTGTCTGTCGCTTTCCCTCTCTGTCTGTCGCTTTCCCTCTCTGTCTGTCGCTTTCCCTCTCTGTCTGTCGCTTTCCCTCTCTGTCTGTCGCTTTCCCTCTCTGTCTGTCGCTTTCCCTCTCTGTCTGTCGCTTTCCCTCTCTGTCTCTGTCGCTTTCCCTCTCTGTCTCTGTCGCTTTCCCTCTCTGTCTCTGTCACTTTCCCTCTCTGTCACTTTCCCTCTCTGTCTCTGTCACTTTCCCTCTCTGTCTCTGTCGCTTTCCCTCTCTGTCTCTGTCGCTTTCCCTCTCTGTCTCTGTCGCTTTCCCTCTCTGTCTCTGTCGCTTTCCCTCTCTGTCTCTGTCGCTTTCCCTCTCTGTCTCTGTCGCTTTCCCTCTCTGTCTCTGTCGCTTTCCCTCTCTGTGTCTGTCTCTTTCCCTGGCTGCATTGTGACACGCCAACATTCCATATAAGGGCGTCGCTGCGCTTTCTTCTGAAGTTCTGGCTGCACTGTAACTCCCAGCTCCATTTGCTTTAATGGAGGCTGTTTTTTTGGCGAATAACTGTAAAGCGCGGGGTTACAATTTCCCCTCGAAACATAGCCTATGACGCTCTCGGGGTCCAGACGTGTGTGAGTGCAAAATTTTGTGGCTGTAGCTGCGACGGTGCAGATGCCAATACACACACACACACACACACACACACACACACACACACACACACACACACACACACACACACACACACACACACACACACACACACACACACACACACACACACATACATACATACATACATACATACATACATACATACATACATACATACATACATACATACATACACACACACACACACACACACACACACACACACACACACACACACACACACACATTCAGCTTTATATATTAGATTGCAATGAGACAACCAGAATCCGTTTTACATTTGACTGGGTTTTATTCTGATCTTTGTTACTGAGAATGATTTATTTTAGATGTCGCGTTTGCTATCAAGTGACTTTGCAGAGATTCTGCTTTTTAAACTAGAAAAGAAAGAGATCCAGGTGGTCATTTATACAAAGCGGATGGGATCACATCATTGCTCAATTCTTGTTACTTACAGTGCTGGCCAAAAGTATTGGCACCCCTGCAATTCTGTCAGATAATACTCAGTTTCTTCTTGAAAATGATTGCAATCACAAATTCTTTGGTATTATTATTTTCATTTAATTTGTCTTCAATGAAAAAAAAAAAGATTGTCATAAAGCCAAATTGGATATAATTCCACACCAAACATAAAAAAGGGGGTGCACAAAAGTATTGGCACGGTTTGAAAAATCATGTGATGCTTCTCTAATTTGCATAATTAACAGCCCCTGTAACTTACCTGTGGCACCTAACAGGTGCTGGCAATAACTAAATCACACTTGCAGCCAGTTGACATGGATTAAAGTTGACTCAACCTCTGTCATGTGTCCTTGTGTGCACCTCATTGAGCATGGAGAAAAGAAAGAAGACCAAAGAACTGTCTGAGGACTTGAGAATCCAAATTGTGAGGAAGCATGAGTAATCTCAAGGCTACAAGTCCATCTCCAAAGACCTGAAAGTTCCTGTGTCTGCGGTGCGCAGTGTCATCAAGAAGTGTAAAGCCCATGGCACTGTGGCTAACCTCCCTAGATGTGGAAGGAAAAGAAAAATTGAGAGATTTCAACGCAAGATTGTGCGGATGGTGGATAAAGAACCTCGACTAACATCCAAACAAGTTCAAGCTGCCCTGCAGTCCGAGGGTACAACAGTGTCAACCCGTACTATCCGTCAGCGTCTGAATGAAAAGGGACTGTATGGTAGGATACCCAGGAAGACCCCACTTCTTACCCCGAGACATAGAAAAGCCAGGCTGGAGTTTGCCAAAACTTACCTGAGAAAGCCTAAAACGTTTTGGAAGAATGTTCTCTGGTCAGATGAGACAAAAGTAGAACTTTTTGGGAAAAGCCATCAACAATTTGAAAAACGATTTCTATATGGTTGGATTGAGTTCAAATGTGTAAACGGGAAAACCTCAAATTCCAATTAAAATGACTAACTTTTATTATTATTAAAATTGAACAAAACACCCAGTGATATTGTGCGCATAGGGTAACATGAGGGGAGGAGCTGGAAAATATGGGGTCCCTAAAGTTTCCCTAAAGGGGACCTTGCTCCTACCTGCCAACGGAGGGTTTGACACCGTAACTGTTTTGGGCGCCCCCGTTCCACGTCGGCTGACCCTCACTAAGCCCTAACTCTTTAGTGAATTAAATTTTAATTACACTCCTGATGGCCAAACCACAGTACTCATGCATACACAAAATTGGTAATTATCAATCCCAAAACTACAAGCTGCCTCCAAAGATTGAGAACAGCTATACAGGACAGATTAAGGGAATCACACCCAAGATAAATGTATACACTATTACATCAGACGGTTATTTCACGCCCTTCCCTGTCCTGATATGTTATGGCCATCAAACATGGAAACCATCATCACAAATATAACTTATCTTAATAGACACTGCATAGCCCCAATCTGGGCAGGTGCATGCAAAACAGTGCAGCGTCCAAAGACAATCAGATACACATTATAAAAGCATATCAGGGTGAATAAAATACACCCAAGGGAAAAGAAGAAATGATTACTTCCCTTTAGAATATGCTTCACATCGCCTCGACGCGTTTCCCCTTCAGGATACAAGGATCATCAGGAGGCTGAAGTATCATGAACAAAAGATGTGGACAGAGATGTCATCCATGGCTGTGCGCCCAGATCACAGGATGTCCAGGGTTTAAAAACCGGCGCCAATCATGGTCACATGGACCCAGCAACCAATTGAATTCATTGGCTACTCTGTCTCCAAAGATCTCACTGCGCATGTAACTTTCGGTCTGGTCACAAGAGGTCCTGAATTACCCCATTGCGCATGCGTGCGCTCATTCCGGCTTACATAGTAATACAGCAAGAGGCGGTAGCCAGCCCAGTCGGCCACTCCTCCCAGAGACGCCGTCCAATAAGCGGCGCGTCTGAGTTACCTCCCTCCGGCTTACATATTAATACGTCAGGAGGCGGTGGCCAACCCCGTCGGCTACTCCTCCCAGAAACGCCGTCCAATAAGCAGCGCGTCTGAGTTACCTCCCTCCGGCTTACATAGTAATACGTCAGGAGGCGGTGGCCAACCCAGTGGGCCACTCCTCCCAAAGACGCCGTCCAATAAGCAGCGCGTCTGGGTTACCCTATTCCAACTTAGATGGCGATACAGGCTACAGGTCGGGAGGCGGTGGCCGGATTGATCGGTCACCCCTTTCAAACCCGCCCCATATGCGCCGTCCAATAAGTAGCGCACCTGGGTTACCCCATTGCGCATGCGTATGCTTATCTTAGCTTGGATCGTAATTTAACCTGTACGTCAGGAGGCGGAGGCCAAACCAATCCGTCACTCCTCCTATACAAGCCACCACAGAGACGCCGTCCAAAGAGACGTCCCCGGGGCAGGAGTTTAAGAACTTCACCACGCATGCTCGCTAGGTTCCATATAGTAATGTGCGCATAGAAGGTACCATAACGAGAGGGGGACGTAGACACAAGATGTCATTTAACTGACACCCATGCCACATTCCTCCAACAGTCTATTTGAGGGAGAAAAACGGCAAAGCGCCGGTCACTCCACCAACGCTGTTAACCCTATATTGACCAGACTAGAAAGCCCTCCTAATGAGAGGTCCAGACCCATAAGTGGATCTAGGAGAGAGACTATAATTACCAAGGAAGAATACCTAATGATAAAGATATTTATAAACCGTATATCCCCTTTCACAGGGCAATGACGGAGGGGTTTCCAAGAGGATCCTATCAATAATAAATTCTGTTTAACAATTAAGCGACATTAGGGTTGACCAAACCCAATTATAAATCTAAATATAAGGGGGACCTTTTAGAGAAATGAGGAATATGTTAATCTATCATTTAGCCCCAACGGAGCTTGTGTTTTGAGGTAAAAAATCCAACGACATTCCCTTTGCAAAATCTTTTTATCCAAATCAACCCCCCCTAGGGCCAGGCTTGATGACTTCCACTACAACAAAAGAGATTGATTTACTGTCTCCTTGGTGGACCTCCCAGACGTGTCGGGCCAGGGGGGTATCCCTCTTATGTTTGATGTCCCCCAGATGTTCACCGACACGTCTGCGTAATTCTCTTGTGGTCTTACCCACATAGTTTAATGGGCATTTACATGTGGCCATATATACCACACCACTGGTCTTACAGTTGGAGAAGTCTTTAATAGGATACTTTCTACCTGTATTTGCGCTAAGAAAACTTTTTGAAGGCACAATCCAGTTACAGTATTTGCAATCTCCACATCTAAAACAGCCCAGTGGTCTTCTATCCAGCCAGGTCCCAGGAGGAGTGGGTCTCTGGTAGTGGCTGTGCACCAGTTGGTCCCTAAGCGAAACACCCCGTCTGTATGTTATAGATGGGTGGGGGGCAATATCTTCACAGATATCAGGGTCTGCCAGGAGGATTCCCCAATGTTTCCGGAGTATCCCGTGAATCCTTTCTGATTGGCAATCAAAAGTGCCGATGACTCTAATGATGTCCTCACTCTTTTCTTTTTTTGCCCTTGGTTGAAGGAGAGATTCTCTATCGCTACAACGGGCATAATTGAAGGCCCCCCGTAAAACCTCATCGGGGTAACCTCTTTTCCGAAACCGGCTTTGTAAGTCTCTTGATTGATCGAAAAAATCATTTTTATTCGAGCAATTTCTCCTCATGCGGAGATACTGCCCTTTCGGAATACCACGTTTCAGGGGAGTCGGATGGAAACTATCCCACCTCAATAAACTATTCGTTGAGGTGGGTTTCCTATGTGTCCTAGAGGAAAGGTGTCCACCGCTACCCACGGAAAAGGAGATGTCTAGAAAAGAAAGTGAGGATTCATCAATTTCGCTTGTAAATGCCAGGCCAAATTCATTACTGTTGATCTCATTAATGAACCGATGGAAGTCCATTTTACTTCCTGACCAAATAATAAAAATATCATCAATGAATCTCCCCCAAAAGTGGATCAATGGGATCCACCAGGGGGAGTCATCGGAAAAAATGACGCTTTCCTCCCACAAGCCCAGGAGCAGATTTGCATACGATGGGGCACAAGAACTCCCCATCGCAGTGCCCCTGGACTGGTGGAAGTACTTGCCGTCAAAAACAAAATAGTTGTGCGTCAAAACGTAGGTCAGGAGTTCCAGCACCAAGGTGTTGTGGGCCTGTAAATACACTGCCCTCGACCGCAGATAATGTTGTACTGCTGCTATTCCCTTTAGGTGTGGTATTGAACTATAAAGGGCTTCCACATCAATGGATGCCAAAAACATCCCAGGCTCCACAGTAACCCCATCGATTTTTGAGAGAAGGTCCGAAGTATCACGGATATACGATGGCAGAGTGAGGACGAAGGGTTTGAGGATTTTATCGATGTAAATCCCTACATTTTGGGTAATTGACCCCACCCCAGAAACTATAGGGCGCCCCCTGAGTGGGGGATACCCCTTGTGAATTTTGGGGAGTGCGTAAAAGGTTGCTACTGCGGGTTTAATCGGTAACATGAACTCATGCTCATCTTTTGAAATCAGATGTGTTTCCAAAGCCTGATCCAAAATGACCATAAGTTCAAGTAAATAAGAATTAGTTGGATCAGTTTTGAGTATCCCATACGTAGTCCGATCATCTAAAAGGGATCGACACATACTACGATAAGGCTCATGATCCATAACTATAAGATTCCCGCCTTTGTCTGAAGGCTTTACAATGATGGTCTGATTGTTCTTGAGTAATCGCAGGGCCTCCCTCTCCCCCTCATTGAGATTGTAAATGTCAATGTTACCATGAATTCTAGAGATGTCATCCTCCACCACTTTCAAAAAAATATCAATGCTTGATAACTCACTAGACGGTGGTAACCTCTGGCTCTTATTTTTTAATTCAGTAAATGGTCCCCATCCCCTATGACGCTCACCCTCTTCCAGGAGGTCTGTTAGGACATTCACCCCCTCCCAGTCTGAAACCTCAATCCCCAATTGCCTACACTTCTCTTGGTCATTATTTTTAAAAAAAAATTTCCATCTTAATTTCCAACAGAAGAGGTTGATGTCTTTCGTCCAAGCGAATTTGTCAAAAGATTGTGTAGGCACAAAAGACAACCCCCTTCTGAGTACAGAGACCATTTCACCCGTTAGTGTGCATGA
This sequence comes from Anomaloglossus baeobatrachus, assembly GCF_048569485.1. Classification (NCBI taxonomy): domain Eukaryota; kingdom Metazoa; phylum Chordata; class Amphibia; order Anura; family Aromobatidae; genus Anomaloglossus; species Anomaloglossus baeobatrachus. The sequence goes on from NC_134362.1 coordinate 59,915,267, forward strand.
GGAGAGGTTTATCACCTGGGTGTCATTCAAGTTCTTTGATTGGACTGTTCCCGACTCCTGAGATTGTAGGAATTGGGAACCCCTTTCTCTAAAAAAGAGGAGGAGGGAGCAGCTGACAACGAGGGCACATGAGATGAGGTAGAGCCCATAGAGGACTGTGGTGGACCTTGGAAGGTTCTTGAATCCATGTTTGGACCATAGGAGGGATAATTTCCTCTCGGATTCCGCCATCTCTGTCTCCGTGGCGGTCTGTTTGAAAAACCCCTCCCTCTACTACGTTCTCCAATAAAAGAAGATCCCGTTCTCTCAGTATCAGAATATTCTTGATCTGAGGAAGAGACGTCCGTATATGGTTTTGGCTCAGTAGTTGCTGTAAAATTATAAGCTCTTTTGTCTTTGAAATCGTTGAAGTCACGCAAAAATTGCTTATGCTTGCGTTTCTTCAAAGTCGCCTGATATTTTTCAATGCTAGTCTGTAGGGCGGCCTCTTTCCTCCCAAAATCAGGATCCCCTTTTAATTCAAGGGCCTTTTTCCTCAAGATGTCCAATTTGGTCAGTGATTCGCTATAATTGAATTTTTCCTTATCGAGGAGCAGCTGCATAAATTTAAGCGAAGACGCTATTGATTCCCTCTCCCAATTGGACAGAAACTCGGGATCATGTAGTCTAGGGGCGGGATTGATGTTTATTCTTAACCCCCTCGGAACAATATTTTGTTTAATGTAATTTTCTAGGGCTTTTACCTCCCACCAGGCCCTCAAGTTCTCTGAATAGAGATCCTGTAAGTCTCTAAATGTGTTCCTTAAAGATGGTGAATTTAACCCCGCGCTGGTGTCCTCAGTAGAGAAGGCCTGCACTGCGTCTTCCAGCCAAATATCTGCCCCAACAGATCCAGACAGGAAACCCGCCATAGAACAATTTGAAAAACGATTTCTATATGGTTGGATTGAGTTCAAATGTGTAAACGGGAAAACCTCAAATTCCAATTAAAATGACTAACTTTTATTAATATATTATTAAAATTGAACAAAACACCCAGTGATATTGTGCGCATAGGGTAACATGAGGGGAGGAGCTGGAAAATATGGGGTCCCTAAAGTTTCCCTAAAGGGGACCTTGCTCCTACCTGCCAACGGAGGGTTTGACACCGTAACTGTTTTGGGCGCCCCCGTTCCACGTCGGCTGACCCTCACTAAGCCCTAACTCTTTAGTGAATTAAATTTTAATTACACTCCTGATGGCCAAACCACAGTACTCATGCATACACAAAATTGGTAATTATCAATCCCAAAACTACAAGCTGCCTCCAAAGATTGAGAACAGCTATACAGGACAGATTAAGGGAATCACACCCAAGATAAATGTATACACTATTACATCAGACGGTTATTTCACGCCCTTCCCTGTCCTGATATGTTATGGCCATCAAACATGGAAACCATCATCACAAATATAACTTATCTTAATAGACACTGCATAGCCCCAATCTGGGCAGGTGCATGCAAAACAGTGCAGCGTCCAAAGACAATCAGATACACATTATAAAAGCATATCAGGGTGAATAAAATACACCCAAGGGAAAAGAAGAAATGATTACTTCCCTTTAGAATATGCTTCACATCGCCTCGACGCGTTTCCCCTTCAGGATACAAGGATCATCAGGAGGCTGAAGTATCATGAACAAAAGATGTGGACAGAGATGTCATCCATGGCTGTGCGCCCAGATCACAGGATGTCCAGGGTTTAAAAACCGGCGCCAATCATGGTCACATGGACCCAGCAACCAATTGAATTCATTGGCTACTCTGTCTCCAAAGATCTCACTGCGCATGTAACTTTCGGTCTGGTCACAAGAGGTCCTGAATTACCCCATTGCGCATGCGTGCGCTCATTCCGGCTTACATAGTAATACAGCAAGAGGCGGTAGCCAGCCCAGTCGGCCACTCCTCCCAGAGACGCCGTCCAATAAGCGGCGCGTCTGAGTTACCTCACTCCGGCTTACATATTAATACGTCAATATCTTTATCATTAGGTATTCTTCCTTGGTAATTATAGTCTCTCTCCTAGATCCACTTATGGGTCTGGACCTCTCATTAGGAGGGCTTTCTAGTCTGGTCAATATAGGGTTAACAGCGTTGGTGGAGTGACCGGCGCTTTGCCGTTTTTCTCCCTCAAATAGACTGTTGGAGGAATGTGGCATGGGTGTCAGTTAAATGACATCTTGTGTCTACGTCCCCCTCTCGTTATGGTACCTTCTATGCGCACATTACTATATGGAACCTAGCGAGCATGCGTGGTGAAGTTCTTAAACTCCTGCCCCGGGGACGTCTCTTTGGACGGCGTCTCTGTGGTGGCTTGTATAGGAGGAGTGACGGATTGGTTTGGCCTCCGCCTCCTGACGTACAGGTTAAATTACGATCCAAGCTAAGATAAGCATACGCATGCGCAATGGGGTAACCCAGGTGCGCTACTTATTGGACGGCGCATATGGGGCGGGTTTGAAAGGGGTGACCGATCAATCCGGCCACCGCCTCCCGACCTGTAGCCTGTATCGCCATCTAAGTTGGAATAGGGTAACCCAGACGCGCTGCTTATTGGACGGCGTCTTTGGGAGGAGTGGCCCACTGGGTTGGCCACCGCCTCCTGACGTATTACTATGTAAGCCGGAGGGAGGTAACTCAGACGCGCTGCTTATTGGACGGCGTTTCTGGGAGGAGTAGCCGACGGGGTTGGCCACCGCCTCCTGACGTATTAATATGTAAGCCGGAGGGAGGTAACTCAGACGCGCCGCTTATTGGACGGCGTCTCTGGGAGGAGTGGCCGACTGGGCTGGCTACCGCCTCTTGCTGTATTACTATGTAAGCCGGAATGAGCGCACGCATGCGCAATGGGGTAATTCAGGACCTCTTGTGACCAGACCGAAAGTTACATGCGCAGTGAGATCTTTGGAGACAGAGTAGCCAATGAATTCAATTGGTTGCTGGGTCCATGTGACCATGATTGGCGCCGGTTTTTAAACCCTGGACATCCTGTGATCTGGGCGCACAGCCATGGATGACATCTCTGTCCACATCTTTTGTTCATGATACTTCAGCCTCCTGATGATCCTTGTATCCTGAAGGGGAAACGCGTCGAGGCGATGTGAAGCATATTCTAAAGGGAAGTAATCATTTCTTCTTTTCCCTTGGGTGTATTTTATTCACCCTGATATGCTTTTATAATGTGTATCTGATTGTCTTTGGACGCTGCACTGTTTTGCATGCACCTGCCCAGATTGGGGCTATGCAGTGTCTATTAAGATAAGTTATATTTGTGATGATGGTTTCCATGTTTGATGGCCATAACATATCAGGACAGGGAAGGGCGTGAAATAACCGTCTGATGTAATAGTGTATACATTTATCTTGGGTGTGATTCCCTTAATCTGTCCTGTATAGCTGTTCTCAATCTTTGGAGGCAGCTTGTAGTTTTGGGATTGATAATTACCAATTTTGTGTATGCATGAGTACTGTGGTTTGGCCATCAGGAGTGTAATTAAAATTTAATTCACTAAAGAGTTAGGGCTTAGTGAGGGTCAGCCGACGTGGAACGGGGGCGCCCAAAACAGTTACGGTGTCAAACCCTCCGTTGGCAGGTAGGAGCAAGGTCCCCTTTAGGGAAACTTTAGGGACCCCATATTTTCCAGCTCCTCCCCTCATGTTACCCTATGCGCACAATATCACTGGGTGTTTTGTTCAATTTTAATAATAATAAAAGTTAGTCATTTTAATTGGAATTTGAGGTTTTCCCGTTTACACGAAAAGCCATCAACGTAGAGTTTACAGGAAAAAAAAGAGGCATTCAAAGAAAAGAACACGGTCCCTACAGTCAAACATGGCGGAGGTTCCCTGACGTTTTGGGGTTGCTTTGCTGCCTCTGGCACTGGACTGCTTGACCGTGTGCATGGCATTATGAAGTCTGAAGACTACCAACAAATTTTGCAGCATAATGTAGGGCCCAGTGTGAGAAAGCTGAGTCTCCTCAGAGGTCATGGGTCTTCCAGCAGAATAATGACCCAAAACACACTTCAAAAAGCACTAGAAAATGGTTTGAGAGAAAGCGCTGGAGACTACTAAAGTGGCCAGCAATGAGTCCAGACCTGAACCCCATAGAACACCTGTGGAGAGATCTCAGAATGGCAGTTTGGAGAAGGCACCCTTCAAATCTCAGGGACCTGGAGCAGTTTGCCAAAGAAGAATGGTCTAAAATTCCAGCAGAGCATTGTAAGAAACTCATTGATGGTTACCGGAAGCGGTTGTTCAGTTATTTTGGCTAAAGGGTGTGCAAACAAGTATTAGGCTAAGGGTGCCAACACTTTTGTCTGGCCCATTTTTCGGAGTTTTGTGTGAAATGATCAATGATTTGATTTTTGTTTCATTCTCTTTTATGTTTTTTTCATTGCAAGCAAAATAAATGAAGATGATAATACCAAAGAATTTGTGATTGCAATCATTTTCAAGAAGAAACTGAGTATTATCTGACAGAATTGCAGGGGTGCCAATACTTTTGGCCATCACTGTATATACTTTATTGTGTATTATGTTACTTGTATTTGCTTTATTTCTAATATACCGTGTATGTTTCTATGAAAGCTTCTCCTTTCCGTGATGCTCCATCTGAGGATTGGGCAGCCTCGCCCAAGTTTACAGCCAATGAAGTCACCAGTCACAAAACGGATCCTCCAAGTGATAGTTCCAGCCCCCTTGACTGGAACACCGTGGATGCAGCCTTGCAGGGATCTGTGCTCCAATCAGTCAGTCAGGGGTCATGGAATTTAGGAAACCTAGAACAAAGTAACATTCTGGATAAATCTGAAGACAAACCTGTAGCTGTGGACAGACACATCACCCAAGAAAGACAAGTGAAGGACACCGGTTCGATCCCATGGATTGCCACAGATACTCCTGTTCAGGTAGTCTATAGATGAAATGTCCTGGGTGTAAAAGTATTTGTCTGCTAGTTACAGTAGGTTTTAAGCTTGACGTTTTTCATTAAAGGGGATTGCCACGTATTTAACCCCATCAGCTGTCTCTAGTTAAAAATAATAAAATCTGCTAAACTTGCCCACTGCTCTCTGCCGCTGCTCCCGGGCCGCCCACTGCTCTCTGCCGCTGCTCCCGGGCCGCCCACTGCTCTCTGCCGCTGCTCCCGGGCCGCCCACTGCTCTCTGCCGCTGCTCCCGGGCCGCCCACTGCTCTCTGCCGCTGCTCCCGGGCCGCCCACTGCTCTCTGCCGCTGCTCCCGGGCCGCCCACTGCTCTCTGCCGCTGCTCCCGAGCCGCCCACTGCTCTCTGCCGCTGCTCCCGGGCCGCCCACTGCTCTCTGCCGCTGCTCCCGGGCCGCCCACTGCTCTCTGCCGCTGCTCCCGGGCCGCCCACTGCTCTCTGCCGCTGCTCCCGGGCCGCCCACTGCTCTCTGCCGCTGCTCCCGGGCCGCCCACTGCTCTCTGCCGCTGCTCCCGGGCCGCCCACTGCTCTCTGCCGCTGCTCCCGGGCCGCCCACTGCTCTCTGCCGCTGCTCCCGGGCCGCCCACTGCTCTCTGCCGCTGCTCCCGGGCCGCCCACTGCTCTCTGCCGCTGCTCCCGGGCCGCCCACTGCTCTCTGCCGCTGCTCCCGGGCCGCCCACTGCTCTCTGCCGCTGCTCCCGGGCCGCCCACTGCTCTCTGCCGCTGCTCCCGGGCCGCCCACTGCTCTCTGCCGCTGCTCCCGGGCCGCCCACTGCTCTCTGCCGCTGCTCCCGGGCCGCCCACTGCTCTCTGCCGCTGCTCCCGGGCCGCCCACTGCTCTCTGCCGCTGCTCCCGGGCCGCCCACTGCTCTCTGCCGCTGCTCCCGGGCCGCCCACTGCTCTCTGCCGCTGCTCCCGGGCCGCCCACTGCTCTCTGCCGCTGCTCCCGGGCCGCCCACTGCTCTCTGCCGCTGCTCCCGGGCCGCCCACTGCTCTCTGCCGCTGCTCCCGGGCCGCCCACTGCTCTCTGCCGCTGCTCCCGGGCCGCCCACTGCTCTCTGCCGCTGCTCCCGGGCCGCCCACTGCTCTCTGCCGCTGCTCCCGGGCCGCCCACTGCTCTCTGCCGCTGCTCCCGGGCCGCCCACTGCTCTCTGCCGCTGCTCCCGGGCCGCCCACTGCTCTCTGCCGCTGCTCCCGGGCCGCCCACTGCTCTCTGCCGCTGCTCCCGGGCCGCCCACTGCTCTCTGCCGCTGCTCCCGGGCCGCCCACTGCTCTCTGCCGCTGCTCCCGGGCCGCCCACTGCTCCCTGCCGCTGCTCCCGGGCCGCCCACTGCTCCCTGCCGCTGCTCCCGGGCCGCCCACTGCTCCCTGCCGCTGCTCCCGGGCCGCCCACTGCTCTCTGCCGCTGCTCCCGGGCCGCCCACTGCTCTCTGCCGCTGCTCCCGGGCCGCCCACTGCTCTCTGCCGCTGCTCCCGGGCCGCCCACTGCTCTCTGCCGCTGCTCCCGGGCCGCCCACTGCTCTCTGCCGCTGCTCCCGGGCCGCCCACTGCTCTCTGCCGCTGCTCCCGGGCCGCCCACTGCTCTCTGCCGCTGCTCCCGGGCCGCCCACTGCTCTCTGCCGCTGCTCCCGGGCCGCCCACTGCTCTCTGCCTCTGCTCCCGGGCCGCCCACTGCTCTCTGCCTCTGCTCCCGGGCCGCCCACTGCTCTCTGCCGCTGCTCCCGGGCCGCCCACTGCTCTCTGCCGCTGCTCCCGGGCCGCCCACTGCTCTCTGCCGCTGCTCCCGGGCCGCCCACTGCTCTCTGCCGCTGCTCCCGGGCCGCCCACTGCTCTCTGCCGCTGCTCCCGGGCCGCCCACTGCTCTCTGCCGCTGCTCCCGGGCCGCCCACTGCTCTCTGCCGCTGCTCCCGGGCCGCCCACTGCTCTCTGCCGCTGCTCCCGGGCCGCCCACTGCTCTCTGCCGCTGCTCCCGGGCCGCCCACTGCTCTCTGCCGCTGCTCCCGGGCCGCCCACTGCTCTCTGCCGCTGCTCCCGGGCCGCCCACTGCTCTCTGCCGCTGCTCCCGGGCCGCCCACTGCTCTCTGCCGCTGCTTTCGGGCCGCCCACTGCTCTCTGGCGCTGCTCTCGGGCCGCCCACTGCTCTCTGGCGCTGCTCTCGGGCCGCCCACTGCTCTCTGGCGCTGCTCTCGGGCCGCCCCCTGCTCTCTGGCGCTGCTCTCGGGCCGCCCACTGCTCTCTGGCGCTGCTCTCGGGCCGCCCCCTGTCTGGCGCTGCCCCGGGCCGCCCCCTGTCTGGCACTGCTCCCAGGCCGCCATTGCTTACTGTATAGCCAGTCAACCAGCTGCAGCAGTGATGAGGTGCATGAACATCAATATTGACTCAGAGACTTATTTCATTGGTCAACGTAGGGTTATATTGGAATAGATTTACAGTAGGTTTTAAGCTTGACGTTTTTCATTAAAGGGGATTGCCACGTATTTAACCCCATCAGCTGTCTCTAGTTAAAAATAATAAAATCTGCTAAACTTGCCCACTGCTCTCTGCCGCTGCTCTCGGGCCGCCCACTGCTCTCTGCCGCTGCTCTCGGGCCGCCCACTGCTCTCTGGCGCTGCTTTCGGGTCGCCCACTGCTCTCTGGCGCTGCTCTCGGGCCGCCCACTGCTCTCTGGCGCTGCTCTCGGGCCGCCCCCTGTCTGGCGCTGCTCCCGGGCTGCCCCCTGTCTGGCGCTGCCCCCTGTCTGGCGCTGCTCCCAGGCCGCCATTGCTTACTGTATAGCCAGTCAACCAGCTGCAGCAGTGATGAGGTGCATGAACATCAATATTGACTCAGAGACTTATTTCATTGGTCAACGTAGGGTTATATTGGAATAGATTTACAATTTGCCAAAGGCCACAAATTCCCTAAACTAAAGACTAGTTAAGATATAACTTTTAATTCATTTTTTTTTTTTTTTTAATAAATCATAGACACACACAAATTAATTTAAAACTCTAAGCTCTGTAATCTGAATTATAGCCTATGTAATCCTTATAACGCTCAGCCATTATTGTCCCCTATAGTATATAATGCTATATACACATTCCTTTGCTGATGACCACAGTGTTGGCAATTTAAAATCCTATCAGCAGCCGCCCCAACATGTTTCGCCACACTGGCGTCCTCAGGGGCAGAGGCTAATGCCTTACTTTTGTGACATTGTGACTTTAGTCTCTTTCACGCTAATTTTTCCCAATTTAAGAAAATGGGTGTGCGAGCATGACATCACAGTTCATATAATTCAGGATGATCCTATCTGCACCTTACTTTCTACAGTCGGACTGGAATAAGATTTCTGGGCTCTATGCATGCCACTTGTAAGACATGCCTGATTCATTAAGAAGCATGCTCCTCTTAGAGATTAAGGACCATCAAACTCCAGTTGGCCCCTTCATCAAGACCACCGAGAAAATCGCCGGTCTTCATGAATCAAGCCTGGGTGTCCACATTCAGTTACCCTAGAAAGAGCGGGAATTTGGGGTTTTACACAACTTGGTCATTTTCTTTGATTACAAAATTGAGGCTCTGCAAATCACGAGAGGCCTGTAGAGCAAAGTAAGAAGTTAGGAGGTGTCTACCCCTTTCCCCTTGAGAACCTGGTTTACCTACTGATCCTCTGCCGCTCCTTTCTGTGTATTCCTGGGTCTCCATCTCTTTGCTGTTTCTGATGGAGACAACACGTGACCTGGTCCAGAATAAAAAAAAAACAGGGGGCAGGGTTTGGCACATATTCTCGGCACAATTTTTTTGAGGTGGGCAATTGGTTGATTGGAAAACCCTAAAGGAAAGCAGACCCTCTTATAGGTAGGACATTGATGTTAGTTTTCTTCCCTAGGTGTTCCCACAGACGTTGCCGCCATTACCTCTGCCGCCAGTCTTTTCCACATATGCACCTATGAGTCAACCCACAGTGCCCTCTATCATTCAGAGCATCCGTATCATGCCTAGCCAAACGCCAAGACTCGGCAGTCTGGCCACAGCAAATGAACCCAAGATGCAGGCAACGAGCACAGGTGAGAGTCCATATAATTACTTTCCTTATTTCCATGTCTTTAGGGCACATGGCACATATCATGTGACTGGATGCGGTGCCCACATGGCAGGTGTTCTCCTATTCTGTGAATGGATGTGGTGCCCACATGGCAGGTGTTCTCCTATTCTGTGAATGGATGCGGTGCCCACATGGCAGGTGTTCTCCTATTCTGTTAATGGATACGATGCCCACATGGCAGGTGTTCTCCTATTCTGTGAATGGATGCGGTGCCCACATGGCAGGTGTTCTCCTATTCTGTGAATGGATGCGGTGCCCACATGGCAGGTGTTCTCCTATTCTGTGAATGGATACGATGTCCACATGGCAGGTGTTCTCCTATTCTGTGAATGGATGCGGTGCCCACATGGCAGGTGTTCTCCTATTCTGTGAATGGATACGATGCCCACATGGCAGGTGTTCTTCTATTCTGTGATTGGATGCGGTGCCCACATAGCAGGTGCTCTTATATTACGTGAATGGATGCGGTGCCCACATGGCAGATGTTCTCCTATTCTGTGAATGGATGCAATTCCATTTCTGTAAATGCACAACATAGCCAGTTTGTGCACTTTTACACCAATCCCTCCTACTGGACGTGTTTTGGTTTTAGGACATCTGTTGTCTATAGGGATATTTTGGCACCATTGTTATCAGAAATGACCCCTGTCAGAGGCAGGATTTCCAGTTCTAGTGTATTTACTAACCATTGGTCAGCAGCTTTATGTATATTTTCTGTATTTTTATGTTTGTTTTTTCTTCCTTAGGTAAAGGAAAATCCAAACCAAAAAAAGGTGAAAACGTAATAAAGAATGAAGAGGTAATATGGAGATGCCTATAGGAATTACCTGTGCCAGTGTCATTGTTACATTTTATTTGCTGTACGCTTTTTTTTTTTTTCTTTTTTTTTATGTTTCTCTTCTACAATATTTCACAATATTTTATATAATATAAGAAGTTTTGCAAAAGCAGAGAAGCTGCAAATCTACAAAAAAAAAGTAGAGTAACAACTTGGGCTGAATTTCTATGTTTTTGAGCTTCGGACTGTGCTCAGATCGCAATACCTGGCTGACCAGAGGGCTACCTGACCGGAGCTGACCGAACTATATACACCTATGAGGCCGTTAGCTGAGGTCAGGAGATCCGCTGGTTGGGCCAGATCTTGTGATCTGAGCACAGTCCATGTTTTACGGATATGTAAGTGTATGGATCCTTGGAAAAGGGGAGCCGTGCTTGTAATCCACCAGGGACAGGACAAGCCAACAAGACCTGTACGTTTGAGGCATAGTTCTAGATCTGTAGGACACTTGTGTTTCTGGGCGATGCACTTCGATAATACGTTGTGTAATGCTGTGCTTGATTTTTGATCGATAAATAATAGCAAATGTTACACACTTATACATACATAGGGCTAAACGTATCTGGCCGTTTGATAAGAGTCTGGGTTTGCTGACCGTGACCTGCCTGACTGCATTATGCCAACTGTAAAGTTTGGTGTGATAATGCCAGGAGGTCGATTTTTGAAGGGTCATGGATTTTGTTTTCAGAAAACTAGTCCCCCAGCACCGTTTGATTATTCACCTTCCCAAGGTCTTGCGTTGAGTCTCCCCTGCTGCTCCCAGTGTCTGTTATTGTCTGCAGTGCTGACTTCCCGCTGCAGCCAATCACTAACTCAGAGGCTTGTGCCGTGCCTTTGTGCACGGTACTAGCCACTCGGGGCAGCTGAGCTCACTGATTGATTAGCTGCAGCGCTGTTGACGTGATATCAGCGCTGCAGACAATAATAGACACAGGGAGCAGAGGTGGCGACTCTGGAAGGCACAGAGGTTTTCTCCCAACTCCGTAAAGACATGATTGGGGGAGCTTGGTTTGGAAGAACATGACCGGCCCCACACAGAGCTCGGACCTCAACTCCATCCAACACCTTTGGAATGAACTAGAATGGATATGATAAGCCTGACCCTCTACCCAACGTCGGTGTCTGACCTCACAAATGCTCTATTGGTTGAAGGTGGAAAAAATTCACACAAATGCCAAAGGCATGTTTTTAGCATTATCATTGGTATTTTAAAGGGGACCTGTCACAAGATTTGGCGACTATAAGCTGTGGCCGCTACCACTGAGCTCTTATATACAGCATTCCAGAATACCGTATAGAAGAGCGCAGGCCGCTCTGTAGAACGTAAAAAACTCTTTATTACACTCACCTGTGGGATAGTCCGGTCCAATGGATGTTGCTGTTCTCAGATCCGGCGCCTTTTCTCTGCTGCGATCTCCGTCCTCCTTCTACCCAGCCTAGTATGGATGACATGTCCTATGTCATCAACAATAGACGGCATTGCGGTCCTGTGCAGGCTCACTTTGATCTCCCCTGCTGAAGGCAGATCAAAATACCGTGCTGCACAGGCACGAGGAAAGGTCAAAGACCGTCCGCGCATGAGCACTACAATATTTTGATCTGCCCTGAGCAGGGCAGATCACAGTGCGCCTGCGCAGGACCTCAGTGCCGGTGAGTGTGTATGACGTAGGACGCGTCATGCACACAGGCCTCAGAAGAAGGAGGACTGCGATTGCTGCAGAGAGGAGGCGCCGGACCCGAGAGCAGTGACACCCAGTAGACCGGACCGCCCTAAAGGTGAGTATAATAAAAGTGTTTTTCTTTATCGTTCCTATGGGAGACCCAGACCATGGGTGTTTAGCTTCTGCCTCCGGAGGACACACAAAGTACTACACTTAAAAGTGTAGCTCCTCCCTCTGAGCTTATACACCCCCTGGAGAGCCAGTCTTATCCAGTTTATCGCTTTGTGTTCAGGAGGCATACATCCACACATGCATTCTCATCTGATTTGTTTGATTTTTGGAAAGAGTTTGAAGAAAAGCGGGTCCATGTCTGGACTCCCGGCATGTCCCTTCTCACCCCACTGTGTCGGCGGTGTTGTTAAGGTTGATTTCCAAGGCTGGAGCCTTACATGCCGTGCTCCTTCACCATCCCTCCTGGGCTCTGGCTTGAAGTGGGAGCCAGCACAGTCGCCATGCCTGGCAGGAGTCCGGTCTCCATCCACAGCCCCTTGAGGATCCTGTTGGACCGGAGCACTCATCCCCAGGGACCTGGCCCTGCGTCTCAGCAGCGAAGTACCTGAGACGTTTATGTGTTGGGGGTCCCGGTTCTTTATTGTATGGGGAGAGTATGCTGTATATGATTATTTTGACTTTTCCGGCGGGTTCTCTAGCTTTTGCCTGAGAACCGCGCCGATGGTGCCTGCTTGTCGGCCTCGCCGCTTAAATTTCGGCCCTGGCTTCGCCGGAGGCCTAGTTGAGTTTTCCTGCCCTCGCATGTCACTCATGCAGAGGGACAGGCTCGGCTCCTCCCGGCGGCCGTTCTACACAGGGGAGGGACACTCCCCACTGCTGTGGCGTCCCTCCTCCCCTGCAGGTCTCTATAGCCCTCCAGTTCCCGCTCTCCTATAGGAACGCCCCCTAGTCCCGCCCCCTCTCCTCTCTCCGGCGGCCATTTCTCACGCAGAGTTTACTCTGCTCTGGGACATTCTGCACTCTGCATCTCTGCTGAGGTGCTGTGCACTGGGGGACCGGGCTTGGTTATCTGGAGGGCACACAACAACCGCACCCAGCGGTCTGGTAAGCTACAGCCGGTCTCCGGTTGTGGACCTCTGTATATTGTCCCTGGGGTTCATTCTCTGCAAAGCCCCCACTCCAGCAGCATGTCTCACACAAGGAGCAAGGCTCCAAAGCTTTATTCTGTATGCACTACATGTAAGCTCCTGCTGCCTGAGCCGAGCACCTATCCGCATTGTGATGCCTGCTCTAACTTGGCGGTGCCACAGCCTGGAGTCTCACCCCCAGTGGTCTCTCAGGCTGCTGCTGCACCTGTGGCTGAACCCCCGGCCTGGGTAGAGTCCTTTTCTAGGTCCATATCCCAGTCATTTGCTGAGTCCATGGGACTTTTGTCCAGGACTTTGATGAATATGCATCAGCCCTCCTCACAGGGTGCATCTAATACTCTTAACAGAGGATTCCTATCCTCTGACCTCCGTCCATCGGAGCTCACGGAGGATTCATCATCTGGTCCCAGACCCCGTCCTTCTAAGAGAAGGCGCAGGGTTTCCTCCCCCTCCTCATCCCATGGCTCTGTCTCAAGAGCTGACTCGCAAGATGAGGAGGATGCCCTCACGGGTGGCTCGGAGGCTATGTATCCCATCGATTTCTTTGAGGGTGACTCAGATCTTAGTGACTTGATTGCTTCTATTAATTCTGTGTTGGATCTCAATCCGCCAGTATCAAAGGAGCAACCCTCTTTGGCAGAAAAACATCAGTTTACCTCGCCTAAGAGAGTGAAGAGTGTGTTCTTTAACCACTCCAGTTTTCTGACCGCTGTGACCAAACCCAGGGCCTGCCCTGACAAACACTTTCCAAAGCGTGGTTCTGATGACCGGTTTCCATTTCCACCTGAGGTGGTCAAGGAGTGGTCTCACTCCCCAAGGTAGACCCTCCGGTGTCTAGGCTCTCAGCCCGGACCGTTGTGTCGATGGCTGACGGCACCTCTCTTAAGGATTCCACTGACCGTCAGATTGACCTATTGGCCAAATCTGTGTATGAAGCTGCGGGGGCCACGTTTTCCCCGACTTTTGCAGCAGTGTGGGCTCTCAAAGCCATCTCTGCTTCTCTAGAGGAGATGCATTCCCTCACCAAGGAATCTATGCCTGAGATGGTTACCTTAACCTCTCAGGCTTCTGCTTTTTCATCTTATGCCATGTATGCAATGCTAGAGGCTGCTCACCGCACTGCGGTGGCTTCAGCTAATTCTCTTGTTATCCGCAGGATTTTGTGGCTTCACGAGTGGAATGCAGATTCTTCTTCCAAGAAGTTTCTTGCTGGGCTCCCTTTTGCTGGTTCACGGCTGTTTGGTGAACAGCTGGATGAAATCATTAAGGAAGCTAGTGGCGGGAAGAGTACTTCCATGCCACAAACCAAGACCAGGAAACCCGCCCAGGGTAGGAATCAATCGAGGTTTCGTTCCTTACGTTCCTCCAACTGGTCATCCTCTAAGCCTTCCGCCTCGTCCGCTAACTCCGCTAAGGATCAGAAATCCAACTGGCGCACAAAAACGCGTCCGCAGGAGGTTCTGCCACTAAGGCAGCCTCCTCATGACTCTCGGCCCGCTCCAGCCACTTCCTTAGTCGGTGGCAGGCTCTCCCACTTTGGCGACGCTTGGTTAAAGCAAGTCTCCGATCAGTGGGTGAGAGACATCATATCTCACGGCTACAGGATAGAGTTCTCTTCCAGCCCGCCAAACAGATTTTTTTCTCTCAACTCCCCCCTGCTCCAAGGCCGCCGCCTTCTCACAGGCCGTGGCATCCTTGCAGGCAAACGGAGTGATTGTACCAGTTCCTGCTCGAGAACGGTTCAGAGGTTTTTACTCAAACCTCTTCCTAGTTCCAAAAAAGGACGGTACCTTCCGGCCCATCCTGGATCTCAAGCTTCTCAACAAGCATGTCCGGGTGCTGCATTTTCGCATGGAGTCTCTGCGATCAGTCATTGCCTCTATGACCCAAGGGGATTTCCTGGCGTCCATCGACATCAGAGATGCCTATCTACATGTGCCAATCGCAGTTGTCACACCAGCGTTGGTTACGTTTTGCGATAGGAGAGGATCATTTCCAATTCATGGCTCTCCCCTTCGGGTTAGCCACGGCCCTTCGGGTATTCACCAAGGTCATGGCGGCAGTGATTGCAGTCCTGCACCTCCAGGGGTTGGCAGTGCTTCCTTATCTGGACGACCTTCTGGTCAAGGGTCCATCCAGCGCAGACTGTCAGCGGAGTGTTTCGCTCACTCTCGCCACTCTAGCCCAATTCGGGTGGCTTGTCAATCTTCCCAAATCCACCCTAACTCCGACCCAGAGTCTCACGTACCTAGGGATGCAGTTCGAGACTTTGCCGGCACTTGTGAAGTTGCCCTTAGTCAAACAGCAGTCTCTTCGGCTAGCGGTGTGCTCTCTTCTGAGGCCCCGCCGTTATTCCCTCAGGCGCCTGATGCAGGTGCTGGGTCAAATGGTGGCGTCCATGGAGGCAGTTCCCTTTGCCCAGTTCCATCTGCGCCCTCTGCAGCTGGACATTCTCCGCTGTTGGGACAAGCGGCCTTCCTCCTTACACAGGTTATTGGCTCTGTCGCCACGGACCAGGAGCTCTCTTCAGTGGTGGCTTCGGCCCCTCTCCCTGTCCCAAGGGTGCTCCTTTCTGACTCCGTCCTGGGTGATTCTCACCACAGATGCCAGCCTATCCGGCTGGGGAGCGGTATATCTCTACCACAGAGCACAGGGCACTTGGACTCCGTCCGAGTCAGCCCTTTCAATCAATGTGCTGGAAACCAGAGCTGTGCTTCTGGCTCTCCTAGCCTTTCACCACCTGTTGGCGGGCAGGCACATTCGAGTCCAGTCAGACAACGCGACACCGGTTGCCTACATCAATCACCAGGGTGGGACACACAGCCACCTGGCAATGTTGGAGGTCCAACGCATTCTTCAATGGGCGGAGGACTCCAAGAACACCATATCCGCAGTCCACATCCCAGGCGTAGAAAACTGGGAGGCAGATTATCTCAGCCGTCAATCCGTGGACGGTGGCGAGTGGTCCCTGCACCCGGCAGTGTTTCAGTCAATCTGCCGCAAGTGGGGCACTCCGGACGTGGACCTAATGGCATCCCGTCACAACAACAAGGTTCCTGTCTACGTGGCTCGCTCCCACGATCCTCAGGCCTTCGCCGCGGACTCTCTGGTTCAGGATTGGTCCCAGTTTCGTCTGTCCTACGTGTTTCCCCCTCTAGCTTTCTTGCCCAGAGTCCTGCGCAAGATCAGAATGGAGGGCCGTCGAGTCATCCTTGGCCCAGGCGAGCTTGGTATCCGGACCTGCTCCATCTGTCCGTAGAGATGCCATGGCATCTTCCGGACCGTCCAGACCTACTCTCGCAAGGTCCGTTTTTCCGCCCGAATTCTGCGGCACTCAAATTGACGGCGTGGCTCTTGAGTCCTGGATTTTGACGGCTTCTGGTATTCCTCCTGAAGTCATCTCCACTATGACTCGGGCCCGTAAGTCTTCCTCCGTCAAGATCTATCACAGGACTTGGAAAATTTTCCTGTCCTGGTGTCGCTCTTCCGGCCATCCTCCTTGGCCATTCTCGTTGCCGACCCTTCTGTCTTTTTTACAGTCCGGTCTGCAGCTAGGACTGTCCCTCAACTCTCTCAAGGGACAAGTCTCAGCTCTATCAGTGCTGTTCCAGCGGCGTCTCGCCCGGCTGGCTCAGGTCCGCACCTTCATGCAAGGTGCGTCTCACATCATTCCGCCTTATCGGCGGCCCTTGGATCCCTGGGACCTTAACTTGGTCCTCACGGTATTGCAGAAACCCCCTTTTGAGCCCCTTAGGGAGGTTTCTTTGTATCGTCTTTCTCAAAAGGTGGCCTTTCTAGTTGCCATAACTTCTCTCAGGAGAGTCTCTGATTTGGCTGCGCTCTCCTCGGAGTCACCTTTTTTGTTTTTTCACCAAGACAAGGCAGTTCTCCGTCCGACTCCGGACATTTCCTTGCCTTCCTTCTGTCCGGCCCCTGTTCATCGCTTTGAGAAAGCGCTGCATACTCTGGATCAAAGCACACTCGACCAGAGCTGTCGGTGCCTCTTGGGCTTTTAGGCACCAGGCTCAACAAGTCTGTCAGGCTGCCACTTGGACTAGCCTGCATACCTTTTCGAAGCACTACCAAGTGCATGCTCATGCTTCGGCAGATGCGAGCTTGGGCAGACGCATCCTTCAGGTGGCTGTCGCCCACTTGTGAAGTTAGGCTCCGCCTACTTCTTAGTTTTTTCTGTTTATTCCCACCCAGGGACAGCTTTGGAACGTCCCATGGTCTGGGTCTCCCATAGGAACGATAAAGAAAAAGAGAATTTTGTTTACTTACCGTAAATTCTTTTTCTTATAGTTCCGTATTGGGAGACCCAGCTCCCTCCCTGTTGCCTGTTGGCAATTTTATTGTTCCGTGTGTTATCACCGGCTGTTGTCGTGGACAGAGTTTCCAGTTGTTCCGGTTCCTGCTCGGTTCTACTTGTGGGTGGCTATTCTCCTTCAGCTTTTGCACTAAACTGTATAAGACTGGCTCTCCAGGGGGTGTATAAGCTCAGAGGGAGGAGCTACACTTTTAAGTGTAGTACTTTGTGTGTCCTCCGGAGGCAGAAGCTATACACCCAATGTCTGGGTCTCCCAATACGGAACTATAAGAAAAAGAATTTACGGTAAGTAAACAAAATTCTCTTTTTTTACGTTATACAGAGCAGCCTGGGCTCTTATATACAGTATTCTAGAATACTATATATAAGAGCTCATTGGTGGTGAGCACAGTTTATAAGGCCCAAATCTGGTGACAAGTTCCCTTCAATGCTGTAGCTCCTTCATAGGGAATAATGTGGCCGTGATGTATTGGAGTCTGCTTCTGATGTTGCTCTTTGCCACTGTTAGATGGAGAATAACCGCTATAGGATTTCTAACACATTTGCTGTGGTTTTCTCTTCTCAGTACATGAAGAAACTTCACGTCCAGGAAAGAGCAGTTGAGGAAGTCAAACTGGCCATAAAACCGTTCTACCAGAAGAGAGAAATCACAAAAGATGAATACAAAGAGATTCTGCGCAAAGCTGTGCAGAAGGTAGGCTCGAAACCAGGGGCCGGTATGCCTCGCAGGGCTGGTTATGATTAGCCACTATACTCCGCTGCTGTACAGCATTATGTTACAGCATGTTGGGAGCTGTAGCATGCCAATAGCCAGAGAACCACGGGTTGAAAATAAGTGACCTTAGAAGAACCAAAACTTTTGTATATGCAATTTTAAATTAATAAAGAGAACCTTGTCAGCAGGCTTTTGCTATGTAATCTGAAAGCACCATGATATAGGCGCATAGACCCTTATTCCGGCGATATGTTTTGTTGTTACAATAAAATCAATTACACCTAGTCCGGTAGGTGTATTGCGCCTCATGGGCCAACCTCACCACAAGCACCGATTTAGCAGCTTTCTGCCTATGCAGTGTATACAGAAAGCTGCCAATCAGTGGTATAGATGGGTTTTACACCATGAATTCAAAGCACTGCTAGATCTACCACAGAGGAAAACGGATTCTATCGGAAGTGCAGCACCCAACGCTGGAATGATATCGGTCTTTATATCATCCTGCTGTCTGGTTACAAAGCAAAAATCTGCTGACATTTCCTTTAAAAAATATTCTGCACACAAGATATCAATATCAAAATATAATCCACAAAGAGTTTTATTTTATTTAACCCCTTCCACTGCACTGTAAATATTCGGCACAGTCCGCATTATGCTGTACCTATATGGTGTCGTGATGATGTGGGCGCAGAGGGCTCAAAGTAGACAAAAGGAAAAGCATATGTTGCGCATATACAAGGTATATACTGTGTATGTGATCATTTTTATTTTTTTTCCCTCCCTGTTGCAGATCTGTCACAGCAAGAGTGGGGAAATCAATCCAGTGAAAGTTGTGAACTTGGTGAAAGGCTACGTGGATAAATACAAACACATAAGAAATAAACAGAGGAAATCGGGAGTGTTTGACGATCATGACTTCGGCCGCGATTCGCCCATATAAATAAAGTCTTCTGCAAAATCGCAGCATACGAACTCAAGTAGACATGGTAACCTGGAGGTGGTCTGGTCACACTCCCCCTGCTCAGTGGATGAAGTGTATGATAAACAGGAGATAATTTGCATTTTTCAAGATGGAAAATGCCTGCTTTATTCTTCTAAACTTGTTCTGGGTTTTTTTTTTCCTTTTTTTTTTTTTCTCTCTGTTTGCTGGTTTTGAACCATATTGCCATTTACTGCAAACCAGTCGGCCAGCTTTCATTTCACAAGGGTCCTTGCTAGAATCGTGGAGAAAAATACCGAAGGACAAGGCGGTAACATCGTCTCCTTGAGACTCGGGATTATTGCTGACAGCTGTTGTTCTATCCCTTTGTAGTTTGCGTTCCTAAAGTATTCGCGGAAGAATGAATAGATAAATTTGTAAGAAACACTTTTTCTGTGGGGTATACTTTTTATTGGCATGGAACAGAGGCGAAGACCCTGCCGTCAATTATGAGAGCAATGAAAGGATATATTCTGGAATAAAGATTAGTCCTTTGACGATGAAATATGTATGAGGGAAACTTTATGATTTTAATAAGATGTTTCTTTGTTTTACACTAGATCACCTTGTAAGATTATTTCAGAGTCTAGAGCTTCCTTTGGGAAACTGTGGGATTGTCTGCTTTTTACCATTTTCTTTTTTAAAAATTTATTTAGGAGACTCTCCCGACACTAAAACGGTCATCAGTTGTCCTGCTGCTAGGACCCCACATCGCCCTGTGATTTGCAGGTGACCATGGCATAGAGGGTTCAACTTCTTTACAACACCCCCACCATAATGACCATATTTTTCAGTTTCGAAAAACGCACCGGATTATAAGACGCACCACAAATTTAAAGAAAATAAGGATCATCTTATAATCCGGTGGTGTCTTACCAAGAAAGATGATTGAGCAGGGCGGTGTGGCGGGTGTCACAGATGCTCCTTGTGGGTGCTATGAGGTAGGTAACATCCAGAAACAGTCAGCAGCGCAGGCTTCAAAGAAATGGCACCTGGACTGGGCACATGTGGCGATGTGAGCTGTCGGCTCAATGACTAGTTGAGATCTCATCTGCGCACGCGCCACCTCCGGGCCCCATTTTTCCTAAGTTCACTGCTGGGAGACCAATGGGCCGAAGGCAGCGTGTGCGCAGATGAGATCTGGAGCAGAGAGCTCCATCTACGCATGTGCCCACTTCAGGCGCCATTAGTTGAAGCCCAAACAACCGACATTTTTAAGATAGCCCCTACCTAACCTCCTCCAGCACAGTGCCCGCAGCATTGCCCTTGCCTCCTGCTACCCCTTTCCACCACCCCCTGGTGAGCTACATTTGTATTATAAGATGCACCCCTCATTTTCCTATAAAAATTATTGGGAGGAAAAGTGCATCTTATAATCCAAAAAACACTAAATATTGCAAGATGTCCGTCCCGACAGCACTCCAGGATCTTCTTATCCTTTATATCAGGGGTGGGGAACCTTTTTACTGCCGGGGGCCATTTGGAATTTTCTACCAACCTTCGGGGGCCGCACCAAATTATCAACTTGAAAACGACCAATCTATATTTGGTCAAACAATTAATTAACTCACCCCTACTGTGGTGGCAGGAGCTGCTTCTCTTTGGTGCGGCTGTGATGTTCGGTGATATTGATCATTTTGTTTCTCACAACTGCTTTTCCAGGTTTGTCTTGGTCTGGAGAGTCTGGGGCATACACATCACAGGAGACGCTGGGGCGCATATACATCACAGGAGACACTGAGGCATATACATCACAGGAAACATTGAGGCATATACATCCCAGGACAGGCTGGGGCGTATAGATCACAGGAGGAGCGTATAGATCACAGGAGGGGTGTATACATCACAGGAGATGCTAAGCATGGACAGCACTAGTGGCGGGCACAGACAGCACTAGGCGGCGGCACAGCGGACAGCGCTAGGCGGCACAGCGGACAGCGCTAGGCGGCACAGCGGACAGCGCTAGGCGGCACAGCGGACAGCGCTAGGCGGCAGCACAAAGAGCACTGACAGTGACAGCACTAGGATGCAGCAGGGAGAGCATTAGGTGACAGCACTAGGAGGCAGCAGGGAGAGCACGATGTGGCAGCACTGACAGCACTAGGAGGCTGCACAGATTACACAGCACTTGGGGCAACACACAGTACTAGGGGGTACACAGCACTGGATGGGGGGGCAGCGATGGGTTGCATACTCACAGTACAAGGGGAGGAGGAGGAGTCACATAGCACAGGTCCGGGAGGCATGTACAGCAGGAAGGCATCTGCTGCACCTCTTCTGCTATGACTGGAGCACAGCGTGCTGTTTACCCCGCCCTCAAGATAAACCCTGAGCATGCGAGCACAGTCCCGGGTTCAGTCTAGAATGTATGGGCTGTAGTCAGGTCCCGAAAAGAGCCCGTACATTCTAGTACGGGCTGCAATCAGGATCTGTAAATAGCCCATACATTCTAGTATCTACCCATAACGCACTGGGATTTTAAAGGGCCGGCGGCTGGCAAAAGCGCAAGTGCTGCTCGAGCACTGGGGTAGCCTGGAATGTGCCCGGGGGCCGCATTAAATGTCATCGCGGGCCGCATACGGCCCGCGGGCCGGAGGTTCCCCACCCCTGCTTTATATAGACAGGAACACATGAGAGGTTAAATAGCTCCTTCCACTATTACCCACCAGTGTTTTCACTGTCCCTATGAAGGACATGAGGTGTGCTGTATGCGTGAAGATCTTACCATTCTAAACAGTCTCCAGAGGATCAGGGGGTTAGTTGTCTCCTTCCTGGTAAGAGATCTTTTCGCAACACCTCCATGGCCAGATCTCCCTCAGCCTTACCAGTCGAGCCATTGATGTAGCTCCTGGTATTAGCAACTTCCCTCAGATGACTCTTGGCTTCCTGCCTCCTAATTTCCAGGACACAAGCAGGCACTGAGGTAAACTTCTGGTGAGACTTCTTGGCCTGCATTCCAGGGGAAGTACATTTCTTTTCTTTTTCGCTCCTAATTGGGAGACCCAGACAGTGGGTGTATAGCTACTGCCTCTGGAGGCCGCACAAAGAACTACACTTAAAAGTGTAAGGCCCCTCCCCTTCTGGCTATACACCCTCCCGTAGGAGTACAGATTCCTCAGTTTTAGCTTTGTGCGCAAGGAGGTCAGACACGCACGCATAGCTCCATTGTTTTTAGTCAGCAGCAGCTGCTGACTATGTCGGATGGAAGAAAAGAGGACACATATAGTGTCCCCAGCATGCTCCCTTCTCACCCCACTTATGTCGGAGGTGTTTGTAAGGTTGAGGTACCCATTGCGGGTACGGCGGCAGGAGCCCACATGCTGATTCCTTCCCCATCCCTTTTTACAGGGCTCTGGGTGAAGTGGGATTTACCGGTCTCCAGGCACAGAGACCGTGCTCCATCTACAGCCCCTGGAGAAGATGCTGGATGGAGCGGAGTACATCAGGGACATGGCCCTGCATCCTCAAGGTACTCTGTGTCCCCGTGTATCTGGCGCTCACACCGCAGCATGCTGGGTGTTGTAGTGCGCCGGGGGACATCAGCGCTGCGGCGCCTGTGCCATGGCCTCATTCAGCTTTGCTGAAGCAGGCACATTTATGGGAATAGGACGCGCCGGCCGCTGGGACTGCGGCGCGGCTGGCACTTGTAGTGCGCCGGGGACTTCAGCGCGGCCTGCGCTTTTACGGCGGCCGCGCTGATAACTACAGTCCCCGGCTTTTGCGGCCTACTTCCTTTCGTTCCCGCCCCCACACCTGCCAGTCAGGAGAGGGGCGGGACGCTGCCCACGTCCAGAACTCGGTCGCGCCGGCCGCTCGAACAGCGGCGCGGCTGGCACTTGCGGTGCGCCGGGGACTTCAGCGCGGCCCGCGCTTTTACGGCGGCCGCGCTGATAACTCGAGTCCCCGGCTTTTGCGGCCTGCTTGCGTTCGTTCCCGCCCACAGACCTGCCAGTCAGGAGAGGGGCGGGACGCTGGCCAGGGCATCAGCGCTGAGGGCTGGAGTCGTTTTTACATACTCCAGCCCTCACAGTCAGCACAGAGGGGACACTGTTCCCGCACTTTTGTTTGGGAACTCCCACGGACCGCCCCTCTCCACAGTAGCCGGCAGCCATTCTTACAGACACGCTGAGCTGCAGAGGGGAGCCGGGGAGACCCAGACAAGGCATTCAGCAGCCTCTTACCCGCTGTTCAGCGGGCGGTAAGCAGCCCTCAGGGCTCACCCCCTCTTGTGCTCGTAGTATTCTTAGTATTTTGTTGCTACAAATACTTGGTATTACATAGCGCTGGTCGCCCTTTGGCTATAGACTCTCTCACATGCAGAGAGCCAGCAGCATGTCGCCCGTAAAACGCAAGGGTGCCAAGGCACAGACATTGTATGCTTCCTGCACCGCATGTGGGACTTTTCTACCGGCAGGCTCCACGGACCCCCATTGTGTGCAGTGCTCGGCCCCTGCGGCACTTGCACAGTCGGGACCTCTGCTGGACGTGTCCCAGGGTGTACCACCTGTGAATGCTGTCCAGGTGACAGGGACTGAGTTTGCAGCTTTTGCTGACAGAATGTCTCTCACTATGTCACAAATTCTTGACACATTGCGAGCTAGGCCTGTACTTCAGACCACGGACACTGTGCATGTATTGCCCCCTGGTCCCCCTCAGCTCCTAGCTCCGGGACGGGCATCTACACCTCAGGGTGAAGACTCTGACTCGGACGATGGCCCCGGGCAGCCTAAGCGGGCTCGTTATGACGGGCCTTCACATTCATCTCAATGGTCTGGATCCCAGCGGGATGAATCTATGGGTGATGAGGCGGACTTAACTGATCAGGATTCTGATCCTGGGACCGCTCTCAATCTAGATACACCAGATGGTGACGCAATAGTTAATGATCTTATATTTAACATCAATAAGATGTTGAATATTTCCCCACCAGCTCCTCCTGTAGAGGAGTCAGCTTCGCAGCACGAGAGAATCCATTTCAGATACCCTAAGCGTACATTAAGCACTTTTCTGGACCACGCTGACTTCAGAGACGCAATCCAGAAACCCCACGCTTATCCTGAAAGGCGTTTTCCTAAACGACTTAAAGATACACGCTACCCTTTTCCCTCTGAAGTGGTCAAGGGTTGGACCCAGTGTCCAAAAGTGGATCCTCCAATTTCCAGGCTTGCAGCCAGATCCTTGGTTGCTGTTGAAGATGGAGCGGCACTTAAAGATGCCACTGACAGGCAGATGGAGCTCTGGCTGAAATCCATCTATGAAGCGATTGGAGCGTCATTAGCGCCTTCTTTTGCGGCCGTATGGGCACTCCAAGCTATCACGGCCGGGCTTGCGCGAGTCGACTCTGTCACACGTGCATTTGCCCCGCAGGTAGCACCATTGACTTCGCAAATGGCGGCATTCGCGTCGTACGCGATTAATGCTGTTCTTGACGCTACAAGCCGCACGGCAGTGGCGTCAGCCAACTCAGTTGTTTTGCGTAGGGCTCTGTGGTTGAGACATTGGAAAGCAGATTCTCATTCCAAGAAGTGCTTAACCAATTTGCCTTTTTCTCGTGACCGATTGTTTGGAGAGCGTTTGGATGAAATCATCAAACACTCCAAGGGTAAGGACTCATCCTTACCGCAACACAGACAAAACAAGCCCCAACAGAGGAGGGGTCAGTCTGGTTATCGGTCCTTTCGAGGACAGGGCAGGTCCCAATTCGCCTCGTCAAAAAAGACTCAAAAGGACCAGAGACGTTCAAATTCTTGGAGGTCTCAGTCACGCCCAAAAAGACCAGCCGGAGGAACCGTTGCCAAAACGACGTCCTCCTGACTTGCGGTCTCCGATGCCCACACCCGCGGTCGGTGGGAGGCTGTCCCACTTTGGCGACATTTGGCTAGCAAATGTCAAAGACCGTTGGGTGAGAGATATTCTATCTCACGGGTACAGGATAGAGTTCGGTTCTCGTCCGCCAACTCGTTTCTTCAGAACTTCTCCACCACCAGACCGAGCCGATGCTCTGTTGCAGGCGGTGGCCGCTCTAAAGGCGGAAGGAGTGGTGACCTCTGTCCCTCTTCAGGAACAGGGTCACGGTTTTTACTCCAATCTGTTTGTGGTCCCAAAAAAGGACGGATCGTATCGTCCCGTCCTGGATCTGAAGTTGCTCAACAGACACGTAAAAGTCAGGAGGTTCCGGATGGAATCCCTACGCTCCGTCATAGCCTCAATGTCTCAGGGAGATTTTCTAGCATCAATAGACATCAAAGATGCGTATCTCCACGTGCCGATTGCACCAGAGCATCAGCGTTTTCTACGTTTCGTCATACACGACGAGCACCTACAGTTCGTAGCGTTACCCTTCGGTCTGGCAACAGCCCCCCGGGTCTTCACCAAAGTCATGGCAGCAGTAGTAGCTGTTCTGCACTCGCAGGGTCACTCGGTCATCCCGTACCTAGACGACCTGCTTATAAAGGCATCCTCTCAAGAAGCATGCCAACACAGTCTGAAGGTGGCGCTAGACACTCTCCAGACGTTCGGGTGGATTATCAACTTTCCAAAGTCTCATCTAACCCCGACCCAATCTCTGACTTATCTTGGCATGGAGTTTCATACTCTATCAGCGATAGTGAGGCTTCCACTGGACAAGCAGTGCTCGCTACGGACCGGAGTGCAATCTCTCCTTCAGAGCCAGTCGCACTCACTGAGGCGCCTCATGCATTTCCTAGGAAAGATGGTAGCAGCAATGGAGGCAGTCCCGTTCGCGCAGTTTCATCTGCGCCCTCTACAATGGGACATTCTACGCCAATGGGATGGGAAATCGACGTCCCTCGACAGGACTGTCTCCCTCTCTCAGACTGCCAAGGATTCTCTACGTTGGTGGCTTCTCCCCAACTCATTGTCACAGGGAAAGTCGTTCCTTCCCCCGTCCTGGGCAGTGGTCACGACAGATGCGAGCCTATCAGGGTGGGGAGCGGTGTTTCTCCACCACAGGGCTCAGGGGACGTGGACTCAGGAAGAGTCCACCTTGCAGATCAATGTTCTGGAAATCAGAGCAATCTACCTTGCCCTGCGAGCCTTCCAACAATGGCTGGAAGGCAAGCAGATTCGGATTCAGTCGGACAATTCCACGGCGGTGGCGTACATCAACCACCAAGGGGGAACACGCAGTCGCCAAGCTTTTCAAGAAGTCCAGCGGATTTTGACGTGGGTGGAAAGCAGAGCGTCCACCATATCTGCAGTTCACATCCCAGGCGTGGAAAACTGGGAAGCAGACTTTCTCAGTCGCCAGGGCATGGACGCAGGAGAATGGTCCCTTCACCCGGACGTGTTTCAACAGATCTGTTGCCGCTGGGGGTCGCCGGACGTCGATCTGATGGCGTCACGGCACAACAACAAGGTCCCAGTTTTCATGGCACGGTCTCACGATCACCGAGCGCTGGCGGCAGACGCCTTGGTTCAGGATTGGTCGCAATTCCGACTCCCCTATGTGTTCCCACCTCTAGCATTGTTACCCAGAGTTCTCCGGAAAATCAAGTCCGACTGCCAGCGAGCCATACTCGTCGCTCCAAATTGGCCAAGAAGGTCGTGGTACCCGGATCTGTGGCATCTCACGGTAGGCCAACCGTGGGCACTACCAGACCGTCCAGATCTGCTGTCTCAAGGGCCGTTTTTCCATCTGAATTCTGCGGCCCTGAACCTGACTGTGTGGCCATTGAGTCCTGGATCCTAGCGGCCTCAGGTTTATCTCAGGGAGTTGTTGCCACAATGAGACAGGCTAGAAAACCATCCTCAGCTAAGATCTATCACAGGACGTGGAAGATATTCTTAGCGTGGTGCTTGGCTCAAGGGTTTTCTCCCTGGCCATTTGCATTGCCAATTTTTCTTTCCTTCCTGCAGTCTGGGTTGGAAAAAGGTTTGTCCCTTAGCTCGCTTAAGGGTCAAGTCTCCGCGTTATCCGTATTCTTTCAGAAGCGCTTGGCACAGCTTTCTAAAGTACGCACGTTTCTCCAAGGAGTTTGTCATATCGTTCCTCCTTACAGACGGCCATTGGAACCCTGGGATCTGAACAAGGTTCTCCTTGCTCTTCAAAAGCCGCCTTTCGAGCCTTTGAAAGAGGTTCCCCTTTCTCGGCTTTCACAAAAGGTAGTTTTTCTTGTAGCGGTCACGTCTCTTCGAAGAGTGTCCGAGCTGGCGGCGTTATCTTGCAAATCTCCCTTCCTGGTATTTCACCAAGACAAGGTGGTACTGCGTCCAATTCCAGAGTTTTCTCCCAAGGTGGTTTCTTCCTTTCATCTCAATCAGGATATCACTTTGCCATCTTTGTGTCCGCATCCAGTTCACCAATTTGAAAAGGGTTTACATCTGTTGGACCTGGTGAGAGCACTCAGGATTTACATTTCTCGCACGGCGCCCCTACGCCGTTCGGATGCGCTCTTTGTCCTAGTCGCTGGTCAGCATAAGGGATCGCAAGCTTCCAAATCCACCCTGGCGCGGTGGATCAAGGAACCAATTCTTCACACATACCGTTCTGCTGGGCTTCAGATTCCATCTGGACTGAAGGCCCATTCTACCAGAGCCGTTGGTGCGTCCTGGGCGTTGAGGCATCAGGCTACGGCTCAGCAAGTGTGCCAGGCGGCTACCTGGTCGAGTCTGCACACGTTTACCAAACACTATCAAGTGCATACCTACGCTTCGGCAGACGCCAGCCTAGGTAGACAGGTCCTTCAGGCGGCGGTGGCCCACCTGTAGGAAGAGGCTGTATGACAGCCCGTTCATGTGGTATCTTTTTACCCACCCAGGGACTGCTTTTGGACGTCCCACTGTCTGGGTCTCCCAATTAGGAGCGAAAAAGAAGAAGGGAATTTTGTTTACTTACCGTAAATTCCTTTTCTTCTAGCTCCAATTGGGAGACCCAGCACCCGCCCTATCTGTTTTTAGGGTTTCGTTCTTTCGGGTGCACATGTTGTTCACGTTGTTTCTTAAATTCTCCGATCTAGTTATCGGATTGAATTTGTTTTTGAAACTGTTATTGGCTTTCCTCCTTCTTGCTTTGGTACTAAAACTGAGGAATCTGTACTCCTACGGGAGGGTGTATAGCCAGAAGGGGAGGGGCCTTACACTTTTAAGTGTAGTTCTTTGTGCGGCCTCCAGAGGCAGTAGCTATACACCCACTGTCTGGGTCTCCCAATTGGAGCTAGAAGAAAAGGAATTTACGGTAAGTAAACAAAATTCCCTTCTTTTCCAAGGAAGTAGCGTTGTAAGACCTCTAGTGCCTCATGTGCGTTCTAGCGTGGACCGCAGCAAGAGCCGGATCGGTACAAGAAGAAGATGACATGGCAGATGCCACGGTTTGCTTTTGGCAAATTGGGGGACGAAGCCAGGAAAGGGATACTTATTCTGATCCTAGGGCCAAGTCTCATCACTGCAGATACCAGCTTGCGTTGGAAGGATAAAGTCCTGGCCTTCCTGACCTACATGCAGTTATTCATTGGTCAAGTTTGTGATGTTTTAGTATGCAGGGGTCACTTCTTATTCCTTCAGATGTCTTTGTCTGACCATTGTTGTCTTAGGACAAAGAGACCGCCCTAAAATATACCTCCATTATAAAAAAAAAATCAAGAGATGTGCCATATGTAATATTAAACTGCCAGGGGCATATAGGAGGCAACTCTGCTTGAAGTGCATTGCTAAGATAAAGAGGAACAATCCTTCATGACCGACGTGAATTCCATAAGAGAAGAGGTTCAGAGCACTGTATCTAAGTTAATTTCCCATTCAGTCACCCCAAACTATATCCTGTTGTAAGAGGCCTTGATATGGAATAAAGCTCAGAAGAGCCGGAGATATCATATTACTCTGGCCAGAAGTTGAGGAGGAGCCAAAAGAAATGGTTGCTCCCGAATTCCCAGAAAAGAAGATAAAGTATTACTTCTCTTTAAAATATACATATGACCTGCTATAAGCAGTTAGGAACACTATGAAAATTCAGGAGACCCATGAATCCCAGTCAATTCAGGATAAGATGTTTGGTGGCTTGAGAACCCGAAGGACTAGGGGTTTTAGGGCACATTAGAGCCATGATCCAGTAGAAGAGTGAATACTTGAAGAAAAGGATGTTTTTTCCGAGAAATTTTAAAATTCACTTCCCCTTTCTTTTTCGCTCCTAATTGGGAGACCCAGACAATTGGGTGTATAGCTACTGCCTCCGGAGGCCGCACAAAGCACTACACTCAAAAGTGTAAGGCCCCTCCCCTTCTGGCTATACACCCCCCCGTGGGAGCACGGGTCCCCCAGTTTTTTTGCTTTGTGCGAAGGAGGTCAGACACGCACGCATAGCTCCACTATTTAGTCAGCAGCAGCTGCTGACTATGTCGGATGGAAGAAAAGAGGGCCCATACAGGGCCCCCAGCATGCTCCCTTCTCACCCCACTTTCTGTCGGTGGTGCTTGTTAAGGTTGAGGTACCCATTGCGGGTACGGAGGCTGGAGCCCACATGCTGATTCCTTCCCCATCCCCATTAGGGCTCTGGGCGAAGTGGGATTTTACCGGTCTCCAGGCACTGAGACCGTGCTCCATCCGCAGCCCCTGGAGAAGCCGCTGGATATGGAGCTGAGTATCGTCAGGGACATGGCCCTGCTCCGTCAAGGTACTCTGTGTCCCCGTGCATACGCGCGCACACCGCAGCATTGCTGGGTGTGTTAGTGCGCCGGGGACAACAGCGCTGCTGCGCTTGTGCCATTTCCTCACTTCAGCTTAGCTGAGTGGGTAGACTCAGGGAGAACGGTCGCGCCGGCCGCTGGGACTGCGACGCGGCTGGGACTTGTGGTGCGCCGGGGACTTCCGCGCTGACCGTGCATATATCACGGCCGCGCTTATTACTACAGTCCCCGGCTTTTGCGGCCTAGTTCGTTCGTTCCCGCCTCCGCACCTGCCAGTCAGGAGGAGGGCGGGACGCTGTACAGAGCATCAGCGCTGAGGGCTGGAGTCTTTTTTACATACTCCAGCCCTCACACCAGGCACAGTAGGACGCAGTTTCCCGCACTTTGTTTGTGGCACGCCCACGGTCCGCCCCTCTTCACAGAACGCCGGCAGCCATTCCTGCCTGCACGCTGAGCTGCAGAGGGGAGACGGGGAGACCCAGACACGGGATTCTACGGCCTCATACCCGCTGTTCAGCGGGCGGTAAGCAGCCCTCAAGGGCTCACCCCCACTTGTGCCGTTTGTATACTGAGTATTTTGTGTTTGCAAATACTTTGTACTGTACGGTCGCTGGTGATTCTCGGCTATATATCCTCCTAGATTACAAGGAGGCAACAGCATGTCGTCCGCAAAACGCAAGGGTGCCAAGGCACAGACATTATATGCTGCCTGTACTGCATGTGGGGCTGCTCTACCGGCAGGTTCCACTGACCCCCATTGTGTGCAGTGCTCGGCCCCTGTGCAACTTGCACAGCCGGGGCCTCTGCTGGACGTGACCCAGAGTGTACCACCTGTGAATGCTGTCCAGGTGACAGGAACGGAGTTTGCAGCTTTTGCTGACAGATTGTCTATGACCATGTCAAAGATTCTTGAAACATTGCAGTCTAGACCAGTAACTCAGACCATGGACACTGTGGCATCATTGCTCCCTGGCCCCACTCAGCTGGAACACTTCCAAGCTCCGGGGGTGTCACATGCACCCCAGGGTGACGATTCTGACTCAGACAACAGTCCCAGACAACCTAAGTGGGCTCGTTATGAGGGGCCCTCAACTTCGTCTCACTGGTCAGGATCCCAGCCGGACGAATCTATGGGTGATGAGGCGGATGTAACTGATCAAGATTCTGATCCTGGGACCGCTCTCAATCTGGATACACCGGATGGTGACGCCATAGTGAATGATCTTATAGCGTCCATCAATAGGATGTTAGATATTTCCCCGCCAGCTCCTCCTGCGGAGGAGGCAGCTTCACAGCAGGAGAAATTCCATTTCAGATATCCCAAGCGTAAATTAAGCACTTTTCTGGACCACTCTGACTTTAGAGATGCAATCCAGAAACACCACGCTTATCCTGAGAAGCGGTTTTCTAAACGGCTTAAAGATACACGCTATCCTTTTCCCCCTGACGTGGTCAAGGGTTGGACCCAGTGTCCCAAGGTGGACCCTCCAATCTCCAGGCTTGCAGCTAGATCTTTAGTTGCAGTAGAAGATAGAGCGGCACTTAAAGATGCCACTGACAGGCAGATGGAGCTCTGGCTGAAATCCATCTATGAAGCTATTGGAGCGTCGTTGGCGCCAGCTTTTGCAGCCGTATGGGCACTCCAAGCCATTTCAGCTGGGCTTATACAAGTCGACTCGGTCACACGTACATCTGCCCCGCAGGTGGCACCATTGACCTCTCAAATGTCTGCATTCGCGTCTTACGCGATTAATGCTGTCCTGGACTCTACGAGCCGTACGGCGGTGGCGTCAGCCAACTCCGTGGTTTTGCGCAGAGCCCTGTGGTTGAGAGAATGGAAGGCAGATTCTGCTTCCAAGAAGTGCTTAACCAGTTTGCCTTTTTCTCGCGACCGATTGTTTGGGGAGCGTTTGGATGAAATCATTAAACACTCCAAGGGTAAGGACTCATCCTTACCTCAACACAGACAAAACAAGCCCCAACAAAGGAGGGGTCAGTCTGGTTTTCGGTCCTTTCGAGGCTCAGGCAGGTCCCAATTCTCCTCGTCCAAAAGGACTCAAAAGGATCAGAGAGGCTCAGATTCTTGGCGGACTCAGTCACGCCCAAAAAAGACAGCAGGAAGAACAGTTACCAAGACGGCTTCCTCATGACTTTCAGCCTCCTCTCTCCGCATCCTCGGTCGGTGGCAGGCTCTCCCGCTTTGGCGACATTTGGCTGTCACAGGTCAAAGACCGTTGGGTGAGGGACATTCTGTCTCACGGGTACAGGATAGAGTTCAGCTCTCGTCCTCCAACTCGTTTCTTCAGAACTTCCCCACCGCCCGACCGAGCCGATGCTCTGCTGCAGGCGGTGGCCGCTCTAAAGGCGGAAGGAGTGGTGACTTCCGTTCCTCTTCAGGAACAAGGTCACGGTTTTTACTCCAATCTGTTTGTGGTGCCAAAGAAGGACGGGTCCTTTCGGCCCGTCCTGGATCTAAAGTTGCTCAACAAACACGTAAAAACCAGGAGGTTCCGGATGGAATCTCTACGCTCCGTCATAGCCTCAATGTCTCAAGGAGATTTCTTAGCATCAATAGACATCAAAGATGCTTATCTTCACGTGCCGATAGCGCCAGAGCATCAGCGTTTTCTACGCTTCGTTATAGAAAGCGAACACCTGCAGTTCGTAGCGTTACCTTTCGGGCTGGCAACAGCCCCTCGGGTCTTCACCAAGGTCATGGCAGCAGTAGTAGCAGTCCTGCACTCGCAAGGTCACTCCGTGATCCCGTATTTGGACGATCTACTTATAAAGGCACCCTCTCAAGAGGCATGCCAACACAGTCTGGACGTGGCACTGAAGACTCTCCAGAGTTTCGGGTGGATTATCAACTTTTCAAAGTCAAATCTAACCCCGACCCAATCACTAACATATCTTGGCATGGAGTTTCATACTCTCTCAGCGATAGTGAAGCTTCCACTGGACAAGCAGTGCTCTCTGCAGACAGGGGTGCAATCTCTCCTGCAGAACCAGTCCCACTCCTTGAGGCGCCTCATGCATTTCCTAGGGAAGATGGTGGCAGCAATGGAAGCAGTCCCTTTCGCGCAGTTTCATCTGCGCCCTCTACAATGGGACATTCTCCGCCAATGGGACGGGAAGTCGACGTCCCTCGACAGGGATGTCTCCCTCTCTCAGGCAGCCAAGGACTCTCTCCGATGGTGGCTTCTTCCCACCTCATTGTCAAAAGGAAAGTCGTTCCTACCCCCATCCTGGGCGGTGGTCACGACAGATGCGAGCCTATCAGGGTGGGGAGCAGTGTTTCTTCACCACAGGGCTCAGGGTACGTGGACTCAGAGAGAGTCCACCCTTCAGATCAATGTTCTGGAAATCAGAGCAGTCTATCTTGCTCTGCGAGCCTTCCAACAGTGGCTGGAGGGCAAGCAGATCCGGATTCAGTCGGACAATTCCACAGCGGTGGCGTACATCAACCACCAAGGGGGAACACGCAGTCGGCAAGCCTTTCAAGAAGTCCGGCGGATTCTGACGTGGGTGGAAAACACAGCATCCACCATATCCGCAGTTCACATCCCAGGCGTGGAAAACTGGGAAGCAGACTTTCTCAGTCGCCAGGGCATGGACGCAGGGGAATGGTCCCTTCACCCGGACGTGTTTCAGGAGATCTGTCGCCGCTGGGGGATGCCGGACGTCGACCTGATGGCGTCACGGCACAACAACAAGGTCCCGGTTTTCATGGCACGGTCTCACGATCACCGAGCTCTGGCGGCAGACGCCTTAGTTCAGGATTGGTCGCAGTTCCGACTACCTTATGTGTTTCCACCTCTGGCATTGTTGCCCAGAGTGCTCCGCAAAATCAGGTCCGACTGCCGTTGCGCCATTCTCGTCGCTCCAGACTGGCCAAGGAGGTCGTGGTACCCGGATCTGTGGCATCTTACGGTAGGACAACCGTGGGCGCTACCAGGCCGTCCAGACTTGCTGTCTCAAGGGCCGTTTTTCCATCTGAATTCTGCGGCCCTGAACCTGACTGTGTGGCCATTGAGTCCTGGATCCTAGGGACCTCAGGTTTATCTCATGATGTTGTTGCCACCATGAGACAGGCTAGGAAACCATCCTCCGCCAAGATCTACCACAGAACGTGGAAGATATTCTTATCTTGGTGCTCCGCTCAGGGAGTTTCTCCCTGGCCATTTGCATTGCCTATTTTTCTTTCCTTCCTGCAGTCTGGGTTGGAAAAAGGTTTGTCGCTTAGCTCCCTTAAAGGACAAGTCTCTGCGCTATCCGTATTCTTTCAGAAGCGCCTGGCGCGACTTCCTAAGGTACGCACGTTCCTGCAAGGGGTTTGTCATATCGTTCCCCCTTACAAGCGGCCATTGGAACCCTGGGATCTGAACAAGGTTCTAATTGCTCTCCAGAAGCCACCTTTCGAGCCTATGAAGGAGATTTCCTTTTCTCGGCTTTCACAGAAAGTGGCTTTTCTGGTGGCGGTCACGTCTCTTCGGAGAGTGTCAGAGCTGGCGGCGTTATCTTGCAAATCTCCCTTCCTGGTGTTTCACCAAGACAAGGTAGTACTGCGTCCAATTCCAGAGTTTCTTCCCAAGGTGGTATCTTCCTTTCATCTCAATCAGGATATCACTTTACCATCTTTGTGTCCGCATCCAGTTCACCAATTTGAAAAGGGTTTGCATCTGTTGGACCTGGTGAGAGCACTCAGGATCTACATTTCCCGCACGGCGCCTCTGCGCCGTTCGGATGCACTCTTTATCCTGGTCGCTGGTCAGCATAAAGGGTCGCAAGCTTCCAAATCCACCCTTGCGCGGTGGATCAAGGAACCAATTCTTCACGCCTACCGTTCTGCTGGGCTTCCGACTCCTTCTGGACTGAAGGCCCATTCTACCAGAGCCGTGGGTGCGTCCTGGGCATTACGGCATCAGGCTACGGCTCAGCAGGTGTGCCAGGCGGCTATCTGGTCGAGTCTGCACACTTTTACCAAGCATTATCAGGTGCATACCTACGCTTCGGCGGATGCCAGCCTAGGTAGACAAGTCCTGCAGGCGGCGGTGGCCCACCTGTAAGAAAGGGCTGCCTGACAGCCCGATCACGAGGTATTCTTTTACCCACCCAGGGACTGCTTTTGGACGTCCCAATTGTCTGGGTCTCCCAATTAGGAGCGAAAAAGAAGAAGGGAATTTTGTTTACTTACCGTAAATTCCTTTTCTTCTAGCTCCATTTGGGAGACCCAGCACCCGCCCTGTTTTTTCTTAGGGTATTTGTTTTTCGGGTGCACATGTTGTTCATGTTAATAACTTACGTTCTCCGATATTGTTTATCGGATTGAATTTGTTTTTGAAACAGTTATTGGCTTTCCTCCTTCTTGCTTTTGCACTAAAACTGAGGGACCCGTGCTCCCACGGGGGGGTGTATAGCCAGAAGGGGAGGGGCCTTACACTTTTGAGTGTAGTGCTTTGTGCGGCCTCCGGAGGCAGTAGCTATACACCCAATTGTCTGGGTCTCCCAATTGGAGCTAGAAGAAAAGGAATTTACGGTAAGTAAACAAAATTCCCTTCTTTAAGCCTAAAAATATTAAAGTAGGGGAAGAGATCCAAAAAAATCGATATCCTGATTTGCTAGACTGTCAAAAAAGACGTCCATCCCATTTGATGATTCCTCGAATGTAAAGGATCCTATGGATAAGAAGGACTGTTTACTTAAAAGAACCTTGGAGGAAACTCTTGTTATAATCAGAAACATTATTGGAACCACCTCAGTTGCTAATTTATGCACCTGTGGATTGAATAATTGCAAAACTATTTAAGAATGAAGACCCAGAGAGGACATATTGGAATTTTTGCCCTTATTTAAGATGGCGAAAGGCTTTATGGTAGATGCCTTGGCAAATTTGCCGCAAGGAATAGTGGACTTTCAAATGCATCAAGGTGTGCTATATATCTTAAATCCTGGTCAGACGATAACCATTCAAAAAAAGCCATTTCTGCTCGTTTTCTTTATCTGCTCTTGTGGTATTCAAACCAGTACTAGAGTTCATTCTGAAGTAGGCCTATGATGGCAAAAAAGGTTTTCAAGAAGAGAAATAAAGGAGACTATCTTCCTATCCTATCTTCCCATCCACATCAAAGACTGGACTATAGAGAAAAGGGGAAAACTGGTGGAGTTCTCCTGTGAACCATAGAGGTTGTCGCATACTTGATGGCAACTACTGATGCATGCTGCAGTGGTCGAGGATCCTATATAGAGGTAAATGCCTTTAGGTCACTTGGCCAACATCAGTTCATCAAATATCCTAAAACTGTAGAGCGCTTGTAGCTGTGTGGGAAACCTTTTATAAAGGTGTTGGGTCTATCGCAAAGACCATCATATCAGAATTCTGTCAGACCATTCCACGATGGTCTAGTTTCTTTGTCACCAAGGGGATCTGATGTATACTCATGTACATGCCTTCACCTCAGATATATTCATTTGGGTAGTGAGGATGGTTCTTCTGAATTCAGCAGTGCGTCTGAAGGGGACGGGGAATCAGATTTT
Source organism: Anomaloglossus baeobatrachus (assembly GCF_048569485.1). Taxonomy (NCBI): domain Eukaryota; kingdom Metazoa; phylum Chordata; class Amphibia; order Anura; family Aromobatidae; genus Anomaloglossus; species Anomaloglossus baeobatrachus. Next base: position 59,951,193 of record NC_134362.1, read on the forward strand.
GGATTTCTTTGTCGCTCCATTGGGAGACCCAGACACTTGGGTGTATAGCTTCTGCCTCCGGAGGCCACACAAAGCATTACACTTTAAAAAGTGTAACCCCTCCCCTCTGCCTATACACCCTCCCGTGCATCACGGGCCCATCAGTTTTATTGCTTTGTGTTGAAGGAGGCACACATCCACGCAAGCTCCACATTTTAGTCAGCAGCAGCTGCTGACTTTATCGGATGGAAGAAAAGAGGGCCCCTAACAGGGCTCCCGGCATGCTCCCTTCTCACCCCACTCTGGTCGGCGGTGCTGTTAAGGTTGAGGTGCCCATTGCGGGTGCAAAGGCTGGAGCCACATGCCGTTATCCTTCCCCATCCCTTAGGGGCTCTGGGAGAAGTGGGATCCTCACCGGTCACCAGGCACTGGGACCGGGGCTCCCTCCGCAGCCCCTGGGGGAATCTGCTGGACAGGAGACCGGGTATCGTCAGGGACAGGCCCTGCTCCTTTAAGGTACTCTGTGTCCCCTTGGGGACGGCGCATAGAGCGCCTGTGTGACGGACGCTGCAGCAGCTGCTGGGTGTTTTTGTGCGCCGGGACTACCGCGCTGACCGCGCTTGTTTGCCGGCCGCGTTTATAACTCTAGTCCCCGGCTTTTGCGGCCTAGTACCGCATACTCCCGCCCCCGGGCCTGTCACTCAGGGGTAAGGGCGGAACGCTGCACTGGACGTCAGCGGTGAGGGCTGGAGCATACTTAGTATCCTCCTCCCCCCTCACTGAACACCGTGGGGCACCAGATTCCCGCACTTTCTGAGGCACGCCCACGGCTCCCTCCTCCTCTCTGAACGCTGGCAGCCATTGCTATCAGTACTGCTGCTGGTGGAGAACTTCAGACGAGATCCACAGCGCTGGGAGGCCCAAGCAGGGAATCTGGTGGACACACAAACCGCTGAGAGCGGTCGGTAAGCCGCACCGTTTACTAGGTGCTGGCCCCCCTGGGTGCCGAAGTGTATGTATATATATATATATTGTATACATTTACTCTGTTCGGCCGCATTATTAGCTTTGGCTATATACCCTCACTGATTGCTTAGAGGAGACAACAGCATGTCGTCCGCAAAAAGCAAGGGTGCTAAGGCACAGGCTTATTATGCTACCTGTACCTCTTGTGCGGCTATGTTACCTGCAGGTTCCGTCTACCCTCATTGTGTGCAATGCTCGTCCCCTGTGACACTCACTCAGCCGGAGCCTCAGCCACTGGTGGGACCCTCGGCCCAGGTAGAACCACCGGCTTCCACGGCCCAGGTGGCAGGGACAGAATTTGCAGTGTTGGCTGACAAACTTTCTGAGTCACTATCTCAATCCATGGCTCAGTCTATGGATAGATGGTCTGCTAAGATACTGGAAGCTTTGCAGTCCAGACCTGTAACACAGGCCCCGGGCACTGTTGAATCATTGCCCCCAGGCCCCCCCGGTCGACGCAGCAAAGTGCCCCTGGGGTGACTCCTAGGTCCCACGGTGAGGACTCTGACACGGACCGCAGTCCCAGACCGGCTAAGCGGGCTCGCTGGGAGCTTCCCTCGACTTCATCACACTGTTCAGGGTCTCAGCATGAGGACTCTTTGGAGGATGAAGCGGATGGGGCAGATCAGGGGTCTGACCCCGACGCTGCTCTCAATCTTGATACACCTGAAGGGGACGCCATAGTAAATGACCTTATAGCGTCCATTAACCAGGTGCTAGAACTGTCTCCTCCAACTCCCCAGTTTGAGGAGTCAGCTTCTCAGCAGGAGAAATTCCAATTTAGGTTTCCCAAACGTACACGGAGTGCGTTTTTAGATCACTCCAACTTCAGAGATACAGTCCAGAAGCATAGAGCTTTTCCGGACAAGCGCTTCGCTAAGCGCCTTAATGACACACGTTACCCCTTTCCCGCTGACGTAGTTAAGGGTTGGGCTCAGTGTCCCAAGGTGGATCCTCCAGTCTCTAGACTAGCGGCTAGATCCATAGTAGCGGTAGCAGATGGTTCATCGCTCAAGGATGCCACTGACAGGCAAATAGAGCTTTTGATGAAGTCCATCTATGAAGCCATAGGCGCGTCTTTTGCTCCAGCATTTGCAGCCGTATGGGCTCTCCAAGCTATCTCAGCCTGCCTGTCGGAGATTAATGCAGTCACACGTGCCTCTACTCCGCAGGTTGTATCCTTAACCTCTCAGGCGTCGGCCTTTTCGTCCTACGCCATGAATGCTGTCTTAGACTCTGCGGGCCGTACAGCGGTAGCATCCGCCAATTCAGTGGCAGTCCGCAGGGCCATGTGGCTACGCGAATGGAAGGCAGATTCTGCTTCCAAGAAGTTCTTAACAGGTTTGCCATTTTCTGGCGACCGTTTGTTTGGCGAGCAATTGGATGAAATCATTAAACAATCCAAGGGAAAGGACTCGTCCTTACCCCAGTCCAGACCGAAAACACCTCAGCAACGGAAGATACAGCAGAGGTTTCGGTCCTTTCGGCCCTCAGCCAGGTCTCAATTCTCCACGTCCAACAGGCCACAGAGGGACCAGAGGAACCCTGATTCATGGCGGTCTAAGTCACGACCTAAAAAGACTGCCGGTGGAACCGCCACTAAGGCGGCCTCCTCATGACTTTCGGCCTCCCCAAATCGCATCCTCGGTCGGTGGCAGGCTCTCCCGCTTTTGCGACGCCTGGTCGCCACACGTCCAAGACCGATGGGTGAGAGACATTTTGGCTCACGGTTACAGGATAGAGCTCAGCTCTCGTCCTCCGACTCGTTTCTTCAGAACATCTCCGCCCCCTGAGAGAGCCCAGGCTCTTTTTCAGGCGGTGAACACTCTGAAGGCAGAAGGAGTGGTCATTCCTGTTCCACTTCAAGAACGAGGTCGCGGTTTTTACTCCAATTTGTTTGTGGTGCCAAAAAAGGACGGATCATTCCGCCCCGTTCTAGACCTCAAACTGCTCAACAGACATGTGAAAACCAGATGGTTCCGGATGGAATCTCTCCGCTCCGTCATCGCCTCAATGTCCCAAGGAGACTTCCTAGCATCGATCGACATCAGGGATGCTTATCTCCACGTGCCGATTGCACCAGAGCATCAGCGCTTCCTGCGTTTCGCCATCAGAGACGAACACCTTCAGTTCGTGGCACTCCCTTTCGGCCTGGCGACTGCCCCACGGGTCTTCACCAAGGTCATGGCATCAGTGGTGGCAGTCCTACACTCTCAGGGACACTCGGTGATCCCTTACTTAGACGATCTTCTAGTCAAGGCACCCACCCGGGTGGCATGCCAACACAGCCTGAACACTGCTCTGGAGACTCTCCAGAGGTTCGGGTGGATCATCAATTTCCCAAAGTCAAACTTGACTCCGGCACAATCGCTAACTTACCTCGGGATGGAGTTTCATACGCTATCAGCGATAGTGAAGCTCCCGCTGGACAAACAGCGTTCACTACAGACAGGGGTGCAATCTCTCCTTCGAGCCCAGTCGCACCCCTTGAGGCGCCTCATGCACTTCCTAGGGAAGATGGTGGCAGCAATGGAGGCAGTTCCATTTGCGCAGTTTCATCTGCGTCCACTCCAATGGGACATTCTCTGCAAATGGGACAGGAGGTCGACGTCACTCGACAAGAGCGTCTCCCTTTCTCGAGCGGCCAAAGCCTCTCTTCAGTGGTGGCTTCTCCCCACTTCTCTGTCGAAAGGAAAATCCTTTCTGCCCCCATCCTGGGCTGTGGTCACGACAGACGCGAGTCTGTCAGGGTGGGGAGCGGTTTTTCTCCACCACAGGGCTCAGGGAACCTGGACTCCGACAGAGTCCTCCCTTCAGATCAATGTTCTGGAGATAAGGGCAGTGTATCTAGCCCTAAAGGCGTTCCAGCCGTGGCTGGGAGGCAGGCAGATCCGAATTCAGTCGGACAACGCCACGGCGGTGACGTACATCAACCACCAAGGCGGCACACGCAGTCGCCAAGCCTTCCAAGAAGTGCGGCGGATTCTGCTGTGGGTGGAAGCCACAGCCTCCACCATCTCCGCAGTTCACATACCGGGCGTAGAAAACTGGGAAGCAGACTTTCTCAGTCGCCAGGGCATGGACGCAGGGGAATGGTCTCTTCACCCGGACGTGTTTCAGGAGATCTGTTGCCGCTGGGGAACACCGGACGTCGACCTAATGGCGTCTCGGCACAACAACAAAGTCCCGGCATTCATGGCACGGTCTCAAGATCACAGAGCTCTGGCGGCAGACGCGTTAGTTCAGGATTGGTCGCAGTTTCGACTGCCTTATGTATTTCCTCCTCTGGCACTGCTGCCCAGAGTGTTGCGCAAGATCAGGTCCGACTGCCGCCGCGCCATCCTCATCGCCCCAGACTGGCCGAGGAGGTTGTGGTACCCGGATCTGTGGCATCTCACGGTGGGTCAACCGTGGGCACTACCAGACCGACCAGACTTGCTGTCTCAAGGGCCATTTTTCCATCTGAATTCTGAGGCCCTCAACCTGACTGTGTGGCCATTGAGTCCTGGATCCTAGCGTCTTCAGGGTTATCTCAAGAGGTCATTGCCACTATGAGACAGGCCAGGAAACCAACGTCCGCCAGGATCTACCACAGGACGTGGAGGATCTTCCTATCCTGGTGCTCTGATCAGGGTTTTTCTCCCTGGCCGTTTGCCTTGCCCACTTTTCTGTCTTTCCTTCAATCCGGGATGGACAAGGGTTTGTCTCTCGGCTCTCTCAAGGGACAAGTATCGGCGCTTTCCGTGTTTTTTCAAAAGCGTCTAGCTAGGCTTCCGCAGGTACGCACGTTCCTGCAGGGAGTTTGCCACATAGTCCCACCTTACAAGCGTCCGCTAGAACCCTGGGATCTTAACAGGGTGCTAACGGCTCTTCAGAAACCACCTTTCGAGCCGATGAGGGATGTCTCTGTATCACGCCTTTCGCAGAAGGTGGTATTCCTGGTGGCAGTCACATCACTTCGGAGAGTGTCTGAGCTAGCAGCGCTGTCATGCAAAGCCCCCTTCCTGGTGTTTCACCAGGATAAGGTGGTTCTGCGTCCGGTCCCGGAATTTCTTCCTAAGGTGGTATCCCCTTTTCATCTCAATCAGGATATCTCCTTACCTTCTTTTCGTCCTAATCCAGTTCACCAATGTGAAAAGGATTTGCACTTGTTAGATCTCGTGAGAGCACTCAGGCTCTACGTTTCTCGCACGGCGCCCCTGCGCCGTTCTGATGTGCTCTTTGTCCTTGTCGCTGGCCAGCGTAAAGGGTCACAGGCTTCTAAGTCAACCTTGGCTCGGTGGATCAAGGAAACGATTCTTGAAGCCTACCGTTCTTCTGGGCATCCGATTCCGTCAGGGCTGAAAGCCCATTCTACCAGAGCCATAGGTGCGTCCTGGGCATTGCGGCACCAGGCTATGGCTCAGCAGGTGTGTCAGGTGGCTACCTGGTCGAGTCTGCACACTTTCACGAAACACTATCAGGTGCATACCTATGCTTCGGCAGATGCCAGTCTAGGTAGGCGAGTCCTTCAGGCGGCGGTTGCCCACCTGTAAGAGGGGGCCGTTGTCGGCTCTTTTTATAGGGGTATTCTTTTACCCACCCAGGGACTGCTTTTGGACGTCCCAAGTGTCTGGGTCTCCCAATGGAGCGACAAAGAAGAAGGGAATTTTGTTTACTTACCGTAAATTCCTTTTCTTCTAGCTCCAATTGGGAGACCCAGCACCCGCCCCTGTTCCCTTCGGGCTGTTGTTCTTTTGTGTACACATGTTGTTCATGTTGAATTGTTATTTGGTTCATGGTTTCAGTTCTCCGAACATCCTTCGGATTGAGTTTTACCTTAGACCAATTTTTAAGTTTCCTCCTTCCTGCTTTGGCACCAAAACTGATGGGCCCGTGATGCACGGGAGGGTGTATAGGCAGAGGGGAGGGGTTACACTTTTTAAAGTGTAATGCTTTGTGTGGCCTCCGGAGGCAGAAGCTATACACCCAAGTGTCTGGGTCTCCCAATTGGAGCTAGAAGAAAAGGAATTTACGGTAAGTAAACAAAATTCCCTTCTTTCTCAACAGAGAAAAAGTGCAGTCATCGGCGTGGGTGTTGAATGTAGAGGTATTCCAACAATTGACCCAATGCTAGGGTACTCCTCAGATCTGTTTGCCTCCAGGAAAAACGCAGAAGGAAAAAGATTTTTTTTGTTTGAATCCAGGGGCCAAACACACTGAAGTCAATGCCTTATCCTAAAAGAGGAACATGGACCTTGAAATATGTCTTTCCACCATTTACCCTGATCCCAGGGATGCTGAGGAAGATTCAATGAGATCAGGCCAGAGTAATCGTCCCATTCTGGCTGAAGAGAAGCTGGTTTCCCCTTCTAAAACTGATTGCTTTTGAAAGTCCCATTCTACTACTATTCAGGGGCGATCTTCTGTCTCAGTGCTCTTTATTTCACCCTTGAATCCTGGAAGGTAAATACTGAGGGTACAAGGTCTTTCAGAGCCGGTTAAATCTATAATACAGAAAAGCAGTAAACGTGTGATCTGTCATTCTATGCAAAGATGTGGAAGACGTTTTGTGCTCATTAAGCAGGGCCCATCTCGAATCTCTCCTGTCTAAACATTCTGAAGATCCTAGACTTTCTACAGTCAGTTTGACAAGGGATTGAGGCCTAGTACGTTTAAGGTCCAGATATCCGCCTTAAGCACCTTCTTTGATCTTCTAGCCAATCATCCCAAGGGCTATCTACAGAATTAAGGTGGTGTCACACACAGCGACGGCGACATTGCTAAGTCACCATTTTCTGCGACGTAGCAGCGATGTCCCGTCGCTGTCGCTGTGTGTGACATCCAGCAACGACCTGGCCCCTGCTGTGAGGTCACCGGTCGCTGCTGAATGTCCTGGACCATTTTTTGGCCGTTGCTCTCCCGCTGTGAAGCACACATCGCTGTGTGTGACAGCGAGAGAGCGACAAACTGAAGCAGGGAGCAGGGAAACAGCTTCTGGCAGCCTGCGGTAAGCTGTAACCAAGGTAAACATCGGGTAACCAAGCGAAGTGCTTTGCTGGTTACCCGATATTTACCTTAGTTACTAGCGTCCGCCGCTCTCAGGCTGCCAGTGCCTGCTCCCTGCACGCGTAGCCAGAGTACACGTCGGGTAAATAAGCAAAGGTTTGCTTTTTAACCCGATGTGTACTCTGGCTAGGAGTGCAGGGAGCCAGCGCCAAGCGGTGTGCGCTGGTAACCAAGGTAAATATCGGGTAACCAGTGAAGCATTTTGCTTGGTTACCCGATATTTACCTTCGTTACCAAGCGCAGCATCGCTTCCACGCGTTGCTGGGGGCTGGTCGCTGGTGAGATCTGCCTGTTTGACAGCTCACCAGCGACCATGTAACGACACAGCAGCGATCCTGATAAGGTCAGGTCGTCAGTCGTGATCGCTGCTGTGTCGCTACGTGTGACCCTAGCTTTAGGCCCACAATAATTCCTATGCCTCCATTGGATTTAAATCTGGGCCTGAATGTCCTCTATAAAGCTTCATATGAGCCTCTACAAGAAGCAAAACTGAAACTTATTGACGTTTCTTATCGGGGAGGGTAGGTCTAAAGAGATGCATTAAAGAGTTCTATTTATGGCCAGTGAATATTTTTAGCAGCATTCTACATTATCTCAAAAATAATAATTTCTCTGACTATGCAAAAAGAAAAAAAAGCTGACACCTGGTAATAAGGACGATTTTAAAAAGGTGCCCTCATCAGAAATGGGTAAAACTGCAAAATGCTCAGAAAACAAAGTTGCAATTTCCCTTTTATTAAAAATTAATTCATAATAATGGTGAGGTTTTTACAGGGAATCTGTCACCAGGTTTTTTCCATCTAATATGAGAGCAGTTTAACGTAGGGGCAGAGATCCTGATTCCAGCGATGGGTCACTTACTGGGCTGCTTAGTGCAATTTTAATAACATCACTGTTTAATCAGCAGGAGATCATCATTGAATGACTACTTGGTGTGCTGCATGTAGTCCACAATATTCATGAGCTCTGTATAACTGCTAGATCTGCAGCAGAGAAAACAGTGATTTTAGCAAAACAGCTCAGTAAGTGACACATTGCTGGAATCAGGGTCTCTGTCTCTACGTTATGCTGCACTCAGATGGGGGAGCAAAAACCTGGTGACAGATTCCCTTTTAATTCTGTGGTTTACTGTTCATTGCCTAGGTTACCTGCCACCTTAGCTGTGGTTGGTCTCCTAGGCAAGCAGTACAGTGCTTACAAGCTCTTTTCTCTCCGATTGTGCTGCATGTCAGATCTGTCCGCTCTCCAATCAGGGGTGACCCACCTCTGGTAAAAAAAAATTTTCTTTTTGCATAGTCAGAGAAATTATTATTTTTGAGATAATGTAGAATGCTGCTAAAAATATTCACTGGCAATAAATAGAACTCTTTAGTGCATCTATAAGTGGTGCGCACTTGAAGTATAAATATATATTTTAAAGGGAACTTGTCACCAGTTTTTTCAGTATTGAACCTAAAGTGTCACCTTCTGCAGCTCCTGGGCTGCATTCTATGAAGGTGCACCTTGTTCCCGGACTCCCCTTGCAGACCCCAGGAATAACTTTATAAAATCTGACCGCCACGTATGCAAATGACCTGTTCTGGTTGGATGGGTGTGCTCTTTTTCGGCTCCTGTCCTCTCTCCTGACGCTGTTGCCGTCCTCCTTTGAAGATTGACGTGTCTGCCTCCGTCATCATCTACGTAGTGGGACTGAATCTTGCGCCTATGTAGTCATTGTCGGCTCGCGCAGGCGCAGCTTGCTCTGCTCCATTCCGGGCAGAGCCAAAAACATAGATGCACTTGCGCGAGCCGGTGAGCTCTCTGCGCAGATGTGAGATTGTGAGCAGGCTCACGCAAGTGCACCTATGTTTTCGGCTCTGCCCACAATGGGGCAGAGCGAAGTGCGCCTGCGCGAGCCGGGTATGACTGCGCAGGCGTGGGATTTAGCCCAGCTACATGGATGATGACTGAGGTGTCAGACACGTCAATCATCAAAGGAGGACGGCAAACAGCGACAGGAAGGGGGACAGGAGCCGAAAAAGAGCCCGCCCATCCAACCAGAATAGGTCATTTCCGTACATGGTGGTCATATTTTATAAAGTTATTTTTGGGGTCTGCAAGGGATGTCAGGGAACAAGGTGCACCTTCATAGAATGCAGCCCAGGAGCTGCAAAAGGTGATACTTTTGGGTCAGTACTGAAAAAACTGGTGACAAGTTCGCTTTAAATGAAACCTGTCACCATATAAGCTGCGCCCACCACCACTGAGGTCTTATATACAGCAATCTAACATACTGTATATAAGAGCCCAGACCGCTGTGTAGAACGTAAAAATCACTTTATAATACTCACCTAAGGTGCGGTGCAGACTGGTCGGATGGGTGTCTCTGTCCTTCGGTACCGTCGCCTCCTCTTTCGGCCATCTTTGTCCTCCTTCTTCTGAAGCCTGGGTGCATGACGTGTCCTAAGTAATCCACACTAGCCAGCATTGAGGTCCTGCACAGGTGCACGTTGAGGTGTCCTGAGCAGGACAAATCAAAGTATTGTAGTGCGCATGAGCGGGACCTCAGTGCCGGCTAGTGTGGATGACGTAGGACACGTCATGCACTCAGGCTTCAGGAGAAGGAGGACAAAGATGGCCGAAAGAGGAGGCGCCAATCTGACCAGTCTGCACCGTACCGACCCTTCGGTGAGTATTATAAAGGGATCTTACGTTCTACACAGCGGCCTCGGCTCTTATACAGTGAATAGCATTTCTGTATGCAAGGTGTCGATTCGTATTGAATTGATTGTAATCTTGTAATTCACTTTTTTTCTCTATCTCGTTCCATTTTCGAGATAAAAATGCAAACTATGTTGTTTTTCACCAGGTGGCGCTATAGGTGGTTTCATTGCGTAGCGCATGGCTACTTTACTATACCTAGACACCACTTCTATGCCTATAGCTGCCGCCGTTCTCAAGTTAATGGCGGTGGACAGGATATGGGTGGACACACTGTATACAACATTCCAGAATGCTGTATATAAGAGCCCACTGGTGGTGGCCACAGCTTATAGGCCCCAAATCTGGTGACAGGTTCCCTTTAACAATCATTTTAATCCCAGTAGCTTCACAGGTTGAAATCAATGGATCTTTTGTAGTAAATCTTCATCCTTCACTTTATTTGTTTTTTTAAATTTAAACTCTTGATGTAATGATTAGATATTTATAGTCCCATTATATGCCCAGATCTCCTCATAGTTTACATCTGATCTATACTGTCCTGCAGTTTGTCTATGCACAGGTTTTAAAACTGCATCATGGGGGAAGAGTTTCCAATGTGTGACCACATCGGTGTGTATTGTGTCTGTTTCGAGATCATATATTTATTTTGAACGTAAGAGGAATCCCTGTCACTCAGGAGAACGGGGTGAGCGGAGAAAAGCCTCTGGAGACCGACCACATCCCTGAAGTTCTGGAGCCGGATTTTGTCTGATTCGTGATTGTTATAATTCAGGCAGCATGAATCAGCTGTCTGGTTCCCTTTAAGCATTTCCTGACATGACAAACACTTTTTTTTTTTTTCTAGAACAAGTGAATCTATAAGGAAATGAAACTTCACGTTGAAAAAAAAAAAAAATGGAGCCTCGCCTCAAAGATGAATGCATGGAAGGAAAAAGTGAGTATTCTAGGGATCCGGATATACTGATAGATCAATTGAATTAACGAGGCTCATTAAGATGATTGATTTTAAAAGTCTTAGTTTTTAAATAATTCAGACTTGTGACTGGCTATTGTGGGCGACGATCGCTTTGTACAAAGTTCTGAGCTAACTTCCCCATAAGATGAGAACTGCGAAAAATGAAAATGTTCAATCTGGAACATGCACGTATATCACAGCCGATGCACTCAAGATAAGAGATTGTGCGACGTACATCAATATTTCTTAATCACTGAGTCCACTGATCATAGGATGGTCACAGATTTTCTCCCAATTAGCTAAAATCTGTAGGGGAATCCCAGCAGTACAAGCATGCACCATATTTTTCTATGGAGGTCAATGACTGTTGTAGACTCCTCTACATGTTCTTTCACCTTCCTTTGCTTTTTTTTGACTAAAGGTCCATTCACACTGCATGATTAATGTTAGCGCTCCTTTCCGGAGTAGACAGACTGCCAAACAGATTCTCACGACTTTCCTCTTATGCTTAGATGAAAGTCGACTGAATACGTCAATTTCGACAGGATCTGCCAATCATCTAACTTTTATGGGGGCCGTTATAGGGGGCTTTGTTGCATGGTATCCCTCTTGTAATTAAGACGTAAAACCAATGGAAACAGAAACATCGACCCAAACTTCATGGGCTTATATGAGGCTGTTGAGTTTAAATCTAAGAAGGGTAGAGTTGGAAGGGACCTCAAGGGCCATTGGGTCCAACCCCCAGAGAGTTCAGGTTTTCCTAAATAATCCCAGCTATATGTTTATCCAGTTTGTGCTTGAAGATTCCCATTGATGGAGAATGGAGAGCTCACGACCTTTGGGTCAGGAGATTCGGGACCAATTCATGAATCACGTTCCGTTCTATGAAATTGACCTTAAAGGGAACCTGTCGGCTGCAATATGCACCCAGAACTACAAGCAGTTCTGGGTGTATATTGCTAATCCCTGCCTAACTGTCCCTGTATACACTAGCATAGATAAAGAGATCTTTAGAAAAAGCATTCCTAAATCCTTTATGATATGCTAATGAGCACAGGGACTTGTCACAAGGGCGTTACTTCCCTCAACTAGTCCGCATTCTTAGCATGGTAGCACGCCCACATGGGGCGTACTAACTTTCTTCTTTATTTTTTTATATAGTGCTAACATATTCTGCAGCGCTTTACATACATCAGGACCACTGTCCCCATTGGGGCTCACAATCTAAATTCCCTATCTGTATGTCTTTGGAGTGTGGGAGGAAACCGGAGAACCCGGAGGAAACCCACGCAAACAAGGGTGGAACATACAAATTCCTTGCAGATGTTGTCCTTGGTGGGACTCGAACCCGGGACCCCAGCGCTGCAAGGCTGCAGTGCTAACCACCGTGCCGCCCGTACTAACATGCGATTCAATACCCATTGCCCAGCATCATCATCAGCGGTGACGCATGTTCCTGTATTCGTTGTCACCACTTCAGACGCCGGGCAGTGCGTCTGATCAGAAATAAAAAAGGTGATCTGACTCTCTGCTTTTTTGGCATTTTTTTTTCTTTTTATCAATCACAATGAGATCACATTGTTCGGGTCCCCATAGATTTATATGGGGTTTGGCATCTGGGCTTATATTCAGGTCCCAAACTGGACTTTTGTTGTTTGTTTTTTTTGTAAGTCAGACTGGACCCGCCAAACCCAAACATCTACGGGTTCACCTATCTCTAATCACAAACACCTGAAACTAAGCCAGTTGTCTAATTTTAGAAGTCCTGGTACCATTTTGAAATGGATACAGTGCATCAATGTTGTGTAACTATTTTTCCCGGTGTGTCCTCTTACACCCGTACATGTTCCATAACATCACCTGTGCACTGACCAATGCAGTTACTGGGAAGGTCCACTTAACGACCAACATGTGAACAAGTGCTTGTGGCCAGGGATGCTACATTAACATGACACCACATTGGATGAACCTTGTTGAGCCCGGGACTAAACACGATCCTGGGACAGCACACCTTTTATCGACGCTAAGGACTGCAGACCCAGGTTCCATCAGGGTGTCCTCCACCTCCAACACCAGTTCCTGCACCCCCTCCTCATCCTCCATCTCTGAATTGTCCTCTTGGAGAATGTCGTCCATATCAGTTGCAAGCTGGAAGAACTGCCTCGGTGAAGCAGGAATAGTCTCTGTTGAAACTAACTTGTTTAGGTGACAAACAACACACCATCGCAGAGTTGAGGAAAGCTATAACAGACCAGACAGACGTGTGGTTCTCGACAATGAACCTACAACCACGCATGGTCATGTGTGATAATGGCCGCTTAGATCGTTTAGTAGGATGTTTTTATGATTAATAAAGTACAATTATAAATATTTAGTAAGTTATTACATTTTTATTCACATTCTTATGTAAAGACTCAATATTTACAGCGTTGACTCTTATTTTTTAAGACTTCTGCCCTTCGCCCTGGAAGCTAGTTATCAGCTTTTTGTGCCAAATCCTGACTGGTGACCCATTTATGTCTAATCAGTTGGGTTTATCACAATTTTTGTGTTTTTAAGGATTGACCATAGGTTCTCAATAGGATTGAGATCTGGGGAGTTTGATGGACCCGACACACGTTTGCCTTGTGACATGGTGCTCCATCAGGCTGGAGAAGGCTGAAAAGCAACCACACACATGAATGGCCTTAGGATCACTTAACCCCATAGCGACGGCCTAATGTCTCAAGACCTCGGAAAAACAGGGTACTTATTCTGTTCCGACGTCTTGAGACGTCAGGCCGGAAAAAGCTTGTAGCGCCCCCCAGTGACGGAAAATCTCAGGGGTTTCAGCTACCGGAGGTAGCTGAGACCCCAAGATTATGAATCGGGGTGGTTTTTTTGGACCCCCATAATGTGATCGCCAGTATACACCGTATACCGCCAATCACATAAAAAAAAAATGGCAAATAATACTGATTTCTGATACATGTCAGATGATAAAGAAATATAAGTCCCTAGTGCCCCCAAAGCCCCTGGTACCGGAGAAATCAACACCCACCCCCCGGACAATCCAAAATGGCACCGACGCGCGCCGAAAACTGCAGCCGCCGCCGGCTCTGCATTCATTTCCCTCCGATCTGACATGATCAAACATTTCAGATCGCAGGGAAATGTCCTCCCCCTGACCCCTCCTCCGGTACACCGGAGCCCTCTGGTCCTCCGGAGCCCCCTCCGGTTCTCCAGAGCCGCCCCCCTTCCCCCCTCCGGAGCATGCAAGATGGCGGCGCGTAGCACACAGTAGCGTGCGGCCGCATTCATGCTGCTCTTTCTGCCGCATGTGATACGTCGCATGCGACAGAAAAGTTGTCCCCAGGTCCCGCCGTCAGCCCCGTTACCTGGCTGCTGCACCGTCCCCGCGATCACTCCTCCTCCTTCTGGAAACCTGGCGGCGCATGTGCAGACAGTGGCTGTCAGCTGGATCCTTGCAAGCAGGGACGCTGACATCGCTGCTGCACATGCTGCTGCACTGTGGACCGGGGGAGAGTGAGTGCAGTAATCTGCAGCCACACTCCTCACATGGAGAGCCTGCTGTTCTAGAAAATGGGGGGTACGTTCTGTGAGCGTGCCCCTCATATTCTGGAATGAGGTTACTGCAGGTCACTCTGCCCTAGGTTGGACCGGGGCAATGTGAGTGCAGTATTCTCAGATTACTGCACCCACACTGCTCATGGAGAGCTTGCTCTTCCAGAAAATGGGGGATACATTCCCTGAACGTGCCCCCCATATTCTAGAAGGTCCAGAGTCGTCGAAGGACCTCCAAAATGGATTACAGCGACCGGAATTTGTTTATTTTCAATAAATTGGTGAAAAAAGAGATGTTTCGGGGAGGTTTTTTTTCAAATTTTTTTTTTGTCTTTATTTTTTTTTTTTTATTACTGACTGGGTTAGTGATGTCTGGTATCTGTTTAGATGCCGTGACATCACAAACCCCAGGGCTTGATGCCAAGTGACATTACAGCTGGTATCAACCCCGTATATTACCCCGTTTGCCACCAATAACCATGGCTCTTCCCACCCTGAGAATACCAGACCCCTTGGCTGGTGATCTAATTTGGGGGGGACCCCACGTTTGTTTGGTTTTTAAAAAAAAAAAAAAAACCGCCTGGGGAGCCCTCCAAATTGATCACCAGCCAAGGTGAAGCTGTCAGCTGTGGTTTTCAGGCTACAGCTGTCTGCTTTACCCTAGCTGGCTATCAAAAATAGGGGGGACACCACGTCGCTTATTTTAATTATTAATTTTTTGGGGGGCTAAATACAAGGCTAGGCATTCTTTAGTGCCACATGAAAGGCACTAAAGGGCGCCAGCTTAGAATATGCAGGGGGTGGGACGTTATATTTGTTTGACATCTATCCATTCATCCATTGTAGCATTTTAGGCTGTGCGCCCGCGATCAGGGTTTGCAGCGTTTTGGGCGCAGTGTTTTCCCTGCGTCCATAACGCTGCGTTGTGCAGTAGAAGCACAGTGGAAGGATTTTTAGAAATCCCGTGCCCACTGTGCTTCTCTTCTCCGCAGCATACACTGACCTGTAGCGCAGCTTCCCGAGCCTCAGTATGTAAATATATGCTGCGGAGACAAGAGTGTTCTCTGCAGGTAGCATAGAGCTCCACAGCAGCCTGAACCCAAATCGTGGGCATGGGCAGCTGCGTTCTTCCGTGGACAACACTCACATCTCTGCAGGAAGGCTGACACTGTGTACTAGACGCCGTGTCGCTGGATCATGGCCACATAGCCTAAAAGTGAGAAATTTGTTGCTACAGCAACATTTTTGTGAAGTACCTGTGGATTCAAAATGCTTACTATACTCCTGAATAAAATCCAGTTTCCAAAATGGGGTCACTTGTGGGGGGTTTCTGCTGTATAGGTACCCAAGGGGCCCTGCAAATGTGACATGGTGCCCGCAATTTATTTCAACTTTTCCAGAATTCAAATGGTGCTCCTTCCATTCCAAGCCCTCCCATTTATCCAAACAGAGGTTTTTGGCCACATGTGGGGTATCCCTGTGCTCATAAGACATTGTATAACAACCTGTTGGGTCCACGGTTTGTTGTTGCCTCTTGAAAAAGTAAGAAATATGATGCTAAAGCAACATTTTTGTGAAAAAAATGAAAACTTTCAATATGGCAACCAAAGCTTAGCAAATTCTGTGAAGTACTCTTGGATTCAAACTGCTCACTATACACCTAGATAAAAGCCTTGAGGGGTCTAGTTTCCAAAATGGCGTCACTTGTGAGGGGTTTCTTCTGTTTAGGTACCTTAGCGGACCTGTAAATGCAACATGGTGCCCGCAATCTATTTCAGCCAAATTTGCTTTCCAAAATTCAAATATTGCTCCTTCTGTTCCGAGCCCTCCCATTTGTCCAAACAGAGGTTTCTGACCACATGTGGGGTATCCGTGCGTTCATAAGAAAGTGGGGAACACGTTTTGGAGTCCATTTTGTTGTGTTATTTCTTCTAAAAGTGAATAAATTTGGGTTAGAGCAACATTTTTAGGTAAGATTTAATTTTTGCTTTTTTTCATTCCACATTGCTTTTGTTCATGTGAAGCACCTGAAGGGTTAATAAACTTCTTGAATGTGGTTTTGAGTACTTTGGGGGGTGCAGTTTTTAGAATGGGGTCACTTTTGGGTATTTTCTGTCACCTAGGCCTATCGAAGTCACTTCAAATGTGATGTGGTCCCTAAAAAAAGGGTTTTGTAAATTTTGATGTAAAAATGAGAAATCGCTGATAAACTTTGAACCCCTCTAACTTCCTAACAAAAAAAAATGTTGTTTCCAAAATTGTGCTGATGTAAAGTAGACAAGTGGGAAATGTTATTTATTAACTATTTTGTGTGACAGAAATCTCTGGTTTAACGGTATAAAAATTCAAAAGTTGAAAATTGCTAAATTTTCAAAATTTTTGCCAAAATTCAATTTTTTTCATAAATAAACGCAAAAAATATTGTCCTAAATTTGGTACTATCATGAAGTCCAATATGTGACGAAAAAACAGTCTCAAAATCACCAGGATCCGTTGAAGTGTTCCAGAGTTATAACCTCATGAAGTGACACTGGTCAGAATTGCAAAATTTGGTCTGGTCATTAAGGTGAAAATTAGCTCCGTCACTAAGGGGTTAATATTGGCGTCACACAGGACTCGTGGGTAGTGCTCACCTTTTCTTCTCTGGACGATTTATACGTCATATTCTTCCAAATCTCCCAATCCGTTTTGAAGAGGGCTCCATCAGCAAAAATAATTTTACAGGAAGTCCACTGAAGGGATTTCAGATGACTGGGGTAAAGTTATTTTCTCTGATGAAGCCCCCTTCAGACTGTTCGATACATGTGGAAGAATCATTGTCTGGAGAAGAACAGGTGAGTTGCAATTAGTCCTATGTTATGACAACAGTAAATGAGCCTAAGATCATACATCCATGGGGGCTTTTCATCCAGGTTAATGGGCTTACTCACAATTTTGCCTAGGAACATTGATATAGAATAAAGAAAGGTATCTACACATCCTCCAAGGGCAATTTCTACCAACAATTCAGTGATGAACAAATCTTTTCCTGCACGCTGGAGACCAGGTCACAAGGTACAAGTGATAATTCTGTGTTTCAGTGAACAATCCATCAAAATTGTGGGTCCATGTTCAGGAAACTCTCCAGATCTCAATACCTTTTGAGAACCTGTGGACAATTCTCAAAAAGAGGAAACCAAAACAATGGTGATGCCCAATCGACATCTTCACCAACAACCAGTTGTCCAGCACTCGCGTACCCATTAGATTGGCAACCAAATCTTTCGATGTCCACAAAAATGGCCGACATTAGTGTCACGAACCACCGGGGGGGGCACTCAGAAATCCCCCGCGCTGGCTACCAGTACGTCACAATCGGGGGGTAACAAGTGGGGGTCACCCCTCCTTTATACCTCCCGACCGACAGACAGAGCACGTGACGCGCTCTCTAGCGCCCCTCTTATAGTCAGGCCAATTATGGAATTGCCCGGCAATAAGCAAGGAGGCCGCTATACTACTTATGCCGATTATTGAAGGGTCCCCGGTGAGAGTAGGGTATATATTCCCCCGACCTCCGCGGGCGGAATATATAAAACCTCCCCGAATCTCACTGGCCTCCCCACAATAATCCTTGGCACAACTCGCTGCCACCAACCGCTTCACGGTAACTATTAGCCGAACACACAGACGTGGGATTCAAGATCGAGATAACAGAACAGCCCAAGATTAATTATATAATTTAATCAGCCTAAAGCACACTAGAAACTACAATATATACAATAGGGAATCTACAGAATATACATATGTCAGAGTACAGTTACAATCAAAGCATGGGTTACAAACAGGCATACACAGTTCCAGCAGTTACCTTGTGCGTCTGGCCACAGGGGGGCGCTGTAGACCAGGTTTCTAGGATCCTTCCCACAGATGTTTCCTACACGTGACCCCCAGCGAAAGAACACTGGAAAATGGCCGAAGTAGGGTTATCAACCTGGGCAAATCCAGGTCCCCTCCTACCTTAGTGACCTCAGAGGGAACACTGCTCCACCCCTGGCTGGAGTTATGGACAATATCCACAACATGGAATATGGGCCATAACTTTGCCTGGGAGCGTCATAGGCGGACGCCAACGCTCTCATTGTGACAGTTATGAATTTAGCTACAGAACGAGAGGACTCATGACTTGTCTACTAGTTCCCCATTGGCTGATATCACGCCTGGGGTACTTCCCAATGTCCTACTCCCATAAAAAAGGTGTGCCAGCATCGTCCGCATGCAGAGACACCATTTTTATGGTTGCCATATTTATCGGAAATATGGCTTGCGAGATATGAACCATATTTTCCTGGAGTCGTTCTGTCTGGATACTTCCAAGCTTGCTAATTAGATAGCAGCCCCTACCACAGGGTCACGGCAGGGAGTCATCCTGTGTCCATTGTTCCCACATCATCTAATCTCCATATCACAGGAGATGGCCATGGAGGTGTAAGTGGAACACAGACCAGTTCCTTTGACACCTATCTGCTAAACAAACCGTTTATCCCTGTGGTAAATTTTCTGATTGAAGGAGTTGTGTGAAGGAAAGGGGGGGTGACACCAGGAGAGGGCTTCCTGACATAACTTGAATATCATGATTTATCGTCATATCTCCGGATTTACCTCACACCTCCCCCCTTTTGAGGGCGCTAGGGGGCAGCACACTCCGGTGTTCCCCCGTGCGCCCGTCCGCGACCTCTCCTTGTCGGGACAGCCCGTCTGCGTTACCGTGGTCACGGCCCCTTTTGTGTCGAATGGTGAAGTTGTATTGCTGGAGCGCCAGGCTCCATCGCAACAACCTGCCATTCGTCCCGGAGACAGTGTGTAACCAGCTGAGGGGATTGTGGTCCGTCTCCACGATGAAGTGGCGCCCGTATAGATAGGGTTGCAGACGCTGCAGGGCCCACACTATGGCCAGGCACTCCTTTTCCATCGTGGAATAGGCCACTTCCCTTGGTAACAGCTTCCTGCTCAGGTACAAGACTGGGTGCTCTTGGCTCGCAGAGTCCACCTGGCTGAGCACCGCACCGAGGCCGAAGTCACTGGCGTCGGTCTGTACTACAAACGGCCGCGTGAAGTCGGCTGCCTGTAGCACGGGCGGGCTGGACAGGGCGTCCTTTAGGGCCCGGAAGGCTGTCTCGCAGTCCATTGTCCAATCGACTGCAGAGGGCAGCTTCTTCTTGGTGAGGTCCGTCAAGGGCTTTGCCAGGCTACTATAGCATGGAACAAACCTCCTATAGTACCCAGCGGTCCCCAAGAAGGACATCACCTGCTTCTTGGTCCTGGGGGTGGGCCAGGACGCGATGGCCTCCACTTTCTCAGGCTCAGGCTTCAGTGTTCTCCCGCCTACCCGGTGACCGAGGTACTGGACCTCGCTCATGGCCAGCTGACACTTTCCCGGCTTGATGGTCAAACCTGCCTGGTGGATCCGCCTGAGCACCTGTGCTAGATGCTCTAGGTGATCTTCCCAGGTGGGACTGAAGACGGCAATGTCATCCAGGTACGCGGCCGCGTACCCTTCAAGTCCCTTGAGCAGGGTGTTGACCATCCGCTGGAAAGTGGCAGGGGCATTCCTCATCCCGAATGACATCACCGTGGACTCGTACAGTCCAAATGGGGTAATAAAGGCAGAGCGTTCCCTGGCCTTGCGAGTCAGGGGGATCTGCCAATATCCCCGGCTCAGATCCATGATGGTCAGGTACTGAGCCCCGGCCAACTGATCGAGCAGGTCATCGATGCGTGGCATTGGGTACGCATCGGCGACCGTGACAGCATTGAGCCCCCTGTAGTCCACGCAGAACCGAGTGGTTCGGTCCTTCTTAGGGACGAGGACTACAGGCGAGGCCCAAGCGCTGTTGGATGCCTGGATCACCCCCAGCTTCAGCATCTCGTCAATCTCCTGGCGCATGTGTTGCTGCACCTCCAGGGAGACCCGATATGCTGAACGCCTGATCGGGGGATGATCCCCAGTGTCCACGTGATGGACAGCCAAGTTAGTCCTTCCGGGCTGGTTGGTAAACAACCCCCGGAAGGGGTGTAGGGTGGCCCACAGCTGGGACCGTTGGTCCTCCAAGAGCTGGTGGCCAACCTCCACATCCTCAATGGATCCGCCTGCCCTAACCTGGGCTAGCATATCCAAGAGGGTTTCCACTTCTCCCTCCTTGGGCAGGTTGCACACGGGGAGCGCACATGCCTCCCGCTCATGATGTGCCTTCATCATGTTCACATGGAAGGGCTTCCGCCTTCCACGGGCAGGGTCCAGGGTGACCAGGTACGTCACAGGGTTGAGCTGCTGGTACACGAGGTATGGGCCTTCCCAGGCTGCCTGAAGCTTGTCCTGTGGTACGGGGACCAGTACCCACACCTTTTGACCCACTTGGTAGGTCCTCTCACAAGCGTTCTGGTCGTACCAATGCTTCTGATCGGCCTGGGCTTGAGCCATATTGTCGTGTACCAGTTGCGTCACGGCCTGCATTTTGTCCCGGAAGCGCATGACATACTCGATAACCGACACTCCAGGGGTGGCCAAATCCCCTTCCCAAGCCTCTTTCACCAGAGCCAGGGGGCCCCGCACACGTCGCCCGTACAGGAGCTCAAACGGTGAGAATCCTGTTGAGGCCTGTGGAACCTCCCGGTAAGCAAATAACAGGTGTGGGAGATACCGCTCCCAGTCACGCCCATGGGAGTCGACCAACATCTTAAGCATCTGCTTTAAGGTGCCATTAAACCGCTCGCACAGGCCATTAGTCTGTGGATGGTACGGGCTGGCCACCAGATGTCGCACCTGGACTTGCTTACAGAGGGCCTCCATCAGCTGGGACATGAATTGGGTCCCCCGGTCAGTGAGCATTTCCTGGGGAAAACCCACTCGGGAGAAAATCTCCAGCAATGCGGTGGCCACCTTGTCAGCCCGAATGGACGACAAGGCCACTGCTTCTGGGTACCGGGTGGCATAGTCCACTACCGTCAGTATGAAGCGTTTCCCGGAGCTGCTGGGGATGGCCAGCGGGCCGACCAGATCCACAGCCACCCTCCTGAAAGGCTCATCGATGATGGGCAGAGATACCAGTGGGGCTTTGGGGTGTGGCCCCGCCTTCCCCACTCTCTGACAGGTTTCACACGAACGGCAGTAGGCAGCCACATCGGCCCCCATTTTTGGCCAGTAGAAATGCTGGTTTAACCTGGCCTTGGTCTTAGCGATCCCTAGGTGTCCGGCCATCGGAATCTCATGTGCGATCCGCAACAACTCCGTCCGGAACGGATAGGGTACCACTAACTGTCGGTCCCTGGGCCACGCCTCCGGTGAACCCTGCTGGACCGTGACCCGGTACAGCCGTCCTTGGTCCCAGACCACTCGCTCCGGGTCCGAGTCCGAGGGAGGCTGTGCCGCCTGCACCTTTAGAGCTTTCAGGCTGTCGTCAGCTTCTAACGCTGCCTGAAACCCCTGACCAGATGTGGCCAGAATCGACGAGACTGTCACATCTTCGGTCAGTACCCCGGGACCTGTGTCCTGGCCTCCACCTGACTCGGCTGCCACTTGGTCAGAAGGGGAAGAGCTATCGGACCTCCGGGAGGCCCCTTGGCTTCCAGCACTCCCACTGCGGGTGACAGCGGCCACAGCTGCTGCGACCGTGGGTCGTGCCTGCTCCTCCTCCGTTCCTGACCAAGTCGCCGGTTCAGGCAGACCTACCTGGCTTCCTGACACCCCGGTTGTGGGGGAACCCTGCACCGAGATCTTACCTGGGAGCACTTCCGCTCCGGGACCGGCCCCAATCTCACCTGCCTGTTCCCCCCCTGCAGCAACAGAACCCCGCTGTGAAATCTCTGGGGACCCCACATTTGCTGTGGTAGCCCCCACCCCACACACTGGTCCACCCCCTGCAGCACCCTGCTCTCTGCTTATCCCTGCAGAGGGCAACAGATCCCAGCTCACTGGCTGATCACTTGTAGAGGCATTGTCACACCTTTCTCTGACCCCCTCCCCTCCTGTCACAGCTGCAGCTGTGTGTGTGTCTATGGTGTCTGTGCAAGCAGAAATATCAGAGTTCACTCCCTCCTCACTTACATCATTCATAGATAACACATTAACATTGTCCGGAGGCACGTCAGTACTGGCTGAAGGTTCAGCCCTTGGGGGGGGCCCAAACTGGGAGGTTATCTGCCCCAAATCTGTCCCAAGTAGCACGTTTGCGGGGATCCGATCAGTTACCCCCACCTCTCTCACCCCTCGCCCTGCGCCCCAGTCCACATAAATGCCAGCAACAGGCAGCGCCGGGTCAATGCCTCCAATCCCGGAGACAGCGAGGGTTTTTCCAGGGATCAAGTCTTGGGGGGACACCATCTCAGGCCGCACCAGAGTCACCTCCGAGGCGCTGTCTCGCAGTCCTATGGTCACAGACCGGCCGACGGTGACAGGTTGGAAGCTGTCCAGGGACCTACCACCACCCCCACCCACACAATACACCTTGGGCGGCCCTTGGGACGGGGACGGAGCCGGGGCCTTGGGACGCTGAGGGCACATGGCCTTGAAGTGTCCAGGTAGGTTGCACTGGTGGCACCGTCTTGGCTCTGCCACGGGCCTGGAGAGGGGAGTTGAGGGGGACACCCCCTGCAGTCTAGGGGCAGGTGGGGCAGTCGTAGAATTCATCTTACCCCCTCTCCAGGTGCTGCTGGTGGCTGCTCTCCTGGCCTCAGGAGCCCGATTGTTGGTGTAGTCATCGGCCAGGGCAGCTGTAGCCGTGGACCCCTTTGGCTTCTGGTCTCGGATGAACTGGCGGAGATCCTCAGGGCAGTTCCACAAGAGTTGCTCCGTGATGAACAAGTCCGGGATCTCCGGTCCGGTGGAAAGCTGCAGGCCTTGGGTCCAGTGGTCGGCAGCTCGGGCAAGTGCCCGCCGGTGGTCAGCCCAGGAGTCCTTTGGTCCCTTTTGCAGGGTCCGGAACTTCTTGCGGTAGGACTCCGGAGTGAGGTTGTACTGTTGGATCAGGGCCCGCTTGATGGTGTCGTAGCCCTGATCTGCCTCAGCAGGCAAGTCCCCAAGGATATCCAGGGCCTTACCCCTTAGACGGGGGGTCAGGTATTTGGCCCACTGATCCTTGTCCAGATGGTGCTGCAGGCAAGTCCGTTCAAAAGCAGTCAAGAAAGAGTCCAAGTCTCCATCCTTCTCCAGCACTGGGAAGTCCTCAACACGGACCTTTGGAAGTTTGGTGTTTTGAAGGTCACATGTGGCTGATGAGGGCCGGAGCTGAGCTAGCTGCAGCTGGTAGTCACGCTCTGCCTGTTGCTGTCGCTCCGCAGCCTCACGCTCTGCCTGGCGCTCTCGCTCTTTACGCGCTGCCTGCCGCTCCGCAGCCTCAGCCTCACACGCTGCCCTGCGCTCTGCAGCTTCACGTTCTGCCCTGCGCTCTGCCATGAGTTCCTTGTAGCCCTCCCGGTCTCCAGCCTGGAGTAGGGCCATAGCCATTTGAAGAAGGCTATCCGAGCCTCCCAGGCTCGGTGGAATGGCACGTGGTGATCTGCGGCCCGCTGCGGAGCCTGGTGATTCACTGTCCATTGCAGAGCGGAGGGCTGGCATCTGGCTCGTTGAGGACCCTTGGGTGAGCTGCTCCTCATCTTGTCCATAATTGCCAGGTTGTGCAATGTCCTCTGCAGAGCTGTTCTCTGGCGTCGGGCTCTTGGAGGGCTCGTGGACAACCTCCTCATCGTCTCTGGCCTGAGCATCGGCCATTCCTTTGGCTTTGCTCCTGGTGCTCTCAGCCATTGTTGCAGACTTTGGTCACCGACACAGAACTGCCACCTGATGCACCCACACACCTTACAGTACCTGCACTCTGACACTCTAGTGTTGAGCTGGTCTGAAGACCCCAGCAGCCACAGCTGCTGCAGGCAGTCTTTAGTGTCTGGGAGTATGGGTCTCACACTCACAGACACTATTATCTCGATCCCACCGCTATGGCACCAATATGTCACGAACCACCGGGGGGGGGCACTCAGAAATCCCCCGTGCTGGCTACCAGTACGTCACAATCGGGGGGTAACAAGTGGGGGTCACCCCTCCTTTATACCTCCCGACCGACAGACAGAGCACGTGACGCGCTCTCTAGCGCCCCTCTTATAGTCAGGCCAATTATGGAATTGCCCGACAATAAGCAAGGAGGCCGCTATACTACTTATGCCGATTATTGAAGGGTCCCCGGTGAGAGTAGGGTATATATTCCCCCGACCTCCGCGGGCGGAATATATAAAACCTCCCCGAATCTCACTGGCCTCCCCACAATAATCCTTGGCACAACTCGCTGCCACCAACCGCTTCACGGTAACTATTAGCCGAACACACAGACGTGGGATTCAAGATCGAGATAACAGAACAGCCCAAGATTAATTATATAATTTAATCAGCCTAAAGCACACTAGAAACTACAATATATACAATAGGGAATCTACAGAATATACATATGTCAGAGTACAGTTACAATCAAAGCATGGGTTACAAACAGGCATACACAGTTCCAGCAGTTACCTTGTGCGTCTGGCCACAGGGGGGCGCTGTAGACCAGGTTTCTAGGATCCTTCCCACAGATGTTTCCTACACGTGACCCCCAGCGAAAGAACACTGGAAAATGGCCGAAGTAGGGTTATCAACCTGGGCAAATCCAGGTCCCCTCCTACCTTAGTGACCTCAGAGGGAGCACTGCTCCACCCCTGGCTGGAGTTATGGACAATATCCACAACATGGAATATGGGCCATAACTTTGCCTGGGAGCGTCGTAGGCGGACGCCAACGCTCTCATTGTGACAGTTATGAATTTAGCTACAGAACGAGAGGACTCATGACTTGTCTACTAGTTCCCCATTGGCTGATATCACGCCTGGGGTACTTCCCAATGTCCTACTCCCATAAAAAAGGTGTGCCAGCATCGTCCGCATGCAGAGACACCATTTTTATGGTTGCCATATTTATCGGAAATATGGCTTGCGAGATATGAACCATATTTTCCTGGAGTCGTTCTGTCTGGATACTTCCAAGCTTGCTAATTAGATAGCAGCCCCTACCACAGGGTCACGGCAGGGAGTCATCCTGTGTCCATTGTTCCCACATCATCTAATCTCCATATCACAGGAGATGGCTGTTGGAGGTGTAAAGCTGGTGTCACACACAGCGACAACGACAACGACGTCGCTGCTACGTCACCATTTTCTGTGACGTTGCAGCGACGTCCCGTCGCTGTCGCTGTGTGTGACATCCAGCAACGACCTGGCCCCTGCTGTGAGGTCGCCGGTCGTTGCTGAATGTCCAGCTTCATTTTTTGGTCGTCACTCTCCCGCTGTGACACACACATCGCTGTGTGTGACAGCGAGAGAGCGACGAAATGAAGCGAGCAGGAGCCGGCACTGGCAGCTGCGGTAAGCTGTAACCAGCGTAAACATCGGGTAACCAAGGGAAGACCTTTCCCTGGTTACCCGATGTTTACGCTGGTTACCAGCCTCCGCTCTTGCTCAGTGCCGGCTCCTGCACTGTGACATGTGGCTGCAGTATGCATCGGGTAATTAACCCGATGTATACTGTAGCAAGGAGAGCAAGGAGCCAGCGCTAAGCAGTGCGCGCGGCTCCCTGCTCTCTGCACTGTGACATGTAGCTGCAGCACACATCGGGTTAATTAACCCGATGTGTGCTGCAGGAGAGCAAGGAGCCAGCGCTAAGCGCGGCTCCCTGCTCTCTGAACTGTGACATGTAGCTGCAGCACACATCGGGTTAATTAACCCGATGTGTGCTGCAGGAGAGCAAGAAGCCAGCGCTAAGCGCGGCTCCCTGCTCTCTGAACTGTGACATGTAGCTGCAGCACACATCGGGTTAATTATCCCGATGTGTGCTGCAGGAGAGCAAGGAGCCAGCGCTAAGCGCGGCTCCCTGCTCTCTGAACTGTGACATGTAGCTGCAGCACACATCGGGTTAATTAACCCGATGTGTGCTGCAGGAGAGCAAGGAGCCAGCGCTAAGCGCGGCTCCCTGCTCTCTGAACATGTAGCACAGCGACCTTATGATCGCTGCTTCTGCTGTGTTTGACAGCTAAGCAGCGATCATAACAGCGACTTACAAGGTCGCTGTTACGTCACCGAAAATGGTGACGTAACAGCGACGTCGTTGTCGCTGTCGTTTAGTGTGAACCCAGCTTAAGTGGAACACAGACCAGTTCCTTTGACACCTATCTGCTAAACAAACCGTTTATCCCTGTGGTAAATTTTCTGATTGAAGGAGTTGTGTGAAGGAAAGGGGGGGTGACACCAGGAGAGGGCTTCCTGACATAACTTGAATATCATGATTTATCGTCATATCTCCGGATTTACCTCACAATTAGTCTGTGTATGTGGCCTTAATAGTGTGGTTCCCTTCTTATCACCCTGTGTTACTGAACAGATCAAAAATAGAGGAGGAAAGTTCCCGAATTGCAGAAAAAAAACCAGCCGAGTGAGCCCAATTGAATGTTTGCACTGCTTGTTCACCTCTATAGAAGAGCTAATTCAGATCTTTCCGAGTGAATAATTTCTGTAAATAAGTAATTAGACAAAGGGAAACTATATAACTAATAACATGTTTTTAGTTGGCGAACCTATGTGATTCTATATGTATGGAAACAAATAACTTCAATATTGAATAACTCTTCCATTTCCAACAGGCAAAGAAATGTTGCCATTAAATCAAAAGGACTTGTCTCTCAGGAGGTTGAAGGCCATTCCATTGGATATGCTGATTGATACCAAAATTCAGTCCCTAAATCTTGATAGAAACAAACTGAAAAGTATCTGTGGGATCGAACATCTTTACCAGCTCAAGATTCTGATTCTCTCCAAGAACGAGGTTAGTGATTTCCCCATGGAAATTCAGAGTTTCGCCCATTTAGAAAAGTTGGAGCTCAACCAAAATAAAATAAAGACCATCCCCACTGGAATATTTACCAACATAAAAGATCTTAAACATCTAAAATTAAACAACAACCGCCTTTCACAACTACCACCAGACCTGAGCCGATGTTCCAAGCTACAGTACCTAAACATATCCCACAATCTGTTTACTGATTTTCCTGAATGTATCTTAGAAATAAAAAGTTTGAAAGAAGTCTACATGGGGAACAACAAGCTACAAAAACTACCAGCTAAACTGTTCCTAGACTTGAACTTGAAAAAGTTGGTGGTTTCCTGCAACTATTTGAGGGAGCCTCCTGATGAAGTATGTGTTGGTGGCCTCAAACAGATCCGCAGTTACTTCCTTCAACTACAAGAAACCAAAGCCAAGGAAGACAAGAGGGTGAAAGTTATTTTTTTAGGCGCAAGTCTGGCCGGGAAGACCACCATAAGCAGGAGTCTCACACAAGGCCACATTGTTCCAGTATCTCTGAAGGAAAGGACTGTTGGAATAGAGATCAGTGAATTTCACATCCAAGATCTCACATTTTTATTCTGGGACTTTGCCGGACATCTTGAGTATTATGTCACTCATCACGTGTTTATTACTCCGTATGCTCTCGTCATTCTTGTTGTTAATCTACACAGGTGAGTTGAGACTGAAAGATAGGAAGATGTTGGTAAAAAATTGACTTTTCGCTTTCAGTTTGATCCTGGTTGATCACATATATTTCTAATTAGATCTTTGAGGTTTACGTTAGGTTCCGTGCCTGCTAGAACCACAAACTTAATGATGCCCATGTGAACAGATCAAACAATAAACCAGCAAAGGGTCCTGATTAGTGTTTCAGGGTGAGCTCTCTATGCACTTCCAACCTTAACCATGCGATAAATCCCACATTCCTTCACGAGACGTAAAAAGTGTCAGCCTGTTTAGTTTTCCAGTGAGTGCAATGATTTTGAATAGATTTTTACAAACAATATAAGGTGTCAAATAAAGTGGCATATGCATAAGATATTTTACAAAGTTTATTATATTTGCATGTACTATTGATGTATTGGCAAAAAATGGAAATGAAACTAGTGATGAGCGATCTCAAGCTAAAGTACATGGACACCAAATGCTGACTTCTCAGGAAAGTCCATGTTACTGTTCGGGCTCTGCCAGCCAGATAAAAATTAAAAAGAAAAAGGAAGCAAAATAGGGATTAAAGAGGAACAATTAGATTTACTGAGTTTCGGAGCAGTTTTAACACTACTTGCGGGTTCACTCATTAAATCTCATGAATATTCACTGCTTCCCCTTCCCACCCCATGTGTCAGCATCTGTGATTGGTTGCAGTTAGACTGCAGGTGTGCCAGCATCTGTGATTGGTAATCTGGCATTAAATTCAATGGTCCTGGATTGCCAGATTATTGACTTCAATGGTGCCAATTTTCCCTGATTAACCAACACCATTGAAGTCAATACTCTAGTAATCTGGCACCATTGAACTCCATGCTGGATTACTAGAGTGCACATGCATCCCGGTAATCCAGGATTGAGCTCACCTGAGGTCACAGCTGGGGTACCGTGGGAACCCCAGCTGTGACCTCAGGTGAACTCACTGACATCACCGCTTTCACAGTTGCGGTTCAGTCAGCATGTCCCTAGTGCCACAGTGCTCGATCACGTGTTCTATTCGTATATTTTTAACATGTATCTGCATTGAGACGAACCGTGAGTGACCTGCCAGATGTTTGGACATTAGCACTACGATCTCAAGCTTCTGATACCCTATTTTAACCCAATTATTGGACTTAACTGAGCAAATTTAAGAGACAATTTACATTTTTTTTTAAAAGCATAGATTTTATTTTGAATGACCCTTCTCGATGTAGGACATAAAAGTAAGTCCTATTTTGGGTGCAGGTGTGTGGAACAGACTCAGGAACTGAGCCTACGTTCTACCCAGAAAGGCTGCTATACAGTAAGCGCCTGCTACCAAAAGCAGCGACTAAACAGAGCTATGATTTCTGGGGTTTAACCCTTTAAATGCTGCTGCTTTTACAGTGGCATTTAAATGATCCATTTGCATAACCCAATTACTCCAGCGCTCCTTGGCCTTCTCCCCCATGACAAGTTCTCAGGGACCCTACTTCTGTCATTTTAGTGGTTGGGCTTCATCGGAGATCAGCAATTGCACTATATAATCCGATAACGCAGTAATGTATATTGAACAAACATTCAATTGATCGATATTTCAAACCCACTAACAAATTATAAAGTAGAAGAAAAAAAAATGTTGAACAGTAAAAAAAAATTTACAAGTTCAAACAGGAGGAAATAAAATCCTAAACTTTAATAAACATATATGATATTGCCATTTCTGTATAAGTCGGATCTATCAAAATGTGCAATTGCCTAAACCATAGGTTTAATGCTGAAAAAACAACAACATTAGTACAGTTTTTTGGTGTTTGCACTTCCTCTAGAAAATGCAATACAATTAATCCAAATGTCCTATATAACCCAAAAATTGTATAAATACATACTATAACTCGGCAGGGAAATCATTAATCCTACGTTAGTAGAAAAAAATTTAAAAAAAAGTTACAGGTCTCAGATAATGAAAGCACAAACCAAATTTTTTGATTTATTTTTTTTTTTTTTACAAAGTTCTGAATTTTTTTAACCCCTAAAATATAAATACACTGTGTGCAGAATTATTAGGCAAGTTGTATTTTAGAGGATTTTTTTTATTATTGATCAACAACTATGTTCTCAATCAACGCAAAAGACTCAAATATCAAAGCTTAATATTTCTGGAAGTTGGGGTGGGGTTTTTTAGATTTGGCTATCTTAGGAGGATAGCTGTTTGTGCAGGTAACTATTACTGTGCAGAATTATTAGGGAACTTAATAAAAACCAAATCTATTCCCATCTCACTTGTTTATTTTCACCAGGTAAACCAATATAACTGCACAAAATTTAGAAACAAACATTTCTGATATGCAAAAACAAAACCCCAAAAAATTAGTGACCAATATAGCCACCTTTGTTTATGATGACACTCAACAGCCTACCATCCATAGATTCTGTCAGTTGCTTGATCTGTTTATGACTCGCCCACCCCAGGGCTATGGGACACCCGGTGCCGGGCCGGACTAGTCCGGTGGTAGTCAGTGGTGGCTGGGCCCGGCTCCGTGGCCCTGGTGGGTGTCAGTAAAATATGTGGCTTGCTGTATAAAGGTTGTGTTCGTGACGCCACCTGTGGTATGCGGCTATTAAGCCGCCGCTGCTGTGTGAGGCCTCCGGGGTGATATAGCAGCAATGGTGGTACTGCTCCCCACAGGTGGAGCAATGCCCGGGGCACAGTTGGTGCTTGTGAATGTCTATGCAGCTGAAATAACAGAGACCACTTCAAGGGTGCAGTTCAAGTTCTTTACTCACACTTCTTGTCACAGCTGTAAGGACCCTTGGACTGCTGGGACCACTGTCAGGGACCTCCGCCGTTTCTGGGTGATTCTGAGAGTGAAAGCCGGTACCCTTCTCTTAGTGTCTCTTTCTTCTGCTGTCTTCCTTAGCCTTGCCTTTGTTAGGATGGACCTGGCTTGGCCTCCACTACAGCCTCCAGGCTGGGGGGTCACCTGTCGGCTGATTACCCCTTTTCTGGAAGTCTGCTATGGGTTCTGGCCCTGGGAGTTTACAACCTTCCCTGGGCCTCGGTTTTTACTGTTTGGAGATGATCTTTGCACTCCTCCAGTCTCTAGGGACCGTCCCCTGTCGCAGCTTGATCCCTCCACCGATGTTATTGTGGAACAGGCCACCGTAGCCTACAACTACCCGTGGCACCTCTAGGACCTCTCCGTGGTACCTCTAGGACTGCCCGTGGTACCTCTAGGACTACCCGTGGCCCTGGAATCCCTTCTGGTCTCTGCGGGGTGTCACCTGGACCTCTGGGTCCCAGGATCTTCACCAGGAAGCGTCTCCTTCGGTTTCTCTGCTCCTGTCTGACTTGGAGCTTTCTTTCCTTCTTTCTTTCTTTCTCTTCTCCTCCTTGCATGCTTCCAGCAGGCCTCCTCCTCCCTCCTTTCTCTCGTTCTTCTTCTCCAACTACATGCTCACTCTCTCACTCCCTGAGGTAGACTCCCTAAACTTGACCTTCCTCTCTTTGTCTGCTCTCAGATGGCTCCTCCCACCTCCCCAGTTGCTAAGCTGTACCCTATAGGAGCAGGGATGGGTCTTACGGCCCCTCCCAGCAT